>NC_133836.1:5294411-5596105 GCF_047830755.1 Zonotrichia albicollis | reverse complement strand
AGGCACCCATGAAGAACCACTGAAAGGCATGGGGCAATCCTTGCTCAGACACCATCACAAAGAACAAGTTCTTTCCCTTGCTGTGTGTCTCTGTTTTGAACTCAGATTTCTGCTCGATACAGAGAGAATCTCCAAGGCCTTCCTGTTTAATCTTTTCATTACAGCAACTGCCCCAGGGACACAAGCACTGAGGGACAGGACAGCAAATCAATATTTCTGGAGGAAGTGCTGGATTATGAGGCTTGGGCATGAGCAAGATGTGATTGAACGTGTTACTGCACATGAGCTGAGCCTCATAATTGGTCCCACATCTCCTCTTTGTGTGAAATGAGCACTGAAGCCTGAAGATGAGCTTTAATATGTGCTATAGCTCAGTTGTAGGTGTGCTGCTGCTGGGTAATTATTTTCTTCACAGAAATGTGCGCTTGAAGCTGGATACTTCGCAGCCAAAGAAAATGGACAGAGTAGCACAGGAGGAAAGATCAGAGTTTGAGTTTCAGAGTACCTCTGGATGAAAAGCAGACTCTGTATTCATGTGGATTCAAAATCTGATGCAAATTTAGACATGTTGAGGCAGCTACACATCCGCTTTCCACAAACATCCCAGTGGCTGAGTGTAATCACCAGTATCTGGGCAGAGCCAACACTAACCTGAAAGCTGGAATTTTTGCCAGGTTCATCAGGAAAGAGTGAAGGTACTGAATATGCTTGGCTAAAGATCAGTTTGGTGGAAGAAATATGTGGAAGGTCTACAAATATCTGTAAATTGTAAAGGTAAATATTAGCCTGGCATTAATGAATGGAAGAAGGGAAGCTACAGGCTGAATTTAATGGAAAATTAAAATTATGTTGTTTAATCGTACTGGTTTGTGATGTCTGCTAGTAGGCTGGATTCTGGCTCAGTTACAGTAAGGATAAAACAGAGATTACAGTCCAACTGCACCAAAATCACCAGGATAAGCGAGTTTTGAACATTGCCTTGTTGTGTTGCATTCCTGCAGAGGCTGAAGGAGTAGATTAATCTGGAGCTCTGAAAACATCTGCAGATTTACAGCAGCAGTGGAAGTTGTGTCAAGAGTATTGTTCATACCTCACCAGGGACCTGCAGAAACATAATTCCAGCTCTGGTAAAATGCTCTTGTGTTAGGAAAGGAGTGATCCTCCACTCACACCATCAGCTCCTGATCAGTGAAATGAGACACTGAATTAAGTGATGGAGTCTGCAATCTGCTCCCTGACTTTCACAGCCAGCTCCCTGCATCACACACAGAGCAGAGTTTAAAACATTTAGGTGACATTCAAACATGGGATAGCAGTGGTGGGAGGTCTGAATATTTGAAGTACTAGAGCATTGAGGTTATTCAGATACCTGCTGGAGCAGTGTGGCTTTTAGCATGGCCCACAGGAGAGGGAGAGTCGCTTTCCATGCACTCCCATAGCCCTGTCATTTTACATTCTGGATTTATTTATGCTGTGAGCCACTCTATTGATTAATAGTGCTGAGAGATTTAACTAGCCACTGAATTATCCTGGCAGGCCAGGTCTGAGATGTTTTATTACCCCCCTCCTTGCACATGCACACCAGCCTACTGAACAGACATTGTGAATTATTGAAGGTGGCATTTTCATGTACTCAGCAGGGTGCTCTGGCAAGGGCTTTCCTGGGTTCCCATGGCATTTTGGTATCAAATGCATTTCAGCTACTGGCAGAGGGCTCTGGGCACTAAAGGCTGTGCTCAGTGTTCAAATCTGTTAGTGCTCACATCAAGGATAGTTACCTAACCTGCCTGCCAAGCAGCTGATTATATTAAAATGAAGTTTGCCAATAAATAAGAGTCTGCAAATCCACCCAGAGCAGTCTGTTTTCAGGCTAATTGGAAGCTATTTTTTGCCAGAACAAGTACTGCTTGTCCATAAATCAGCAAGTTTCATCGTGCAGTTCCTTACAAGATGTTGTCTCTGTCCTGGTTGGGAACAGACCCACTCCCACCACCCTCAGTTTCCCCCATAGCACACACACACTTCGGTGTGTGCCATCCATGGGGTCCCTCATGTCAGTCCTGGCTTGTTCAGGGTGGGATATGGGCCTCACTTTAGCCTGGGCTCTGGGATCCCCTCCAGTGTCCATTCAAGTCAGCAGGATGCTCTGCAGCAGCTCCAACACTCTCCAGCACCAGCCCCTGCTTTCCTGGCCTCTGCATGACTAATACAGGGGAAGCCTCCAGGTTTAAGGACCCTCTATTTTCTCTAACAGAAAGCTGAAATTCATGGTCAGAAAGAACCCTTCAGCCCAATGAAGTCTTTCCAAAGCAATCCAGGTGGACAGGGAATTCACATTTTTCACTTTTGGCATCTCCATCCTTCTCAAAAGCAGCCTTGAGACAAAATTCACCAATGAAATCTACAACATTACAGGACTGCAGTGAGGTCCCAGAGAAACCTGCATCTCTCCTGTTATGAATCAGAGGCCTGGCTGCTTCTCCTTCTCTAAAAGGTGCCCATTTAAGAGCAGGTTTAACCCCCTTTCACTGCTGGCTTACAGCAAAGAGCCACAGAAGAATGCAGGCTTATAGAACAGTCATTTCTTCCTCTCTGTCATGAACCTGGGAGGTCAAGGACATGCACCAGTTTAAAAATAGGATTGTCAGGCATTTTCTTTGCAGCTGAGCTCCTTCTGGGGTTTGATGCATGAGCACTGCTGCCCCAGGAGAAGGGAGGCACAGCCAGGAGCACTGTCCCTCATGGGACCAGCTCATTTGTGATTCCTAACTGCTTCCAGCAAGCTTCCAGCTTTGCCTTGGGAAGGGATTGTTAATAAACTTTCTTCTTTATGACTAATTGGCTTGGAGGTGTCTCTGTTTTCAAGCAGACCAGTAGCACATACAATTTTCAGTAGGCATTGTTCCAGCCAGGGCCTTACTCATGCAGTGTAAAGCTGGGCAGAAATGATAGCTTCCTTTATTTACAGATGTGTAAATAACAGCAAGGAATGGCCACAGGAGATAGGACCAGCCATAAGAAGCTCCACCAGTGATGAAGAAGCTCTCTGCCTCTGCTGATGGGCTCAGGAGGGGAGCAGGCTGCCCAGATCATTGCTAGAGCTCCCTGGGACAGGTTGGGCAAACGCCTGGCAGGAATGACACAGCCAAGGACAAACTGTGTCCTTGGATAAGCAAACTGTGTCACGCCAGCTCTGTCCCCTGTTCTGTTGGTTGTTTTCAGTGGTTTGGTTTTGGGCAGAGGCTGAAAGTTTCCCTAAAAGCCCAGGGTGAGGAGTTACTCCAAAAACAGGCCTTGAAGGTTATCATGGTAGTACCACTCCTATGGATACACAGAAAGATCACTGGAAAAAAGATAAACTCGGGTTCTTCCTCTGGATCTGTTATCAGTTTTCTCAACTGACAAGGACAGGCTGCTCCCAGCAATGTGAAAGGCAGCACAGAAGCTCCCTGCAGAGGTTGGACACTGCTGGGTGCAGCAGCTGGGATCTGTCCCTGTGTTGCAGCACCCCAAAGCAATGATTCCTTGTCTTTGTGTATTTCTAGGAAACCAGAGAGACCATTCTCTCACATGAAGAGCCATTAATGGCATGCAAGAAAAGCTCTCAGTGGATCATGAGAAAGATTTATTTTGTATTTAGTGCTTTCAAACATATATTTTAAAAATTTAAAATATTTTCTATTAAAAAAAAAAACAACTGCTCTGCTAAGACATCATACCCACCCATACCTATACTCCAGCACTTATAGCCTCATTGCAAAGGAAGATCTAAGGACAAGGTGATAAATTATCTGTAATCTGATATCTGATTTTTTTCTCTCTGTGTGTTTTTTTGGACTGAGCTCTTTAGTCCACAAATTCACAGAGCAATTTCCCAGAAATGCAGTTTAGCTGAAGCACTTGCCTGGGACTGAAGGTCTCTAGCCTGACAAATCAGAAATGCATTTCTGAGAAGTGTTTAGGTATTTCAGTCCCCTAGATTGCTATCTCTCCCTTTACCTTATCTGTGTGAATTACAAGGCCTTAAAAGACCTTCTCATCATTATTTCTGTACTACTTTGATTTTTGTAGCAACTAATGCAGTAATGGCTATTCCCAATTAAAGATCAAAAATGTACAAAGTTCAGCATTTGTCATTTGTCCTTTGTCAAATGCTACAAGACACCATCACTAATAAAGCAAATATCTAAATAAAAACAAGAAGAAAAAGCCTGACCCCTTTTTTTTTTTTTTTAATTCTCTGTCCATTATCAATGCTCTTCCCAGAGCTGGGTACAAATAATGAGAATTGTTCTGCCAACAAGCCAGGTTAGCACTAATATTTCCTAGTTGAGGATTTTGGGTTTATTGATGCTCTGCAGTGTTGCAGGAGGCATTTGTGATGTCCATCTGAAAGGCACTTGAAAAGGCACTTGACCAGGCAGCACCAGGCAGCAGGATCATCCAGGACTGTGGTGCTTTCCCATGAGTCATGGATTCATAGTCAAATATTCCATGACTCATGGATTAACCTAACAAAACCCAGAGGGAAGAAAAGTTATTGGGTTACTGGTTGACAAGAGCCTTTTAAAATTAATATGGCATAATAAGCAGGATGCCAACATCCTCTGACTCGTGAGAAACTTGTCAGGAAGAGTTTTAGGCACTCACCTATTACCAAGGGACCTCAGCTGGGCTTATGTAATTAGGATGGGACACTTTTTGCAGCTTCAAGGCTTGAATAGCAACATTGATATAATCTGGTTACAGAAAGCAGAGCCACATGCAGCAAGCTATTAATACCACTTGTATTTAATTGCAGTTCCCTTCCATTCCAGTGCAAATAAACAAAATCAGACAAATAGATGGAAACCAGAATGGAGCCATAAATGAACCACAAGATAAAATATGGTAAACAAGGTTATCTATCTCCTTTTCTGCAAAAAGGTTATGAACTTGCTTAATACTACAAAAAGAGTGGTCTGACCTCATGGACAGGGCATGGAAGAGAAGTTTTGAACACATCTCCAAAGTCCTGAGTGCATTTGTGCTCCCTGCTTTGCAATAAATTTCCTGGGAAGCTCTGGGCACCTCTTCATTAGCAGCAACATAATGAGAATCAGCTCATGCACAGACTTCTCTAACCCCTGTATAGCTCTGTCCCTCTGTAAAATAAGGTGAGTGGAATTGCAGAGTACAGAAATACAATAAATATTGTGGGGCCAGTGGTCAGCTGCAGTAACAGAGGCCATAGGAAAGCCTGGGATCATGCTGGTCAAAGGTATAAATTTCTGAGGAACACAAAGGAACTGCTATTGGAAAGCTTGTCCACTGTGGGACTTACAGGAGATAGAAAATGCCCCATAATTTTAACATGACATTCAATCTCAGCCTGATCCTTTCCATATTCAGGACCCTAAAGGCCTGTTTGAGTTCTCTTGTGTACACATATTATTACACACCTAAGCTTGGGGAGCAATGCAGTACATTATCCATTCAAAGCATAGCAATCAGTTTGGTTTAGATAAGATATTGTATCATTTCACCAATACTGACTGTGTGTTTAAGATTTTCTCCTTCAGAAACTATATATGATGGATAAAGAGGGAAAACCAAAAAGCAAAAGAATAGAGTTTAAATGGCAGCTAGGAGTAGGAGAGGAACACTGGAATATTTGTTTTAAGAAAACTTGTTGATTTTTAGGGATATTATCCTGTGGCTTACAAGACTAGGCTTTGAGCTTGGCACAACTTGGTTTAGATTTCAGATTTTACACTGAGAATCAGATATTTATGTCAACAGTCTTAATTTTTTTAACTAATATATCTTTCATTAAAAACTCCCAAGTGCTTCATCATCCTCAGGCTGTATGTTTTCAAAACTTACTCAGCCATTCTCAGTTTACTGTAGCACCCATATGGGAGCTTGGGGCCTCCCTCAGCCAGATGAAACAATTCTAATTACACTGACTTGAGCCAGCAGAGGAGCTGGATAACGCCAGCCAACATACTTAGGAGGAGAATCAACTTGAAAGACATGTGTAACATCAATTTAATGTGTCACAGGACATGAAATTGAGGCCATGATAAAGCAGTAAGCTGCTGATACCTGTGTGAGCACAGCCTGCTGTGTAAAGCACCACAAGAGCTGTCCCCTGTGACTGTGACACAGACAAAGCCACTGGACAAGGGTAGGGACAGCCATAGCAAGGTGCACACTCATTCCCTGTCACACCTGCATGTTCAATCTGTCATCCCAGGGGATGGACAGCTGGCAGAAACAGGCCTTGGGAGATGGGAGGTTTAGTTTTTCTGACAGTGATCTTCAGAGGAAGGTTTCTCACATTTAAATAGGATGTCCCAAGAGCACTTAAAGAAATACTTATATAAAGAGAAAATATCCCAGAAACAATGGAAACACAAACATTGCCAAGCACTGCAAGTCAGCTCTGTCACTGAGGATGAGAACTGCCTCCCACAGACCCACCCACATGGAGCCAACCTGCCTGATTCGATCAGAGAAATTCTTGTGGCTGGATTCCTTTAGAAGGACTATGCACAAATAGGTCCTGGAGCAAATGATACCATTTTAACAACACAAATGTGCTCTTATCTGAATCACAGAGGGTCTGCTGTTACACAGCAAATCAAGTGTGCCCTGTGTCATCATTTGGCCAGCTCCCTGTGAGCCAGGAGGCACAGCTGCCTGCATCACCCAGGGAATGTCCTGCCTGCTCCTGGCCATGGGTATGTGAGGGCATCATGAGTTCCTGAGCATCCCAGCTGGCAGCTCCTGAGCAGCACACCACACCACACCCCAGGTTTCAGTTTCTTTATAGCCAAACTCCTTCAGCTGCTCAGAACAGACCTGACAGACCTGATATTTGTTTCCATACAAATGCTCCTCACTGGGGTGCCACAGGTTGCAAGTGGGAATGAAGAACCACTGGTGGTGGACAAGCCTGCCAGCATCCCTGCCTGATGGCTTATCAGATGAGAGAGGAGATGAAAAATTTCAGAAGAACATAAGTCATGAAAACATGTTTCAGTTTCACAATGAGCAATGATTTCAGGCACTGTTAAACCTATTCTGTAGCTACATAAAGTGACCAGCTTATACTGGTCACTTATACATTGCTGGCTTACATACCATCTGCTTTTTTTTTTCTTTTCATTATCCAGAAAGAAAACAAACTCAAGGCCTCTTTGCTGTTTGTCCTCTAGTTTCATTAAAGAGTAATACCCCTTATCATGTACTTGGCTGTAACAGGTTTGTATTTTCCAGAAAATTTCCAACAGAATTCCTTGGACTAATTCCAAGAACTGTTATCAATCAACTGGTTTTAAATAGTGATGCACACATAGCCTTGGTGAAGGGTTTCAGACCTATATTTCATGTATCTTGAAAAATAAATATGTTTGGCAAAATTCTCTCCTTGTGCCCTTGACCTCTCCTAACTGCCAGTAATGAAGACTCAAGGGCAGGAAAGGATTTATCCCTCTGCCATCCTCTCCTCAAAGGTGTCAGTCAGTGAAGGTTGGGGTCAGGCTGTGGTAATAAATTGAATTTAGCAGTTTTAATGTGGACCATATAGATTCTATCCACCTTCTACTCTCTGCCTGAAACATCCACAAACTTTATTACACCCAGGTAGGTGTAACTCTCCAGTGCAGCCTGAGCCCAGAAGCAAAACAGGACAGAGCACTTGGTGAAGCAGGCTGAGGGAGGTTCCTCAGCTCTTATGTGATCTCAGAAGTGACCTCAGAAGGAAGGAGCTTAAAGAGTCTGCCAGAATGGATCCTTGTAGGAAACAGCAGCTGAAGCAGACTCAAACAGTGCTGCTTTTCCCTGCTATGTGTAATGAATAGGATAAAAAAGGAAGCCATAAAGATTTCTGACATGATTCTTTTCTGATATTAGGTTTTTTTCTGAAGGTCCTGTCACTTTTGATAGCTTTTCAGTTGCCCAAAGGAGATGTGATTTAACTTGATGTTATAATATTAGTACTGTCTGCTGTGTAAAATGAAACACTAAAGATATCATCCAAAGAGAAGGTAATTATAGGGAGTATTTATGTTTGAAGAGTCAATCCTTAAGGTTTCAGGGCTAATTAATTCCTGGTAAGAAACTTCTGAGTGAGAAAACTCATGGTGGCACTAGCAGGGAACACCAAATTTACTTGAGAGAGCAAGCAGAATTTGTCTGGCATGTTGGTATGTGAAATCCCACAAGGCTGGATTATGCTTTTCCTTCCTTTATCTCAAATTTTGAACAGTCCCAGTGACAGCAGACCAGCTTGTGTCCTGAGCTAGCTCACACCTGGAGCTGTCTCACCATTCTCTTCCTTGATTTACCAAGCACTGAAGCCCAGCTTCTTCCCAAAAGCAGAGATCTGAAGTTCAGGAATTAATTTGTTAGCAAACATCTTCATCCTATTGGTAAGCTCAGACAAAAAGAGTTCAGTCCCAAGGAAACTCAGGCCTCCACATGGATTTAAGCTTGGAACTTTGCAGAGGAAAGCAGCTCAGAAATATCTGTGTTCAGCTTGTGTCCCAGGCTCTGGGACAGAAATCACCAACACAGCTCCCAGAGTTCAGAGTGAAAATTCTGTTCTACATGCACACAGAGACCAGGCACTTCTCATCTGACACAGGAAAGGTCTGCAGATTTTTCTAGGTTTTTTTTTTTGTGGTTGGTTTGTTTGTGGGTTTTTGTTTTGGGTTTTGGTGGGTTTTTTTTTTAAGGCCATATTTCAATCACACTCAGTCATTTTCCCTCCAGTTAAAGCCCAACTGTTAATTGTAGGTGTTTCATCTTGGTGAGGCTGTGAAGCTGGAGCCAGCACAGTGGAAATCCCACACAGCACACAAAGACTCTGCTGCAGTCTGTCATTTATTGCCTGAATGGAAAGAGTAACAACCCAATACAAATATTTGGACTTCTCTTTGTTCCTGGCAAGGCTCTTGAAGCACACACACACGATTGCCTTTGGTTTTGTGAGGATGGGAGAAGCAAAAGAGAGACAGAGCTGGAAATGAGCCAAAACGGCACACGAGAGAGGCAGAGGCTGCTCCAGGGCTGTGCCCAGGTGTGCAGGGCTGGAGCACCAGCACAGGGTTTTATCACAGCAGGATGAGTGGATTCCTGGAGCCTTATCAGGGTGTGCATCAAGGATGGCTGTTGATTATGGAGAACAGCACAGAGCAGAATCTCCCATGGGTAAATCCTCTGTCTGTGGGGCTGTGAGTAGAACTGAACCAAACACCAAAGGACAGAGATCTTTTGCTCCAGATCTGAGTGAAAATCCAGACTTGGACCTTCTTCAAAACTGCTCCAGCCTTGTTACACCCCACTTGACCAGAGCAAACCCTTAACCAGATAAACAGCACCTTCAAAACAAGAGCATTTTCCTGTCCTTATCTCAGAGCAAGGGCAGGAGCACTGGAAAGCTCAGCAATTCTGGCTGCACAACCACACAGGTATGGTGACCTACCACTCTCACATCTGCTGCAAGCCCAAATACACAGCTGTGGTAGGGCCAGCTTGTCTTTGGAAGCAGTTTCAGAGTGCTCACCTCATGTTTGGTGCTCTGGAAACTCGTACAAGGTGCTGCCCCACCCTCAGAAAGAACAGGAGCAGGAGATCAGAGCCCTCCACCGCCCGCAGAGCAGGAGGCCACCAGCAGCCCTGGTTTCACTGATAACAGCAGCACAATCTACACAGCCCGTGGAAAAACAAACGGTCTCTTGGTTGATATCCCTGATTCCTTGGCTCATGGCCCAAGGAGGGAAGCTTGGGAGCACTGAGGAAAGGATTCAGAAGACAGGCCTTGAGTCAAAGACCCACCAGAGAAGTTTGTGACCTGTTCTTGCACCAGGACTGAGCTGAGGAGCTCCTGGGAGGGCACTGCCTCCCCAGCTAGCTGCTGCTCCATTTTCCCTCCTGGTGCTGATTTCACCAGCCATCACAAGGGGCTGCTTGTCTCCAGTTTGGAATATGAGTCCCTAGTGACATAACTTGTAATCCATATAAAAAGCAAGATTAGAATGAGAATATTAACTTCTAATATTTCTCCTACTGTTCACCCTGCCCTAATCCAGCATAGTTTGCCAAATACTAAATACTAACTACTGCATTCAGGCCTTCCTTCTGACATTAAAAAGAATAGAATCTGCTCTGTAATCATGGCTTCAAGAAGTAAGAAGTGAAGGAAAAAGTCCAATAGCAACACTCTCTTTGCTGCTCTGTGCATAGCAATGGGCTCAACCCGACACAGCAGCTACACAAACTGTTCTGCTGCAGTGCTGGAAACACCCAAAATATCTGTCTTCAGAAGTTCAGTGCTATGTTGGGTATTCCTGATCCATGTTAGAATTATTCCTTGACATTTACCATAGCTCTTCACATCCCTCTGTGCCAGCATGCCTCAGAGCTGGGTTCAGGCAAGGTGACTGCAGGCAGAGAACAATGCAGCACTTTCCCTCTGCAATCTTGCACTGGGGTGCAGCCCCGGAGCTCCCCTGGGCACACCTGCCTGGCCCAGCCCAAACAAACCTGAGACAGTGAGGGCAGGAGCACTCTGAGCTCTGCCTGGCAGTGCAGCCTGCTGGCAGCTCTGTGCTGGCTCACCCTCAGGGACGCACACAGGAAAGTGGGGAGCAGAGGGGAAGTAAACTCAGCACTTGTTTTGCAAGGCTCAGGACAGCATTAGAGCCCTTCCCATGCTTTGAGAGCAGAGCAGCAGGGATGCTTTTCAGAGCTGGTAAAGCCCCTGCAGGTGTTGGTCAAGCTCCTTTCTCTTGGCAGCCTCCTGTAGGGACCAAAGTAAACAGGAATTGCTGAAGGATCAGCAATCTCTTGGCAAGCACTTCCCAAGTCGGCCTGTACCAGACACCCATGGAAGGAGAGGCATTCCCTGAAAGGCTTTGCCCAGGATCTGCAGAGGTGCCAGCTCACCCAACTGCAGCCACCTCGTCCTGCCCATGCCAAAGGCTCTGGCAGGAGAGGGCAAAGCACAAAGCTCTGCACCAGCTCCCAGCAGGGTGGACAGCAGCAAATAAACAGACAGATGGCCTTTGGCAGCATGTTGAAAAGCATTTCAGCTTCCTAACAAGAAACAGCTCCTGCTGTGGGCGCTGGAGCAGCACTGGGACCATCCCCCTGTGCACCAGGCAGTGACACCAGCTCTGCTGCACATCTCAGCAGGGCAGTGACAGATGAGTTGCTGTGACAGAGCCCAAGTTCTTCCATCACGTCACTGCTACCTTGTGTGACCCAGGGGGTAGCAATAACAGCCAGGCTCCTCTCCATCATCCTGCCAGAATGAAACTATTTAGAGACAGCTTCCAAGGGCAGCCATGAGCTTGCTTCCCTGGCAGGCTCACTGGGCCAAGAGCTTTGAGAGATAGGGCCCATCTATACCCCTGAAGGGGGTGAAGGCCAGTAGGGACATGACTTCCTTCATTCCTATAAATGCAGGAGGTGCCAAATGTTTGGAATGTGCTTTGTAGAGCAGGATTAGCATGGGTCCTGCAAAGCTCTACTCGCCCAAGCACGGATTTTGCTTAGAGGGTTTCTAATCTCACCTGTTTATCCTGGCTGTGCATGATAATGAAGGTGTTCCTGAGCCAAGAGAGATGACGGAAATGCATTCCTGATGAGCTGCTCCCTCTCTTCCAGCAGAGGACTCAACAGCTTACACAAGACATCCTTTTTTGTGAGGGTTGGAGCTAGGCTTAGGCTTGAGAGAGTCTAAGAGCCTAGAGCTCCAGGAAAGCCATGCCAAGGCCATCCCAGCATTGCTGCTCCTCCATCTTTCTGATCTGAACCAGCAGCACTGGTGATGGGCTAACTCTGAGCACAGTCTCTGGGCTGAGGTGAGACTGCTGTGAGTGTTTGTTTGAGCAATCCAGGGAACATGGAGCTGGGAATTCCAGGCAATAACAGACCAATGCCTTAGGTCTGTTTAGTTTGTGCCTGTGAAAACTGGGACTCAGGCTGGAAAGGTGCTGTTGGGAGCAAAGTAAATCTGTAAATCTGTAAAGTAAATCTGAGTAAATCTGCTCTCTGTGCAGTGAAGGAGTGAGGAGCAGGGAAAGATAATATTTATGAACTATATTAATATTTCATCCAAACTGGGGGGGGAGCAGTGATGTCCATGTTGTCCTACAGAACTGCTTCAGTTACAGGTCAGAGACAGAGAAGGGAAACTGCTTTTTATTTTCTTGCCATTTTTTCCAGACAGAAGTGGGACATCATCTTGTCCCTCCCCAAAGCTCTCCAGGCACATGGGATAGCTCAGTGCTGGCCCAGTTCTCTGAGAGATAACAACATTTGAGAGATTTGAGATAAGTGTTACTAACAGCTCTGTTGTCTCTTGATTGCAAAGATTCAGTCCTACAGACCCAGACCGATGAGACAAAAAGGGAATTTCTACATATGGGTTTATCTAAATAAACACTTCCAGCTCCCTTGCTTCCAGAGCCCAGCTCCAGCCTACAGTTCCTTGTTCCTATGCATGTTGATGGTTTGCAGTCACTGAGCACGAATATCCCTTGCAAGAGCTGCTCAAGGGCTCATTTCTGCTCTGCAGTAGCGCTGTGAGTCACCAGGTGCCACCAGCGAGTCATCTCAGCCTCTGCTCATGTGCCCGCCGCTCGGATTCCACCCACAAAATTCAATATATCCGAGGATTGCTCCCAGACAAAAGCTGCCAGGACAGAGAGGATTTGGGGACTTCGCCTCCCCAGGACAGCCTGTCACCTGCACCTGAGACACTGGGACTACGTGCTTTCCTTCCTATGGAAAGGAGCTGTCATTGCTGCCATTCTCTGCCTGGATGCCATTGCTGGAATTTCAATTCCACCTCCAAAACTGCATATATGCAAGGACTGCTCTCACACGAGAGACGTGGTGCAGGGGAACAGGCAAAAGTGCTCTGAAATGGAGGGGAACCCTCTGATTTAAGCCCTTAAAATGATGAAAAAGGGTGAGTTTCCTTCAATTTAACCCCTTAAAATTAGGGAAGAGGAGGGATCTTCCTTCACTTAAATCAGCCCTCATGCTGTCACATCCAGTGCAGTAAGCATGCTTCCTCTAGATCTCATTATCTTCTGAACTGAACTGTACTGTCAGCATGTATTCTTTATCATTCTTCTAAGTGATAACAGGTTTTAGTTCCTCCAGCAAAATTAAAGCATAGAACTTTTGCCAATGACCCCGTGGCCTTGAGCTTTGAAGCAGAAACGCTTGTAAAACAATAAACATCTACCTCCCTTTCAGAAAAACTTGACTGTTAATGTGAAGGAGTTGCAGTGGCTATCTCCCCTTCAATCTTTTCCTTGATTGGAGATGACCTCTGAAATGGAGCATTTCATTCAGTTTGTTTTGCTTCAGTAATTTACAACAAACCTTTGAACAGAGAGAATCTTGTTTATTTCTGGACACCTGTTTCCACTAAAGGCTTTTCCAAGACTAGCACGAAGACTACCACAATCAGCCATCCTGAATCATCTGGACAAAATATGAAATTCATTGGCTTAGACGTTTCTTTCTTCATTCTTTCCACCCTCACTGCTCTTTGGAATGCAGGTAAGTGATTTTCAAACATTTTGCTGCTTTTAACTGCAAATTTTTTTGACTTCTCTACTTCAGAATACACTTACTTTGGTAAGAAATTGTGGATACCGTTTTTACAAGCTAAAGTAAAGGCACACAGGCCAGATTTTACCTGCATAGTTTCATTTTCAATCCCTTCCTCTGTAATTTCCAGCAGGTCAGTGGAACTCTTCTGTAAGTAAACAGACAATCTGGAGAATGCAGTAAATATATTTAAAGACAGAGAAAAACTTTCCAGCTTCCCATATTGGACAAGTGCTTTTACTTCTCTTCTTTGCATTTTCCTGTGCTTGTTCTTCACCACCCACCTTGATCCCTGCCTTTCTTTTTGCTTGTGTCCTCCCAAATAATCAATCCTCCCTTAGTTACTTTTTCATAATTAGTTCCAATTTTGCAAGATCCATGTCCAAATTTAGAATTTCTGATACTTACCTAGATCATCTCAGCATTGCATGGTATTCTTGATATAGCTCCCAAACACTGTTATCCTTGCAAGATTCCACTTCCCAAAAGGTCCTCAGTGCTCCCAGCTGTCTCTGCAGCTTATTCATCTCACTTAACTCCCCCTGAACTTTGTGAAATCCAGCTATTTTTGACAGGGCTACTGTAATGTCTGTCTTCTTCTCACTGTTTTATTTGTTGAGTGGTTTTCCATGTGATGGCCAGTGATTACTGACAGTCTGTAAGCCACGAGCCTCCTCACCTGTCTGTGCACCTGCCTTGTTAAGGCCTGACTCAACTCAAATGCACAAAACAAAGACATTTCAGTTTCTCTTAATAAACTTGTGTTGGAGCCCATTTCATTGCTGATTTTAACTTTCCAAGAGCATTGCTTTTCTGTTCTTAATGATTCCCATGTAGGGTTGATGGTGGGGTTCTGGTACATTTAAGAATTATCCTCAAAAATAAGTGTAATTGGTGATACTCACTGAGGGGCTGCTCTGGAGATTTATCTCTCTATTACATGCAAAAATACCCATGGAATTAATGAAATTATGTACTCTCTGGGAGGTAAAGAAGTGTATTTTGCTATTCACCAACCCTAATGTGCAGGTGATTACAACCTTCACCTAAATACATTCCTAAACTAACATAACCAGCCTATTTTATTTACTTACAGCAGTCTTTTGGATGATGTACTTGTGCTTCAGAGAGCATCTAGAAGAGTTCAATAACATTCCTGACTCTTTTTTTCTTCCTTTAACAAGGAGCTGAAGACTCTTGTGCACAGAGATGTGGGGAGCTGCTTGGTACCTGTTCTTGCCAGGTGACATGCCAGTCCTTGGGGACATGCTGTCCTGATTATAAAGAATTTTGTCTTCAAATTTCTCCATACTCAGGATCTCTTATGGGAGGCAAAGACTTTGTGATTAACAACACAGCATTTGATCCCTCTTCTAAGCTAAAATGCAGGTGGGCCATGATTTTATATTCCTTTGCCAAAGGGAAACAAAACTTAAAATCTCACTCTCCAGCAACAGGCAATTATCACAAAACAAGACCAGTCTATATAGGAGTGAAAACTTTGTAAAGTTGTTAGAATCCTGAAATGTACAAAAGTTCTGCTCAATCTCACCCTCAAGGATACCTGTGGACTGTATTTCTACACAGGATTGTTTCTTTTAGGTGGAGTTATTGTGTGGTACAATCATAACTCTGCTCATTCTTCCCTTACCATATTAAAACAGTGACTTTCTAGAAGAGTTTCCTTTCAGGACACTTGATGGTCAATATTTCTTTAGCGTTTCCCTTTGTGGGAAAGAAGTATTTATTTCTTAATCTGAATGAGAAAACAGCAAGACAGAAATGTAGGTAGGACACCTGATGTTTACCCTGTAAGAGAAAGCTGTGGATCCTAAATGTGTCAGCCTGTATCACACTTAGGTGCATGTGGCATGTGCAATACATACAGTACACTGAATTTTGATGACCCAGATGTTGTGCTATTATTTCCACAGAAGGTTCTGAGTGAGGTTCTGGAGTCCTCCCCATCTGGGTAACAGTACCTGAAAAAGTTTTCAATTCTTTATTTGGAAAACCTTTGACCAAGGCATTCACTCTGTAGAACACAACTGTGCACTTCGAAGTGCCTGTAGAGTTATATAATTACAGCCAAGGCAAATTCCAGTGCAGAAAAGCAAAGGTCCTATTTCCTGGCAGGCCCCAGCTCCCTCTGATACTTGGAATAGATATTCAGTCCCCATATATCAGTCTTGAAAAGTCACAGATGGGGTTAATCCCCAGGACTCTGGACAAGAGCCCTAACTGGAATCAAATGGTTAAAAAACAAGCAGTGCCTTCTGAGTTAACCTTTGCAACAGAAATGCTACAACAGCATGAAATTCCTTTCGTTGCCCTCACAGGGCTTACCAGGATAAAAACCAAATCAGAAATTTGCAATAACTGCATCATGGCCATTGTTAGCCACCCTGTAATCTTACTAATGCTATAACATTATTTTCCTCTTCCTGTCACCCCTTTGTTGTTAATTTATCATATTTCTCTAGCCCAGAAATTAAATAGTAAATTGAACATTTGTGGATTGCTGTATATTTGTGCAGTTCGCAGTAGAATTCACATTGATGTAATGGCACAATTTTCCAGTTTATATTCCCTGCTACAAGCAAAACAGCCCCAGACTTGAAATGATCCACACATGACACAAGGTTGCTTGTTGAAGAATATTCAGAATTTTCCTTCTATCTATGGTGACACTGAAAAGTGTTTTCAACATCTACAGGTTCAAGAAGGAGATCACAACCAGTGGCTATATTGACAAGGATGGAAAAGGCCACTGCATCTCGCCATTGCTTTATGAGACTGGTTTCATCCCTTTTGAAGTTTCTGCAGATGCTGGGTCAACGTTTCCCTACTCTGGAACTTGGTTATCAGGTTACTTATATCTACAGCATCCCTTTTCTTGCTATGTTCTTCCACCATGCATGCAAGATTATAGAAGTCTTTTCCTTTAGTTAAGTTTTATTCTTCCTTAACAGGCCTCAGAAAAGAAAGTCTCACTAGCCTCATGTTAATTCATCTTTTGAGAGATGAGCTTTCACAGCAATTGAGTAGCAGCAGCAGCACTAACTGATAAAAAGTCCTGCTTTAAAATGAGGTTGACCAAAATTGTTCCCACCTCATCCCTACTTCTACCCCTTTTTGTCCCCTCTTCAAATAATTGCATTGTGGTGTTGTAATCTAAGGACTGCAAGTATTAGTAAGGGTTGCATTCTCTCAGCTTCAGCTTATTCTTTTCATGTCATGCATCCTGTGCTGTGTAAAACATAGGGGAAATCCTGCTAAATCTTAAATAATAGAATAGCACTTTTTCAGGACTAGGCAAAGCCAAAATGTCATTAGCCCTCTCTTTCTGCTCTGCAATGCAGTACATCACAGCAAAGTTTCAGATGGAGAAAAATGCACTTTGGTAAATGAGACAAAATGGCAATACTATGGCACCTCCAACATTGGTGGAAACTTAACTCTTACCTGGACACGCCAGACATTTGAAACAACTCAAGTCAACATAGAAGTCTGGGGATACCAGGAAACAGGTAAAGTGACCCTTTTCCTACAAGCATTTATCACACACAGAACTCTTGTGCAGAGCTCTGCACAGCTTGTGATCACTTTCACTGAAACCTGCAAGCATAAATAACTGATGACAATAATGTCAGCTTTTCCTCTTCATTTATATATGGGTGAAGACATCTCATTTCAGTCTTGTGGCTATTGCTCTTTTCCAGCATCCGAAACTCTTTTCCTCTATCTGACAGGTGACAGTTATTCAGAAAACTGGATGGCTGAATGGAAATACCTTTATACTTTGGCAAGAGAAGCCCCCAATACAGGGAAATATTCTTTCCTTCCTGTACCTGCTGAGGGAAATTACAGTACATGGGATTATGGAATTTTGAGAATTATACCCAGCAACTATTTTGATGGGCAGAGGCAAGTGAATATTATAATAATAATAATAATAATAATAATAATAATAATAATAATAATAATAATAATAATAATAATAATAATAGCTACCTTATAAGCTGTTGTCTCCTTTGGCATTCAAAACTGAGACTCAGGCTCCATTTCCTGGGAAAAAATGGGGAGAAAACTGGAAGGTCAAAAGTGAGAAAAACTCATAGGTCAACATACAGACAGTTTACTAAGGGAAGAGGAGCATGGAGGAAGAATCATGAAGTCTCCCATGAGCAGACTAATGCACAGTTAGTCACCCAGTAAGGGCTGCTTTGGAAAAACACCCCTGCAGTTTTATCGATGGACCTGCTGGTCTAGGGCATGGAATATCCCTTTGGTCAGCTTGGGCTGGCTGTCACAGCTGTGCTCCCTCCTGGCCTTCTCCCTGGGGCCAGCATGAGACACAGAGAAGACCTTGGCACTGTGCCCGCAGGAGATAAGCAGTGGTTTATCAGTGTTATCAGCACTGTCTTGATCACAGATCTAAAATGTGGCTGCTATGAAGAAAATTACTGCAGCCAAACCCATGCTCTCAGCAGAGTAGGATCTGCTGATTCTTTTGTTTTGTCACAACTGTGGAGGAGTCCCTAATTGTGGAACTCAATCACTGCAGCCACAGCCCTTCCTCTTCTATTTTGTATGCAGGTTTTTGCATTCCTTCAAATTTTATGACCATTTTCTTTTATTTCATTGCATATTTCCCCATGATTTTTGGTGAACTACATCTGTAAGTGCTCCATGGGTATTCCTTCATAATTCTTCCATATCTGCAGATTTGATGTAGATGTAGACTGTGAGTACATAAATGCCACCTCTTCAGTGTTACAACATATTGCTAATGTGTCAGAACTTTTTTGAACATAGAAGGATAACCTTTTCCCCTTCTAGAAGGCTTTTTATTACACTTTGTATAGATTGTTTTTTTCATGGGGGAAAAGCAGAGTGGCTTTGGAACATTTCAAGGATTCTAAATGGTTTCTGTAGTCATTAGTCCTGATATTACTGCTGTTGTTATGTTTTGTTAAAGAATCCAGATATTCTTCATTCTGGCCTAAATTAAATTACAATGTCAAAAGGCATGAATACAAAACCTTCCTCTAAAAGGATCTATGTAAGCCAGAATCATGATTACTAAAATGTATGCTGATTATTGCGTACTTGCTGCATGCTGTCCTGCCACCTTCTGAATTTGGAAAATTTTGATGTGCCATAACTTTTTGAAGGAAAAGGAGAGCAGTGGGCTTTGCAATGAAATAACTTGGAAGTAAAAAAATGCTTTTAAATTATAATTAGCCATTGAGCCACAGTGCTACTGTCCAAATAGTGCTTGTTCAGCTATCAGATCTATTTTTTGTTTCTCTTTTTTACCAGCAATATTCCATCAATCTGGAGCCCAGACCATGCATTGGCTTGGCACCTTGAGAAAGACTTCAGAAATGACCCAAATGCATGGGCAACTGCAAAATGTATGGAATGGGACAGAAAGGAAGAGTTGCTTCCAAATTTCAAGGAAGAAATTATAGACTGCCCTTGCACCTTGGCACAGGCAAGAGCTGACACTGGCAGGTTCCATGTAAGTTATTAACTGATCCCTCTGGCCTATTACAATTCCAGGTGGAAGCTTTAGGAGTGCCAAACTCCACACACACACCCCTGTTCCCTCTCTAAACATCATTACAAGGACATTAAATTACATATAAATTTGCCCAAGTAGCATATCAAATGGCAGAGGTAAATACAGCTTATCTAGTCAGTATGAATACAAGTGCCTATAGAATAGGAGATGGAAATGACATTCAAACAGGGAATTAAAACAGGAGTTCCAACAGCAGACTGAAAACACTCTGTGGAGCTGCGAGCAGGGATGGCTTCTTCGAGATCCTACAAGTTCACAGTCTGTGTTTGAAGGTGATATCCCATGCTGTGACAAACTATTTCTGCCTAGTTTTTCATACTTTGCTGCAAACCCTTCTGCCATGTACATCAGAGCTCTAATCCATTATTTCCTTTATCCTGCTTCCTTCCTCCTTCTCAGCTTCACTGTTATCAAGGAACTGACAAAAACTAAGAAATCAATTGCCATTCAGTCTACACTTTCACTTACACTGCTGATCTGAGGACCAAATGAGAGTGACTTCCTCTCCTATTTATGATACCAAATAGTGGCATGTGGTTATGCATTTAAAAAAAAAGTTTAGGTAAATATTGTTACTACTCTGGTTATGAAGCTCCAAACATGATGTGTAAAAGCTTGTGAAGATAAAGAATAGGTCTACTGCCTCTGTCTAAGAACATAGGATAAACATTTACTCTGTGTCTGTGTTTGTTGTACACTTACAGTTGAATCCCATCTGGCTGCCTTTGTTCTTCAAGGTCTGTTGTAACAGACTGCAAAATGTTCAGGTCAGACACGTGCTCCAGACATTTGAGTATTAAATTCACCATTTTTCCTATCATTCCACACTGTTCAACACAACCTTAACCAGTTCATGTCAACTTTACACACATGTCAGATACAAAAGGTGGGAAGAGAATGTAAGAACAGAAAGGACAATGAGACAAGAACCCCATTAAGTGTGAACATTGATCTTTTTCAGACAGATTATGGCTGTGACATTGAAAAGGGGAGTGTGTGTACTTATCATCCTGGTGCTGTGCATTGTGTAAGAGCCATTCAAGCCAGGTAAAGAACTTCTTTTAAACCGCATTTTTTTGGTTAATCCTTTCACTTCAGAGACAGCATCATCACAGAAGTCAGGGGTGAAGTCTGATTGGATATCAGATAAAGCTTGGCAAACAAAATATTTGGCTGTATCCATAAAAAGTCAGTAAGCAACCCCTAAATAGAAACGTACCCCACAGAGCTAAATGATGATTTTCTTGCTGCTTTTCTCAATCAGTCCCCAGTATGGGGCTGGACAGCAGTGCTGCTATGACTCCACGGGAACCCAAATCCTCACATACGACTCCACTGGAGGCAGCACACCTGATCGAGGACACGACTGGGGCTCACCACCTTTCTTGAAGCCTCCCCGGATACCTGGCTTTTCCCACTGGCTTTATGATGTTATCAGCTTCTATTACTGCTGCCTGTGGTCTGAGAATTGTGACTTCTATATGAAAAGGCGGCCCTCTAGTGACTGCAGGACGTACCGCCCTCCCCGAGCTGGTAAGGGCTCCAGATTTCCTTATGGGGTGTAGATTTTTCATAGTATTGGCTTCTAGAATATTTGTATATGTGCATATATGAGTTGACAATGGTGAGGGTATAATGTCCTGTGGAAAAATTCCATGGAAAGTTTCTCTTGATATATCACTTACAAAATCTGTATGTGTTTTTTAATTATGCTGCAAGATTTTCTGCTGTTGAGCATTTAACTCACCCCTGGAATCTAAACAGCCAAAGCAAAAAAAAAGAGGTTAGAGATGGTTAATGACAGCTAGGAAGCAGCTAGAAAAGCTGTCATGATGAGAAACATTCATATCAAATAAGAAAGTTTTACAATTTACAAGATGTCTGGTGTTCTCCTGCTTGCTTTTAAATCAGTCTTCAAGTCTTGCCATACCTCTGTTGCTACCACATTTTGCCTTCTATGCTGCTGAGGTGTCCAGCAGGACTTGGCCTGCCATAAAGATGTGCAAAGAGGGAGCAGTTTGCATCAGGAAAAAAGGAGAAAACTGTAGAGGGCATTGCATTAGGTAGTTAGGGGTCATGAATGAGTGGTCTGGCTGCTTAAAGAAACTCCATCAAAAGTATTGGCATAAATAGAGTTTGAATTGTGAAAATACAACTTTACAACTTGTATTAGTTACCATACAGATTAAAGCATACAAAAGAAGATAAATTAGTAGGAACTTGCAGCAGTTTACATGGAAGTTGGAAATGCAAAAGGGGATTAAGGGTGCAAAGGATATGGATGCAAAGATAAAGCAATAGCTCTGTATTCATGTGCAAATCTCCCCATATATTGCATGTGACACAGACTTCTAGCCTCTTTCCTTTCTCATGAACTTGAGGACTAACAGGTTGTGATTTTTGCTTGATCTTAATTCTCTTTTTGCTTTTAAAAATAGCATCTGCTTTTGGGGATCCTCATTTCTTTACATTTGATGGTCTGAACTTCACCTTCAATGGCCTAGGAGAATACACATTGGTAGAGTCTGATCTCACATCCCTGAGAGTGCAAGGGAGGACACAGCAGGCACACTTTTCCAATGGTAAGTTGGTAAGAGAGGAAGCAGAGCTTCTGAACTTTGAGATTTGCAGAACTGAGATTTGATATTTGCTTGATTTGCACTTAGCAGCAATCCTCCTGTTGTCTCTAGTCCTCTTTTTTGGCCATTTATGAACAGTCACCATTCTGAAGATAATCAGAAAGCAGACAACATCTTCAGGAAAAGCTTCCCAATCAAAGTTTAATTGCTAGGTTTTTTATTGGGTGTGATTAATGGAAGTGTAAAGTTTTCTACTGTGTTTAAGAGCTCCAAAAAATTCTTATTTCTCTCCGTGCCCATTCTCATCAATAAGGAAACAGAAGGCCAGTTCTAGAAATCAGGCAATGCCAGCTGATGCATTTTGATAGCATTGTTTTTTTTCCATTTGGAAGGAACTGGGGCTCAGGGGACAGGCCTGTCTGCAGTGGCCATGCAGGAGAACAACTCTGATGTGATTGAAGTGCGCTACTCTGAGGATTTGCACCTGGAGGTCCTCCTGAACCAGAGGGTTCTCAACTTCTCTGAACAAACTTGGATGGACTTGAAAGGTTAGTTACACATATCAGCCTTGTAAGCAATTCCATTCTGATGGAGCCCATGGATAGTTGAAGGTGTCTCTAGGTGCATGCATTCCAACTCTTTTTTCAGCATCCTTTTGTCAAGTGTTTTAGGTGGCTTCAGTGTCCATGGTTTCTATGTCCTCTTTCACTTGTTTGTAGTGTGAAGGTGTGGCTTCCCTTTAAATGCCTCTCAGAGTGCAGCTCAGAGTGGAAGGGAGGAAAAGCTGTATGAAAAAATGGTTAAAACTGATGATTTAAACTGATGCTAAAACACAGCATTTTTTTTCACTGTAGATAATTAGCTGTTTTCTCTTCCTCTCATGGTTATAGGTCTCTTTCTCTATTCTACACCTGATCAGAACATCACAGTGATGTTCTCTTCTGGGTCTGGAGTGGAAATAAGGGGAAATGGAGGATTTCTGACCCTGACAATTCTGCTCCCAGAGAAGTTTATGAATCACACATGGGGTCTCTTTGGGGTAATGAATGACAATCCACAGGATGACTACACCTTCAAGAACAAAACCACCATGTCAGTTCATGCAAGTCCCCAGCAGGTGTTTGAGTTTGGAGCTAGCTGTAAGTAATTTCTATGGTCTATTATTACATTTTCTTTACAAATTTAAGACAGATTATGATTTAAAGACTAGGAAATGAAGTCTGTGCCAAGCAACCAGTACTGGGGGAAGAGAAGGGAGTAAGAGAAATATTCCCTCCTCTACCCACCTGGGGAGTGAAAACAGAGCCATGATGGAATGTTGAGCACTTTGTACCTGTATTTCTTCCAGCTACATTTCTGTAGATAAACACTTGGATTAATAGCAGAAGGTGGTCTGTGTTGGCAGTGTTATGTATGAATCTCTTTCTGTCTCCCAAGGGGCAATTGAAAATGGAACTTCTCTCTTTACTTATGACTCGGAGTTCTTACTGGACAGTTTCTTTTATGGGGACAAGCACAATGCCTCCTTCCTGCCCGTGTTCTCCCCTCCTGAGGACCCTGCTGATCCCCAGCTAGAAGAGATGGTCTCACACTGTGGCTCGGACCCATTCTGCAGATTTGATGTCCTGACAACAAGAAACCTTCAAGTGGGAAATTCCACAAGGCTTTCCCATCAGAACCACAAGCTGCTGGTAGAACATCTAGAGCCAGGTGATACAACTTTCCACAAAACATCATTACAGAATAACAGGATATTCTGAGTTGGAAGGGACCCACTGGGATCATCAAGTCCAAACCTTAAGTGAATAGCCCATAGAGAACATCACTATAGATATTTCTACTGGGCATCTAAAGAGTTAGCACTGTTTGAGGAGGCCTTGCTTAACTGTAGGCTCATGCACCTATAAATAGTCTGATTTTGGGGAATCATCTTTGTACCAGGAAATCTCTGTGCTGATAGAATACTTGGGCAAACTAAAAAAAAAATTCTTTGCATTTCTTCCACTATAACATCACAGTGTAGAAAGTTTATCTTCATTTTATATGCATTAAGCTGTCTTCCTTGGACTTAAAAATAAATTTTAAAAGTAGCAGGAAGTATTGTCTTTCAGATAGTTTAAAAATCTTTGGTTTTCCATGAGTTGCCACTAAAATTCTGTTTGAATCATTGCAATGGAGATTTGCTGGTCTAAGTCCTAAATACTCCAACCAGATATGTTTCTTTTATTAGTGATCTCTTGTGGCTGGCTGGATCATCCAACCAATGGAAGAAAGAATAGTACCAACTACCTGCTGGGCTCAACCATCAATTTCACCTGCAGTGAGGGCTATGAACTCACAGGAGGGTCACAGGAGAGAACCTGCCAAGTGTCAGGAGCCTGGTCAGGAGACACACCCCAGTGCAGCCAAGAAACAGGTCTGTTGCCTTTTAGGTATCACATATTGTCACTAAAAATCATTATCAGGGACAAGGCAATCTCAGAATACCATGATGGCCCTTGACAAAAGCAACTTCTCTTACTTGGTAAAGCATTGGACATGAGATGTCTGAATTTCTAGAAAGACTATTATTCAAATATAAGTAACAGGTGACTTAGGGTGGTTTTGTGTGTTTTGGTGGAGGTATTTTTGTTTTATAAATGGGTACAGGTACCTGAAGGGTGGGTGAAAAGAGGATGGAGCCAGGATTTTTTCAGTGGTGCTCAGGGACAAGAGCAGAGGCAACAGGCAGGCTCTGAAACACAGAAGCTTCCCTATGAACATCAGAAACCCCATTTTACTGTGATTGTGACTGAGCACAGGCACAGAGAAGTCTGAATATCTGCCTCCCTGGAGATATTCAAAAGTTGTCAGGTCATGGTCCTGGGCAACTCACTCTGTGTAGTCCTGCTTTAACAGGGGAGTTGGACAAAATGACCTCCAGAGGTCCCATCCCACCTCAGCTGTTTTCTGTGATTCTGTGATTCGAGAGCAGACACAGCCCACACTTGTTGAACTCTTTCACTTTTTCTTTCTAAAATATTATCTTATCTCAAAACATAATTCTATTATTCTATAGCAGTAAAATATTGTGAATGATGCAATAGTATTTAGTATAAATAACACAGATTTATTCCCCCTCTTGTGTCACTACTAATAGATTATCAGTTAGCCTGGGATTGTTGGATTTAGTAGCAGTTTAGTAGCATAGGCTGTCTCTATGATTTACAGAAAATGGCCCAAAATTTTCTTTTCATTCATTCACCACATACACTCCAAATGTCCTCAAGATGGCAATATTTCAAAGCATCAGGGTGGTGCAAGGCCAGATGGCATGTTGAAACACTTTCAATGCTGAGTTAATAGCTCCCAAAAGCACTCATCAAATAATTCATACTAACAGATTCTCCATTCTGAGACCCTTCCAAAGAAATGTGGGAAGTGCATTTCACATCAGCAACGAATTCCTGTCATGCTGGCACATTTCATCAGCCTCTGCTGCCTGTACCAATTGCTTGTACATTTCCAGTGCAGTTTTCAACTTAGTAATATTTGTAAGATGAACTGCAGTCAGTTTGGGCAGCAGAAAAATTTACAAAGGCCAGATCTTAACTAGGCAATGGCAAAACTTTCTGCCAAGCTGAAAGCTAAGAATATTTTTCCACTGCTGCCATCAACCACATACATACTGGATAAGAGCCAGTCAGTCTCAATAAGCAAAACAGATGCTGACATTTACACTAGCAAAAGGGGGACAGAAAGGCAGCCCTGTGAGATCAGAGGAAAGGAGCTGGAAGATATGCAGGGATTGATTGCATTCAGAATGATGGAGATGTGACACAGCTTTGTGGATAAGCAAACAAAACCCACAGTGTTTTCCAATGCTTTCCTGGAAGGTGACAAAGAAAAACAAGGTGTGAAAGAATTTTATTGGTCTGATTGCAGCAAAGATCTTCCTTACTATTTGATATTTGATGTTCTAGTTTTTGTAATGTGAACCAAAATTGATGGTTTTTATTAGCTGCAGGAAGTTGGAGTATGGCAATGCTGCCCACAGCAGCAGGATGCTGACAACACCAACAACTGAGCAACACAATATAAAATACAAATTTCTCCATTCTTTTTTCTTACTGCTATGCCCTAATAGTGGCATTTATAGCTAGCCTTGTTTCTCCTTCTTCCATAAGGTGTTCTGCTACATGTCAGTGAGTGATTGTGAAGGCTATTCTATTGACAGGCCCAAGTCTCTACAGAGAAGGGAGGCAATACAATTCAAAGTTTCTGTCATTAATATCTATCTAATATCATATTTTTATAGCATGGACAGCTAGTATTTGCTTTCCAGTAAATACATTTCTGCCCCTGGCCCAAGACACAGCTGAAATCCAATGCCTGTTTTCCTTGTCATACTTCTCGACTTGGCTATTTTCTCTATTCTCCATTCCCCAAGCCTTCTCTTCTCCAGAACAGAAAAAGTCCTTGTGTTGTCAAAATCTATTGTTCCCGAGGTCAGTTTTCTCTATTGTTTTCCTCCTTACACAGCAGCATGCTGCTGTTTCACCAACATCCATTTTATCAAGTCCTGTGACAAAGACCTTCTTGACACCAGGAAAATGCTGACAAAATTAATGGACAGCCCTTCCCAATTTCTGGGTGCCTGAATGGGCGATCACTGACCTAGCCACTGTGATCAGCAGTCACTTTTTTGCTTTGAAAGTGAACTATTAAACATACATTTTGTCAAATTATTTCTTTCATTCTGCTCAGGAGCACAGGGCCCAGCCTTCTGTAATTCTAAGCTTACAGGTGTATTTCTTTACAGTTCTGTGTCCATGACACTGCAGTTTTGTGGCACATCAGGTTGAAGCTCTGTCTTGCAAATCATCAAGGTTTTTTTAAATTGCTATATGCCTTTTCAAAAGAGAATATTTAAAATAAAGTATGAGAACCAGGAAAATTGGATAGAAAAAGAGGTGGAAACAAGAAAATGTAATGTCAGTTATTTAACAAAATCCATTTCGGTATTTTGAAACTTCAAATACAAATTATGTTGTTGGGCCTGCATATTGTTGTTTTTGAGTTTTGCGTCCTTGGACTAAAGTTTCCATGGAAATCCTCTGCTAATAATTATTTTGCTATGCTTCTAATTACAATCCCACTGCAAGTCTTGCCAGTACCACAGCAAGCTCTCTTCACAGAATATCACAAAGAGGAAGAACAAAGAAGCCATCCAGCAAAAGCAAAAAGGAGATTCTAGTAAAATGAGATGTAATATCTAGCTAAAAATCATAAGACAGTGGCAACACATGTACATAGAGTCTTTTTGAGACAGACAATATGGTGATATTAAGGGCAATCTAGTTTTGTTTGTCTTTTGGGTTACTTTCTCCTTTCCCCCCCTCCTCCTCTATTCACTTTCAGATTTCCTTTTCCAGTCTCAGGCTCTGTGTAAATGCTGTTCATTTTGAAAAGCTGTCAGAAATCTCATTAGTCTTCTGTGTTTTTTTCAAACACAAAGATTTCACAACAGAGGCAAATCACTACTGGACTAACTACTTTAGCCAGTGGTGGGTTCTCATCACTTGGCAGGGACTGGTGCCTCCCTGTGAAGGATGTGTAAAACAAACATTAAGCCTTGTTAAGAAGTTACTGGATGATGGATCAACGCTTGTGAAACAGTTTATGTATCCCATTTCTTTCCTTAAACTTCACTATAAACCAAATCAGCAGCTGAATAATCTGTTCTAGGATCACAGAAGTGTCTGTTATGCCATCGCTGTGTGCTAGGCTGTGGGTTGGGCAGGTGTGACAAAGTGATGGAAGGAAGGGCTGACAAAAATGCAGCCCTGATGTATTGAGGTTCAGATACAAAATGCAGGAATCATTGTTTCTCCCAGACAGTTCACTCCACATGCTGCATCTCTTAACTTTTACAAATATTCTTATATGGTAATCTACCACTGCTTAGTAGAATAAGAAAACAAAATGATAGTTTTTATTCAAAATTTATTTCATATCTGGTTTCTTTCTCTCTTTCAGGTGTCCTTGTTAGGCAGTCACAGAATCAAGTTGACGCTTTTTGTGTTTTAGTGTGCTCAAACTCTCTGATGCAGTTCAATGTACCTACATCAGAGCAGTCACTTCTCTTTTATGTAGCTTATTAAGCAGCAAAGGTAGTTTCAAAATTTAATACCAAAATAGGGGCAATATTTAAAGTAATCAAACCGTATGGAATAAGGATTGAAAACCATTTCAGTTGGGATTGACAGTTCCACATCAGTATTGCACATTCAAAATGTTGACTACATATTACCCACTAGCCACCCTTTGTGTTACAAAGCTTTTGCAGCCACCTGCCCTAACAGTCAAATGTAGGAATCCTGTGAGTTCCTAATCTTTACCAGTTTCAGAGAATCTGAAAGGGTAAAGGCTTGGAAGGGACCTCTGGACATCATTCAGTCCAATCCCACTGCCAGGGGAGGCAGTTCCACAAAAAAACAGAATATAAAAATTAACACTATATGTACAATTTCAAAAATTGTCATGCAATTGCATTCAAACAGATATGAAAAAATGTATATCAAAGCCTTCATGGGTTTTTTTGTGGTTGGTCTCTGTTTTTCAGCTATCAAACAAGTAATTGTTATTGGCAGTGTATTTGGATTAGTGGGCCTTGCAGTCCTGGGACGTCTGGGTTATTTATGCACAAAGAAGAGGTAAGCCTTGACTGAACTGAAAACACAAATGAATCTCCTAAAGAAATAGCAACTGCTATGACTTTTTAAACAATAATTTAGTAATGACCACTGGCAACAAACTGCTAGTGTGCTACAGGTAAAAAAAAGTGCAACTGACGTGTAAACACTTAACTGTGTGTGAAACTGACTAGTGGAGAAAGAGGGCAGAGTAGTGAATGAAAATGGTTTTGCCAGGAATACTGGTGGGTTGAAATGGAGATGTGGTTGATTTTCCGAATTTTGTTAGCAACTGTTACAAATTTTTAATCCCTCTCTGTTCCAGTGTTCACAAGTAATAGAATGCCAGATAAAATGGAATCAAAAATGAGTGAATGGAAACAAAATGAGGTTCCAGCCTTTGGAAAGAAGACTCTATGTGTAAAGAAGAACCTGAACCTGTCACAAAAAAAAAGGAAAAAAAAAAGCACAGTGCCAAGCTAACAGAACACTGATATTGTTTTTCAGTATTTCATCACTTAAAAATGCTACATTCACAACAAATTCAGCTCCAAGAAATAAGAATGTGGCATATTATGCTGTGATATTAAAATTTATGCGTGAAGCCACGCTATTATATGAAGACCATTTTTTGCTCTCTGTATGTGTCACAAAGGCCAAAAGAAATGTAAGCATATTTTCCCCCTCAAAATCAACTTTATATGGCAGGAGGTTTCTGTATGCTAAAAGTGAGATGCATCCACACTGTGTATTGATACAATAGTTAAGGCCTTCAAACTGTATTTTGATTGTTCCCCTTCAGAATAGCAAATTGTTCTCTGCCTGTATGGGTTGCTATTTGATTACACAGCAGTGTTGTAAAGGGGGTACAAGGATGTACCTTGTACAAAGGATGTTTGCCCTATTTCTGTTCCTGACAAAGCAACTTTTTAAATGCTTTTTAAACTCTTCGTGTGGGGGGTTTTTCATATTGGTTGGTTCTTAGCAAAGCTGTTTTACCATTACTAAAATGTCTCGCAGACTGGGTAAAGACTTTGTAAAAGTTTAGGCGATTGCTTGACATTACCACCTTGACACTTTGTCCTTTGGGATCTTCATGTAGATGAAAACAAACAAACAAAAACTCAAACCAAACGAACCACAAATACAAACCCTATCTCCCTGCACATGCATTTTCAGAAAGCAGCGATGCTCCTTTCGGTCGGGAGCTGCTGGCTGCTGTGTTTGTGTTTTTTGTCGCTCTGGGTGTGTGTTGCGCTGTTAGCGTGGGTGTCCCCTCACGTCCCCATGTCCGTGCCCGCCCGCCAATGCCCCGGGTCCCTGGGCGTGGTGGGCTCCTGTGGCTGTGTGTTCCTGTCTGTGTGGCTGTCTGTGCGGCTGTGTTCCTGTTTGTGTGTCTGTCTGTGTTCCTGTCTGTGCGGTTGTCCCTGCCACCCGCGGCCGGGACAGCCCGGCCTCAGCTCCGCCCGCCTCGGGACGCGGCCTGCGGGGGACACGGCGGCTTCAGCAGCCGCGCTGCTTTCTGCCAGCGCTCCCCGGTCACTTCTGTGGGGCAGCTGCTCTGCCTTTTCACTTTTAGAACGACGCCCCAAATGGCAGCGTGCGGTGCTGGCACCTCGCCGCCCGCGTCCCGCAGAAAGTTGGCAGTGTTCTCTCCCTGTGCCGTGTCCGTCCGTGCCTTTGCGGCTTCAAGAGAGGAGAGCCGGGCTGCACCTGCGCTCGCCCATCGGCTCCGACACCCTCAGGGGGAGCCCAGCGGGGCAGGGGCAGCGCCAGGCCCCGGGGCTGAGGGGAAGAGGTCTTGCCCGTCCTCTTCCGCGGGACACTTGGGAGTGACGAGAGCAAGGCTTGGACGCTGCTGGGATGGAGGAGTCTGTGTGTTTGTGTGTGTGTTTGTAGTGAGGCGTCCCGGCTAGCGAGGAGGGTTCCGCGGGGCCAAAGCGCTGCCCCGGGGCGAACAGCACCAGCCCGAACGTGTCGGTGTCAGAAGTGGAAGCGGCAGCCCTGCGGTCCCGCGCCGCAGCAGGTTGGGATGTCGGTCTCTATCCTTTCCTGTCACATGGCTAGTAATAGGATCCCTCATCTGCCACTCGGCACCTCGCCGGGGCGCACTTACAGGACACATGCTGTAGGGCCTCCGCTTCCCGCACTTTGCGCTCTTCCCGGCCGCCTGCCACCCCCGGAGAGCCGGGGCTGCCGCCTGCGAGCGCGGCGCGGCCCGGCGGCCGCTGCCTATGGAGCCTCCCGCCCTCGCCGCCGTCCTGGCCTTCTCCGGGCTGGCGCTGAGCTGCTGCCGAGAGCCCGTCCTGTCCGGTGAGTGCCGCTCCGAGGGGAGCCGGGAGGGGGGCGCGACCGGGGCTGCTCCCCGAGCTCCCGGCCGGGCTGAGCGGTGAGGGAGCGGGGCAGCCTCTCCCGAGCTCCGCAGCCCCCCGCGGAAGGGCTCTGCCGGCCGGCAGCGCCTCTTGGAGGTCTTGACGACGTCCCTTCCTGCTCGGCAGAGCCGTGCCGGGCTCGGAGCTGCCGGTGCGAGCACCCAGCGGGTGTTTCTGCCGGGAGTCCCGGTTTGTTTGAGGCTCTCCCCGTGCTTGCTGAACTGGGAGCTCGGGTTCTCCTATGAAAGCATGATGTGAGAGAAAGGAGCAGCACGTTTCTCTGTAAAAGTGGTTCAATCTGCGGAATGGAGGCATTTAAAGGGAGAGGGGCGTGCGGTTGTTTGTGTCACTGGGGAAGAAGCTGGGGCAGCAGAGCCGGAGCTGGAAGGGTGAGCATCCCGCCTGTCCGCAGTGTGCTGCCCCAGCTCCCGGCCAAGCCTGGGCTCCTCTCACCGTTTAGAAGCCTGAAGCTTCACTTGCTAAGGTGATTTTTCACTTAAAATTTCTCGGCAGCCTTTTGTCCTCGTTTTAGTTGTTACTAATGATTTCAAGTGCTGTGGTTCTCCTCTGGTAAACATTGGCCATGATTTGCAAGATCAGAAGTGGCAGTTCCAGATGGTCACAGCCATCAGATGTGTGGTCCTTCTGGATACGTTTTGTGTATTCTTGATTGCTGTCTCTTCTTACAAAGTAGAATTTGCTCTCTTTCTTTTTGAACACATACTTGCTCATCAAGTTTTTGTAGATGCAACTAATTAGATACGGAAAATACTTGCATAGTGATTTTCAGGGACTAAAAAATCTTTTACAAAAAAAAAGCTCTGGTAAATTTTATTTCTTCTCAGAAGTAAAACATGAAAGTATTTTCAGATAAGCATTTAGAGAGCTGCCTAGACAGAGACCATGTCTAAGAGTCTTTTCCCAGTACCATTGGGACGTGCTTGGCGCACACAGTGGATGCTCCTTCCTTTGCTTGGGTTGAAGAATGTTTGCTTGTAAGGTTTCTGAACAGAACACTCCATGTGTAGCCATGTCTCTCACAGAGGGCTCTGTGACAGCCAGTGGAGGATATAGCCCAGCATGAATATTTGGCTATTAAAGAGGACAGAAATGCCTGAGCACAAGCAGCTGGGGCAGGGGGAGGAGGGAAGGGTATATAATGCCTCCAAAAGAAAGTGCAGCAAGGGAGAATGGATCTAGAAAGCACTGCCACCCATGTGTCTTCTGCTCAAGAACCTGGAAACAGTGAAAATACAGCAACTTGTAATTTATATGGCGAGTACAGGATCTGCAGAGTTCCTGATCTGCACAAGGTACACGTCAGGGTCTTCATTTAAACCCTGAATCCCTCAGGGTTGAACGGGATCAGCTGTGTCAGGTTGCACTTGAAACTAGCAGAATTCTGAAATGACAAACATTACTATTGCTTTTGGAAGGCAGTTTGTTGTATGGTATGTTTTTAATGCCTTTTCCTTGTTTTCGTTGTTAATGCATGTCCTTATAAGCTTATTGTAAAGTGCAGTCAAAATAAAAACTGTGTCACCATCACTTGCTAAGATAGGAGAAAAACTTCAGGAATTCCTATATGAGAAATTACTCCAGTTGTCAGAAATGAAAGTGAATTAACAACCATTTTTGCACATAGTATTATGGTACTTTCCACATAATGTTTCTGCTTTGCCATGTAATGTTCAACAGTTTCTATTAACTCAAACACTGATATTTCTGCATTCAGACCTTGGCATTTGTGCATTCAAACATCAGCCATACATAATTTCTCAAGTGGATCAGAAATAAGATGTGTGTGGGTAGATTATCTATCATTAAAGCACTGTTTGAATTTGGTGAGTTTTTTGTTACAATGCCAAAAAATGGAAATGCTTTCAGCAAATGTTAGTTTTGGTGAACAAATGTTATTTTATATACTCAGTGCAATAAGTTGTAATTTCTACTTTCTGTATTTATACCATTCATTTAATTTCCCCATCAGAAATGTATGTGATTATCAATCTCTTTTTCCTTTCTCTGTTTTCTTTCCATTTAGCAATACTGAGTCACCATGTCCTTGGTTTTTTTCCCAGCTGAGTCTTTCCTTTGAGCTGTTACTCCAGCCTTCTCTTACAAACCTGGTATCTCTTACCATCTTATTCTCTCTAAGCCTTGGTGATTCAGAGAAGCAGTTCCACTTGATATGCCATAGGCAAGCCTCATAAAAATACTTTAAAAAGCAATTTTTTTTTCTTTCTAACTAGGCAGATAGAGGATGAGATAGTCAGACATTTCAGCATATCATGCTTGTACATGCATAGAGCATAACTCAAAATCCAGAGTTATGTGAATAGATTTAAGCAGGACGGAGCCAAAGAAGTAGGAGGGAGGCAGGGATTGCATGCTGCCAGCTGCAAAATTTTCATTTTTGTCATATCACACCATAATGGTTGTGCAGTGACCACTCCCTTCATCCACACCGTGGCTATGGCCCATCCTGATCAAATTGCCAAAGGGATTCAGCCCTGCCACACTTGACAAGGGAACAACAGTTTGAAAACTCCACAAAGAAAGAAAACAAATGGGTGTATTAAGGAACAGAAATTCTTACGGGGTCACATCACACATTCTTACTTCCAGTGATAAAGAATCACAAGGCGAGCAAGTGTGTTTGCATCTTGTGGCTGAGGACCAGCCAGCAGCTGCAAAGCTCTGGCTAATACAGCATGTTTGTATTGTGCAAATAAAAAGACAAAAGGGACAGAATGCACTTAGAAATAATGGGAGCTGTCTCTTGTGCTCATAACCTAACTCGTCTGCTTCCAACATATTCCAGAAAAGGTCTGACCAGACAGATTTTTTTTTTAACAAATAAAAAGTGATGAAAAGTGATTAACCTGATGATTAGAGTCAAAATTTCACAAGGATAGCAAGTTCACATGTATGACAGCTCACACACTGCCAGGGAACACAATTATCAACTCTGCGTGTCTGTACATTTCCAGGAATGTGCATTTTTACAAGACAGATGCTTCAGTCAAGGTTTGAGCAAATCTCAGGTGGCATAATTCAAGCAGAATCAGATATTCACTGTGGCTACTCTCTGGCTTGGACCAATGCTAATTAGGTCTCTAGTTCTGACTAGCAAAAATGATTGCATTTGAGGACTTTCAAAAATTAAATATGTATGTCTGTGTGTGTGTTTGCATGGATATGTAGAATGAGCAGATACAATTCTTAAACTACAGGTGGAGTGCCCCCACATTGTAAAGGAAAAAATGATCAGCTAATCAAGTGCCCTCATAGCATCACATCAAAATTTAACTGTCTGATTTAAGAAATGGGGAGTTGTTTCTAGGAATTTAGAAAATTTCTATTTTAAACAAAGATAATTCTTTCATGATGGTTTTTCTTTAGCTTGTATCAACTGTTCTATTGTGGGAGGTTCTTGCTGCTACAGCCCAGGCACAGAAGCCTGACAGTTTTGATGAGTGGTTGTATTATATTAGTATGAATTGGAATAGAAAAGTATTGAAATGCAAAAATAGTACACTATTTTTTTACTTGGGTAGATCTAAATTAGCCTTATACTTCCCAAAAGCATTTATTTTGCATCATAATATGGAATGAGATTTTTTTTTCCTGACCACTCTTATGATAGTATGCAAATTAACTTTTGGTTCAGTCGATAAAACTGCATCTTCAAAGAAAACCATTGCAATGCTAAAAATATTTTTAATAATGACCACAGAAGCCATATTTGTGTCTTTCATCTCCTGAAGCTTCTTCTGGTTTTAATCAGTGTTCCCACATGAAGAACTGTGGCAACCTATGATAATAGAATCCCTATTCACATCTCTGGGGAAACAGCAATGTTCTCATTTGAAGAAGGTGATGTGGTGTTCTGCCCCTTCCACCCGTGGGCCCCTGCCTCTGTCACTGCCGGGGTATCTTGGCATCACTTAAGTGGTTTCTGTCCTTTCCTCTGTGCATTACTTTCTCATTGAAGTGTTTCTGCTGTCTAATTATACCCTTTCAATCAAATTAGAGACTGCAGCATCTGGTTAGTGCCTGTAACTGTTGCCATCTGCACCTAGATACAGTGCTTCCATTTAAGGAGGAGTGCTTAAATTGCAATCTCCAGCAAGAACTAGAACGGTTTAGATAGAATGGAAATGACTTAAAATTATTCTTGGAATACTCTGCAAGCACATGCATCAGGCAACCCACACTGAGTCACTATCGGACCTGGCACCCTTGGTTTCATACCCTTATATTCTGCTTAAGCATTTTTCTGACTTCTCTAAAGGGCTGTAGGAAAAACAAGTGAAAACTGAGCAGGCAGTTATACCACGTAAATTCGAGGAACCTTTAATTTTTGGTCCAACCTTACATTTAATTACAATGCTGTAATGAAACCCAAGATTTAAATAGTAGCCACTTTCATTTATCTTTCATTAATCTGAAGATCTTTAAAAGAAAACCTTGCTTATTGTTGGGCAGTAGGTGGTAGGATAATTCCTGGCTTGGGTAGGCTAGTTTCAGGTTGATAATTGTTGTCAGTCTCTCTGGACGCTGCTCAATGCTCCAAGTAGCTTTGAAAACATTAAGCAAACAAAGTGGTTTGGTTTGTTTTTTTTCCTCTCCAGTGGAATAGGAAGAAGTTTGTCATTCTGAATTTTCAGTCTCAAAAGCTATGTACAGGCCTCAAACTTGGAAAGTACTCTAAGAAGTCATTTAAACCACCCTGAAACCTCCATCCCTTCAGTCTGCAATTTGTAGTGTCTCTAGATAGATGTCTTTGAGAAAATCATTGGAAGCCAGTGCAGACTCTGAAATGCCAGTGATTTATCATCAATAAAACATCAGGCTGTTATAGTCTGCACTACCTTAATTTTTCAAATGATCCTAAAGTGGCGCCCATGTGGAGTGCAGGCAGCCATGCAGTCCCAAAGTAACAAAGGAAAATGATCATTGTAAGGTCCCTACATTGAAGAAGAAACCGACACAGATGGAAAGAATTTCTACAACAGCTGCTGTTTGATCTTCCAAATGTTGATCTGGCTCTAATAAAACTAATTGTGAACCTGTATCACACACTGAGTATTCACTTACAGTGGACAACATCCCTAGTCTTGTTTTCTGCTTTTTTGTTCTAGCAGTTGTCACTCAGTACATGCTTACCTAGCCTCAGCTTTCATTTTAAAAGTTACTTGACATGCTGTCAACCATGGCACCTGATGTGTTGAAAACTAAACAGCCCTGACAACAATGTGCTGTCCCTCTTTTCTCATCAAGGCTCATGGACAGCATCTGTTGGGACCTTTTGTGACTAGAACCACTGCAAAGGTTCTCTGATTAATTATCTCTGATTAATTCTGTTTACAGACATCCCCATGACACAGCAGAAGCAGCAGGGTCATTAGGCAGTTAATTGAGTGAAATCATCATGGACACTGATTCTAATCACAGATTTGACATAAGCCTCTACTTCAGACTATGTCTGAAACCCAGCTGACTAAGATCTTAGAAGTATGAGGTCACACACTTCTAGATTTGAGTGGTCACAGCTTTCTTCACGTCCTGTCTGAAACCCTATTGTTTTAGTAGAGTTTTATAGCACACAGGATGGTCTGAGCCTTGCGTGCCTGAACAAAATCCATGTGGCAAATCTATCAAGCACAGTGGCAACCTGATGCCTTCTTGGGGGCTGTAGTGTCCCCAGGGTGTCTGTCCTTGCCACTGGGAGAGGATGTGAATACAGTGCAAGTTCTGCCACAGTTTACCACAATCTTACAAAACTTCAAGGAATAAGGCTTGCTGAAATTCACAGAACCACATGCATTTTCTTGAGGCACCGTTCTGACGTTACATTCCAAGTGAGGGGCTTCATACCCTAAAGTGTCATGGGAGTATCACTCAACCTAAGGGTGCCACAACACAGAGGTGGTTGTTGCTGCTTGATTTACTCCTTTCCCCCTCCCTTTTGCATAATTTACCAAAGAGAAATCAGGTGATTTGAGTAAACTGAAAAGTTTTACCAACAGCACTCAGTCCAGTCTTTTCTGACTGTTTAGTTTAGGTGACCTCATCTGAATTCGTTTTATGCAGACAAATCTAGGCGACCTTTTTTTAAGCTCATCTTTTCACAGAATTATTGCACCAGTGGTACAAAAACCAAAAGTAGGGTGGAGGTTCTAACTTCCTGTTCTCCAGAATCTCTTAGGGCTTGGATTTGAAATAGAGAGGACAGTGGCCTTTCTGCAGACAAAACATGCACCTTCAGCACTTTGAGAGTATTAATTTCATGGTGAAATCACTAAGGTAGTGTCTTGGCTGTCACACAGCAAAATATGATGAAATCACTGTGTGTGACAAATAGAAGAATTTTTTAGTTGCTGCCAAGTAGTGCTTACTCTAAATCAAGCACTTCTCAGTTTCCCATGCTTAGCCAGTGAGCTCAAGACACCAGGAGGGAGCATAGCAAGGACAACTGACCTGATTTTTTGGAATGCCAATATTTATTTGAAAATACTGCACTCCCATGCTATGGCAAAATCATAATTAATCCTTAAGAAAATCCAAATTCCCTGTAACACAAAAGGTTTTGTATTTCATTTGATAACAGCTGCTAAATTCCATGACTTAAAGTTTTCATTTCAGTGTTTCAGGGATAATCAATGATTTTGCATGGTATCTCACTGCCTCCCCTTTCCCCATCCACATCGAAGCCAGAGGAGCTTTGTTACTCAGCTGAAACGTTTGCACCAAATCTCTTGATAGCACAAAGGAACACAGGAGGCACTGATACAGCTACCTATTGTCTGGGGAACAAAAACTGCAGTTAAGAGGAATGAAGAGAGATAGGTAGGTAAGATAGGTAGGCTCGGACTATCTACCTTTTCTTTCTTAAAGTGCAGTGAAGTTTGAAGAAAATCAGTTAAAAAAAGCTGACATGAAAATGTAAGTCAGTACTGCAAGTTAAAGCATGGGCCAGTCTTAGCAGATTCTAAAATGGACTGAAGTTAACTTGAGTTTAGTTTGTGTGCCAGACTAAATTCAGGTATTGTAGCATTCCTTAAATTTCTGAGTAGATGGAAGTACATATTGTTTTTCATTTAGGAGTGAGAAGTGAAAAAAAAAATAAAAGCACAAAGCTAATGTAGATATCTTTTCTGGATGTGCTTATCACTTTTCACAGATTCTTTTTTCTGCTTATTATATTTTGATTACATTTTTCTGTCTTTTCTACTAAAATTCATTAGCTTATATTTTTCAGCTGTAACCTACAAAAGCTTTTATATTATCTGAAAGCAAAAGAGGTATTGAAGAAAGATGCAACACAGTCATGACCTTAAAGGGGGTTTTTTTCATGTTTACACAAATATCTGTGGTGGCCTGAATGCAGGAAACTCAGATTTGCATTTTTAAGCAAATGTCTGCAGCCCACCTGTTTTGCTAAGGCAGGTAAATTACAGTAAGGAGGACTATTGACCTGAAGCTTGTTTTTGTTAAATTATACACCTTTCTGTCCACAGATGATAGCAGAATATATTAATGGCTGTGCAGACACCTCTTCTATGTGCCTTCAGCAACAAAGTTTCATTTAATAGAAATCCAAACTTGCCTAGGCATGAAGATGCACAGTGAAAGCACAAAACCATTGTCTTTCATCTGCTGTGTAATAGAACTCTGAAATAATTATTATAATTGTACCATTCTGATATTTGTGAGCCCAGACTAAACTAATTTCAGAGGCATGGTTTTAATATTCCATTTTTCCTTCTTCTACAGTAGTTCTAAGTACAAAAACAGTGTACTGTTAATATCAGGATTAAAATGTGGGTGGTTTTTTTTTTCCCTCTTCCAACTGCAGCCACCCAGGTCTTCCTAGACTTGTTTTGTAAGTTAGATTTCATGAGGGACACCTGAGATCAGCACATACTTCAGAGCACTCTCCCACTCCCTCAGGGCAGTTGAACATCTCTGCAGCTGCAATATGGTTTCTACAGAGAACACTATCAGATGAAACAGGAGGTTTCACACCCTATAGTTAGCAGAAAGTTAATTTTCAATAAATTTCCCCCATAGTGCCGTCCAGTACAAAGAAATGTTTGCAACAGTTTCAATTCTGTTCCAGACTGTTATGTTTTAATCCTATTCTTAAATAAATGCAAGGATGATAAATGTTAGCAACTATTATTTATAAGCAGGATGGACTTATTTATGGTAAACTAATTATAATGATTCTTCCTGGAAGCTAATCACAGAATGGCTGAGATGAAGTGACCTCTGGAGGTCACATTGTCCAAGTGCTGTGCTCAAGCACAGTCACCTAAAGCAGATTGTCCAGGACCACGTCCAGGTGGCTTTGGAATATCTCCAAGGATGGAGATTCTACAGCCTCCCTGGGCAACTTGTTCCCATGCTCTGCCACACTCACATTGCATAATTTAATCAAAAATGCTTGACAATTTCAGCAAAAGTAGAATCATTCACGCATTTGGATATTTATTTCGTCAGAAGAGTCCAGTGAACGTGTCCATGTCCATGGCAGGGGGGCTGAACTGGATGATCTTTAAGATCCCTTTCAACCTGAACCATCCTACAATTCTGTGATTAACAAGCCCCAGCAAAGCCAGGCAGCAGGAAATTTGTAGTTCAGCTGAGAAGGGGCTACTGTATTTAGTGAAATTCTCTACTTTGGCTTCTAACTTGCTGAGTATTAGGAGGCTAAGAAAACAAATGTAAGTGGGAGAAAATATGAATGAGTAAGGCAGAAGAATACTGACCCATACTTTTTAATCTGAAAGCATAAATGCTTTAGTAGCAAATCACAGTATTGTGATCATACTCTGCTGTAGGAGGTCCCTTTCTAAGGCAACTCAATCCATAAGAATTTTTCTAAATCAGAATGGAAGTGTTTGCAAGATCCATGCTTACAAAGTCTTTCGCTATGTAAAGTACAGATAGTCACAACTTTAGCTGAAGTGGCATGAGATTTTGGTTAATAGGCTGATGAGTGGCAGACTGATAATTTCATATGTTTTCACTTTTGGAAAATTAACAAGAGTCATCCTAATGAGTAAAACACAAGGAAAAGTAAAAGTAGAAGAGTGTTATGCTATTCAGAAAATGCATGTTAATTGTGTAAACCTCTCATCAGACATCTTATACACTGTTTATTCAAGTAATGACAGCGTAATCTCTTGAATAGAGGTTTGACTGAGAAAGCTTAAATCCTAGCCAGCATCTTTAGCTGCCTAAACAATGCAGGAAGCATGGTCTGTTGGATATGGGGTGGAGGGTGAGGACAAACACTAAACCTACACACATTCTTTATTTCCCATTTCTCTTTCTTGCCAGAATGCTACACAGCCAACGGGGCTGACTACCGTGGCACTCAGAACCAGACCTCCCAGTATGCAGGGAAGCCTTGTCTTTATTGGAATGAGACCTTTGAGCATCCTTACAATACTGTGAAATATCCCAATGGGGAGGGAGGGCTTGGAGAGCACAACTACTGCAGGTAAGAAATATCCCATTGCTTTAACATTGCCTCAACACCCGGTGTTACTTTAAGCAGTTGACAGAAAATTAGGAAATGTCCTTTTACACAGTGAAGAATATCAGAACCATGAGTATCTAACACTTTTTGGTTTACCCTGTTTTTAGTACCCTGAATTTATCAGCACAATTAACAGAATAACTTTTTCAACCCAGCTCCCACACTTTTTCAGCACAGTCATGTGTCTAATTCATAAGGTGGCACAATGGAGAAATACTATAGATTACTTAAAATGAAAAGTTGGAGATAAACAATCCAAATTAGAAGGACACAGTGCAGTGAGTGTCTGCAGGAGTCTCTGGATGGTTTTTATCCTCACACACAAGCCTGGTTCTGTTACACTTCCCAAGTTTTGTGCTAATGAAAGTTATGTAGTCCCTAAAAATTCTAATTGAGCATCAGTGATTAAGAGTGTGTATTTGAATTCAGAAGCTCATCTGTCAGGGGTTACAATACCAGATTAAACCATGGATTAAGTGCATTAAAACATGCACTTCTGTTTCCTTGCCTTCCAGAGAAACTCCTCCATAACTATGGGTAGAACTCAGAACAAAACATAAATGAGAACTTCAGAATTTAGGAGCCAAATCAGAACTTAAGTTCAGAGATGTTTAGGCACTGTAGGCTTTTTTTCAGCTGTCTCAGTAGGCATACTAATACAGAGCTGTGAAAATACAGTGGTTACTGAATTCTCTTTGATATAATAGCAGAATCAAGAATGAAATTTTGATTGTTGATATGTGGCAATATTCTAGACAGGCTGTAGCTACAGGATCTTAGTTTTGGCAGTCATCTCTGGCTAATATTTTGGTTATTACAAAGCAAAACATTTACAAGCTGAGCAAAAATATGCATGAGAAAATGGATGTTTATCCAGATACTCAAAAAACACTTACTTGAGACTTGCATAACTTGGTAAATGCTACAAGGAGCAAGAAGCCTATAATCTGATATGTAAACCTGAGAAATTACTTAATTACAGAAAAAGAGCTTTTTTACCTGAGTCTGCTAAGTATTAGATTATCCTCATTTTCTTTCTTATGCTGTGTCACTTGGCCTAGGACTATTCTCACAGGTGTATGGAATGACAGTCCTAACTAATGGATGACTTTTAACTTCACATTCTCTTGAAAGAAAGTTTGGAAAGTCACTAGGAGTGCCAGAATATATCTATAGCAAATGTTGCTGAGGCCTGTGATACAGCTGGTTTAGCTCTTTCTCTGACATTCATCTGCTTGATGACAATGGACAAGTCGATTTTCCCTTTTCTCAGGCAGCACATACCTCACAAGGCTTTTTTAAGGCATAATACATGGCCTTGAGATTTGATTTTGGGGACAACATTTGAATAATCAAATTTTACACTTGAATATTAATCAGAAGCATGTTGCCTCTCCATGGGTGGTCCTTACTTGGAACACTTTGTTTACCAGCAAGACACCCTGTTAAGATGGAAATGCCTCACTCCAACCATAACAAAATTATGAGGACTGAAATTTTGGGAGATTTTAAAAGACAGAGAGTTGTTTTCTAACTGCCATGCACTTCTGAGGTTGAAGACAAAGATTTCTAAAGACATTCATCATGATTCTCTCCAATTTCCTCGCATTTTTAAGGCATTTCTATGCAGAGTGCCATTCTCACGATTGAATTCCTGACATACGGTTTCTGTCATGAAGATGTAACTGCAAAAATTCCTGTAACTCTGGCAACAAGGAAAAATGGGTTAGTTCAAGTACAAGCTTCACTTGGTTTTAGTCTTCTACTTTTTTTAGCTACTGGAGGCTCTTGCATTACACCTAAATTCCTAGCATAGCTAGTCTTAGACTTTCCTGGTGCACTGCCTCTACTAATCTGTTTGAAAGCCTAACTAGCAACATTTTAGGTATCTAAACTGCACTCATCTCACCAGTTGTTTCCAGCAGTCTGCTATTTGACCAAAAAACATCCACAGAATTTCTAAAATTGGATCTCCCACAAAAGAGTTGTTAATAGGCATAAATGACAGCATGCAGCTGGACTGACACTTCAGTGGGGCTGTGTCAGTTATAGAATTCATGCCAAAGCACGTGATAAAAAGATTACAACTGGTCCTAGTTAAAAGAAAAAGTCATATTTTAACCTGACTGTCCAAAATAAGAAATTATTTTCTTAAATAGATCTTTGCAATGTGAGTAGCCTTTCACAGTGTATATAGAAAAAACTTTAAATAACCTAGTGACTAATTAGGTGTGCATTTGTAAGTGGTGCTACACAATAGCAAATAATTATAAAAATAGTGATCATCGTCATCATGGACATATACGGAATTAACCATCAATATAAAGAGATCACTGGAATGGATTTAGTTCGTTTTATTGAAAGGGAAGAAAAACCTCAGTCTTTCCCAGAAGCCTTTAGCAGCTATCAGTATTTTTACCACCATACACACAGAAAGTTGGAGTCTGGACTATTTTGTACCAAGGCAGAAAATCAATTTATGAGTCTGTGGAACCTGTACACAGGATGTGGGACAGAAAACCTTCCTCTCTGTCAGTACTGACCAGAAACAGCTCTACACCTCTTAACCTTAGAGTAAAACAAAGCTACATTTTAGACATTACTAGCATCTTATGCTTGATGAATACTGTAATAACCAAAGCTGTGAACTTTCTGATAATGCAAAACTTTGCATTTTTGGTAGGTACTAGAGCAAAAATAGTAATGCCATTGAAGCTTAATAAGATTGGGTTTTTGGGTGTGATTTTAGGAAAAAAAAAAGATAAATTTCAATTACTGTTTCTCTCTTTCAGAAACCCTGATGGGGATGTCAGCCCATGGTGCTATATTGCAGAACATGAAGATGGAATATACTGGAAATACTGTGAGATCCCATCCTGCCGAAGTAAGAGCACCCTGCAGATTTTTTAAGGCTCCATCTCAGCTGAGCAGAGATTGGCAGTTCCACAACAGTGGGTAGTGATTTCCAAACACAAAGTAGGATAAGGCAAAACAGCTTATTTTCCTTTGCAGACTAAGCTGTATTTAAAAATTTAAAGGTTTCTTAGAGTTAATGACAAGCTTACTGAATTGTTTCTCCACTGTTATCCTTTTCATGTTATCTCAGAATTACTGGATTATATTATTTACAAATAATACTGTGTGACAGGGAATCACACAAAACATGTGAAGTACTGCTAGTTCTTTGAATCCATAGATAATGATTTTATTAAAGTCTAGAGGCCAAAAAAGAGAATTTTTATAAGGTCTAGATGTGTCCCTTCATTGCAAGTAGCTCATGAAATAAATTACATTTTAATGTGGATAGAGCATAATACACAGAATTGCTTGGAGGAAACAAAAATATGAGAGGACACATTGAAAAGGTGTCTGTGTGCTATATGGGAACTCTGGAGTAGAATTCTGTCTCTGGCAGGTGCAGATACTTAACATTGCTGTGAAACCACAACTTGGACTTAGTTTGATTTTTTTTTTTAATCAGATCACTTACAAACTACTCACATGAAGCTTCTTTCCAGAATTTAATATTTTTAATGTATTCTATTTTTTACTATGTTCCACAATGCCATGATTTATTTATCTTCCAAAATTCTCTTTCCCAAATCACATTGTTTAAAATATACCCAAATATTAAGAAGATATTCTAGTCTTGCAGGTTACAAGCAACCATGGCTACACATTTTAATAAGTCTAATCATTAATGACTTCACTTGCTTTCCTAACTTCTTTTGTGCAAGCACCCTCTGTTTCTGAGGCATAACTTAGGTCTTCACTGCTAAGCACCAGAGCAGGTGCCCATATGTGGACACACATTTGATTAGAAGTAATATATTTCTCACTTGAAGTTAAGAAAACAAAACCAGACAGGAAAAATGGAGCTAAAATGATTTTTTTTTTTTACTTTGCTCATAGCTTTGTTGTTTTGGGGTTTTTATGAATGGGAATGACTCACAGCTTCATGCTAGACAAACAAATACATGAGTGTGACCTTAAGACAGAAGGCTTTTACCTAGACTTAAATACAGATTAAGGAGTCTAATTTAAATAACACAAAATCATTCAACACTCTGATATTCATTGTTCAGAGGACATTTTACTTATTTTACTAATATATAAGGTATGATTTAAGTAACTTGACCCTCCTAATTAAGAAATTTAACTTGGTCTAAAATGAAAGAATTTGCATTTTCTTTAAAGACCACAGATGTTAACAAATTATCTGGATATGGCACCAGGAAAAAAGCTGAAAGACAAATTCTCTCCACTCCATTTGTTCCACACAAAGGATCCTTTTAAAACCAGCCTTGCTCATTTTCTCTGTGGTGGGGAGCAGAGGATTTAAACTTGGACACTTACTTGCACAGATAATCCAGACTTACATTTACAAAATGTCCTTTTGACCAGTAGCAGCTGCTTCAAGCATTGCACTGAAACTTGATACTAGAAAAAGGAATTGCAGCAATTTAGAGCAAACTGTACATTGCAAGCCCATCCAAATCTTAATACAAACCTCATGGTTTATGAAGCTGTGTAAAAAAATCTTTTTTTCTTCACAAGACTTTCTGTTTTCAGTAAGCATGATGCTAAGTCATAGGACCATCAAAACTATCTTGTGAAGTGTACAAATGAAATGCAAAGTCGGTTTTTGAATGCAAAACTTGACTTTTTTGATGGGCAAGAAAGAAATTGTTTTTAAAAAACCTATTTGAAACTTTTTAGAGAAAAATTTCTTATATAATCTTTTTTTCCTTAATGATATTTACTACTAGAAAATTATCTGGAACATAAGTTACCTATTAACTGTGCCCACATAATACCATGGCAGTGCCAACAACATGAAGCATCTTGATTGCCTAGAGAGATTTGCATGCAATGATTCATCTGAACAATAATTAAGAATCTACAGTTAAGAATTTTTCATTATGGTGATGAATTCACATGATTATCTCACATGTCTCATTCCCTAATATTTACACATAACACTACATGCTTCAGTCAGAAATGTGTTCTGACAATCTGCATGGGTAATGTACAGAATTTAGCAGTGTTGGATGAAGATGGATGAGCACAATCACAGAAGACAGTGGTGGTTACTCCAGGAGGAGCTTTGTCTTCCCTTTTCTTCCTCTCTCCTTTTTCATGTCTGCTAAGCAGACTGGGATGGACAGAAACAAAATAAAAGGCAAGGCTGCAGCTCTGAGTGCTGAGAGAACATGTGCATCTCACATGGAACATTCAGAACTGAATGCTTCAGATGGTTTGTTTGCAGTGCTGCAGCTATTCTTGACTTTTTTGGTCTCCTTGTTAATGAGGTTAGGTTTAGGTTCAAAGGAAATAACTTACACTTCCAAAATGTGAAAGAAAGAAAGTCTTGCTATACCACTTAACTACATCTTTATGTTTATGACTCACATGACTCTCTCCTCATAAACAGATTTCATTACTGAGATCATATTTCCAGTGTGCATGTATGTAATGTAATAAATTTGACTGAAATATGGAGGAGGTGTTAAATGGCAGGGCCAGGTAAGTGACACAGATCTGTTTGGAACACAGGAACAAGGACAGCCCTAACACTTTGTGCATGTGCAAAAAGCTGGGAGGCTCTTCAAAGACAGCTACATGAGCATAGCTGGAACATGGTTTTGAGCTCAAAAGGATTAATCCCATATTTTAATACATTGAATATGTGCCTCAACATGTAAAATGCAGAAACTGTGGTGTTTGCCAAGACCTCATTACGTCAAATGCTGCTTAAAAGAAAAATAATATGCTTGTGCAAAAGAGGTGACCTTTTAAGCAGAAGAGGACAAATAGATACAAATGGGCGAAGACAGTGTAATAGTGAAACATCACTGGTGAGCATGAACAGTAATTGCAGAACACTGACTACCTCACTTTTTTTGCCAAGTTTCTTCAGCAGGCTAAATATTAAGAGCAAAGAATGTTAAAATACTGCTGGGACACCAGAGACTTATTAGCCTTAGGATGTACACTTGATTTAGTTAAAAAATTTAAGAAGCTTTCAAATTACTCAGGTTTCTTAGCATACTGAAGTACTAATCCTCTGGAGCCAAGGTTGAAAGGTCTCACTAATAAAGCTACTTTAAAAAGAAAAAAAAATTAAACTCCCAGGTCTCTTAGGAAATGAGCTAGGTTGGATAACTAGGAAGCTTTTTCAGGGCTGTGAAATCATGCACAATACAAAAAAGAATGAGCTCTCTCATGGGTTATCTGCCCAGCTGTACTCAGCTGGGGTGGGGCTGCAAGTGGGGATTTCCAAAGGTATGTTAAATCAGGCTGTAACTTGAAGTCTCAGTACTTATATGAATGTTGCTGCAGGGCATATCAAAGCCATAACTCCATGCAAGTATTTATAATTGAAATTGTATTCTTAGAGAACAAAATTAATTTCTGAACAGTATTTCAAGCAATGTTATGTCATTATAAATAATAAGTTTACTGGGTACTCTAATAGCCAATGACTGCATAAATAAAACACTCATACAGGTCTCTGAGCACATCATGTCAAACAGAGCTGTGGCAGTTAGGTGGACAAAAAGAATCCATGTCCATCTGGCACAAGAATAAAACTTAACATGGAGCTAGTAACAGATTTAATTTCAGGCATGTGAATAGATATGACAAGTGGGCATGGGATAATTTTCTGCCATTATCCCAGCACTGTATTGTACTCCACATCCTCTCCCCGGGGTGGTCATGGCTAAATTCCAGTGCTTTGATGAAAAGTGCAAAACCAAAAAAAAAACAGAGCACTGAAGGGAGAAAACTCTGATCTCCCATAGTGACCAAGGAGCCTTGAAACAACATATTAATGTAAATAGATGGGTTGTTTTCTTAAAGTAATATTGCTCATTTTTCATCTCTTTGTATGATGCTTCAGATTCATATCAGAACTCAAGTTTTAAATATTAGGAAATTCCCCTATATTAGTCCCTCCCATAAAATTTGCCAAACTCCATTCTAAAACTGTTTATGTTCCCTTCCTCAAATATTCTGTTTTGAAAACTTCCAGAATGTCATGTTTGGAAGGTCAGACAGAAATCAAAGAGTTTAATTTACATTTTCAGAATATGCATGCCAGTAGTAAAAAAAAAAAAAAAAAAAAAAAAACCACCCAAAAAACAAACCACACAACCCCCCTGAACCCACTTAATGCCTTGGGTTTTTTAAATTGCCTCTTTCAGGAGAAATGAACAAAGTATTTATCTTGTATATTTTACTGCAGCTTACTGAAACTAGCTAGACAGTCTTACAGGTATATTGCTGAGATGATATGATACTCTTTTTGTCCCATCACTCATCCCTGGGTGTGTTTGGAAAATATGACAAGAATCATGCAGAGCATGAGTAATAAAGAGCAATAAAGAGTTCCCATAGGGCAACACTGAGCCCAGAACATAGAGAGAGCTGCTCAGTGACCAGGTAGTGCATGACGGTGTCTGGGATGTTTACAGGCACTCTAGAACGACTGTTTTGTGTCACTCTTGCCAGTGCCAGGGAATCTGGGCTGTTACAAGGACCATGGGGAACCACCACCCCTGACTGGCACCAGCGAGACCTCCAACAAGCTCACCATCCAGACGTGCATCAGCTCCTGCCGCAGCCAGCAGTTCAAGGTGATTTCCTTCACATCCATTTACAAAGCTTTCAAAGACAAAAATGGCAACATGCCTAGAGGTCTCTGTTGTATTTCTCCTCCTCCCCATTTTTTTTTAACCTTTGGGAGGTCTTCCCAAAGGTGGAAGGTTGCACTTCCACCCTGCTGATCAAGCCCTCGCTCTGCATCCAGAGGAATCTGAACAAATGGCCAACGAATAACACCAGGGGAAAATAGGGTTGCTTACTGCCATTATGTCAGGGTGCCCTCCATTCCATCTTTCCCCCAGTCTTAAGTAGCATCCTGACAGCCCAAACAAAAACAGCCTGTGGTGGTTCCTCTGAGTAATCATACTTCTCCAAAACACACATTTTCTGCTGCCAGCTTTCTTGCTCAAACAACCTCCCGCTGTCACTCCTTCAAATGCTATTCCTCCCTTCCTTATGCATCTTTGTTGTCAAAGTTTGCAGGCATGGAATCAGGTTATGCTTGCTTCTGTGGAAATAATCCTGACTACTGGAGATACGGGGAGGCAGCCAGCACGGAATGCAACAGTGTTTGCTTTGGAGACCACACTCAGCCCTGCGGTGGGGATGGCAGAGTCATTCTCTTTGACAGTAAGTATTGAAGCAGGCTCAGCTTTTCCCAAAGGAGAGGCCTCACATGTTCAGCAAATTAGGGAAAAGGCTCAAAACAAAGAACTGTTGCACAGCAAACAGCAAAACACCTCCATTCGGTATAAATTAAAGCTGCTTTCCATTTCTGCCTAAAATTCTCATCCATTAATAATGTGAAATAGCTATGCCAAGAAATTATGCTTACTCATGCTCCAGAGGTTCTTTCACTTTCCTCACAAGTGGTACCAAGTCAGCTGTCACAAACTCCCTAAGCATTGATCTTAATAGAGAGTAAATTTTGGAAGTGCATGTATGGATATGCACTGTCAGTTTGTGGCATTTGAGTTCTCTCTGGATTCACTGGAGTTTAAGTTTTCAATTTCCTACAGCTGTGAAGGAATGTCAGTCATTAAGCAGTGAGAGTTAATAGTCACTAATCCACTTTCCTGCCTGCCTGGTTTAGAGTAGAAGCCCCTGAATCAGTGATTTATCTTTCATCCCATTTCTGCAGGGATGCAGGAGAGGGTTCCTGGTCACACACAAGGACAAAGGAAAGTTGCAGTTTTCAAGACTGATGCATAGGTCAAAGTAATGAGGCATAAGTATTTCAAGAAAAGGCAACAAAAGCTGTGCTGAGGGAGGGCAAGAGCAGCTGCAGAGAGTGCATCCTGCTGGCCTAGCCAGCCTGTACCTTCAAGTCACATTTAAGTATTAGAATCTGCAGGGTGCTAAAGCTTTGCAAAATTAATGTAGTTCTTCTTTTTTTCTTTCTTTCTTCCCATTTTCCCCCCTTTTCTCTTCTTTTCACAGCCCTTATTGGTGCCTGTGGAGGGAATTACACTTCTGCTACAGCTGTGATCTATTCCCCAGATTTCCCTGACACATATGGCACAGGCAAAGTCTGTTATTGGACCATACAAGTTCCAGGAGCATCCCAAATCCACTTCACCTTTGTCCTTTTTGAAATCAAAGATGCTACAGATATGGTGGAATTGCTGGATGGTTACACCTACCACGTTCTGGCTCGTTTCAATGGCAAGAACAAGCCTCCCCACACCTTTAACATCTCTTTGGATTTTGTCATTCTGTACTTTTTCTCAGATGACATCAATCAAGCCCAGGGATTTGCTATCAGATATAGAGGTAAGAGGCCACCTTTGCTGTTTCTACCTTTCAGTGAAGCATTTAATTCCCACAGGAGATTTCTGAAGTGGAAATTAAAGAACAAATATTTCAGCTCTTATCTAACAGGTGTTTCATCTCTCTTGTTGCCATTACTCACTGGGTGAAAATTTCACCAAAATTTCTCTCCGTTCAGAACATTCCAGTCAGCTACATCATAAATAGAAAAATACAGGTTTTCAAAACCTGCACTTTTCTATTTATTTAATAATTTAAAAATTCAATTCTATACCTTCCTGTTAAAACAGATTGAAAAATGACAAAGGAAAACAAAACAAGCAATAATCCATCTGCACATTGGTTTATCTTGGCTCCTCCCAACAGTTTCTCCCTCTCCATCACAAGAAAATGTCCTTGAGTTGTACCTGCTGTTATGATGAACAGCCAGCTTCCAGAAAAATTCTGAGAACCCCAGCCTGATGAAGCACAGGCTTTTTTAGGAATCAGATATGATTTGATTATTTGAGTTCTCTTATGTAAACCAGAGAGCAGCATGTCTGTTTATAAGCACAAAATAAAGTCCAATTACACCTGTTAAGAGATTGTTTATTATTGTAATCATACTGCTGTGTTTTCAGCTGTGAAGGACAATGTGCACCAAAACAAGATCCCAGTGAATCACACCCTTCCAGAGAGGACAAATGAACAAGCAAATCTCAGCATCAATGCAGCCCGGTCATCAAAGATACTCTATGTCATCACAACCAGCCCAAGCCATCCAACCAGCTCCATGCCTGGTAATGACACCAAAAAATGTGGAAATGGGAAAAAACATTTTGCCCAAGTAAAATCTGGAGTCACTATTCCTCTGCTGCCTCCTCCACATTAGCAGATCCACTGTGCATCTTACTAAAAAATGAATTTTCATTCAGTCTAATTAGCACTAACTGGGATTCTCTCATTACATTTCAAAACACTTCTCAGCCAAGTCAGAAACAGTGTGAAGATGATGAGTTCTTGAGAATGAAAGCATCTTAACATACATGAGTCAGAGCATCTTCCTTACTGCAATCAGCTTTAGTGACCTGCATGCCACAGAAGGGCACAAATTGCTGAGAAAAGAGCAAACTTTTCTTGTAGAGTCTAGAATAGCTTGAATGCTGTTTGCATCCCTGTTACCCCAATTAACAAAAGTCTCAGCAATAACACAAAGTGGACTAGACAAGTTAATGGGTGTAGGGGAGGGCTCACTGAGAAATGTCATGTGTTTAGAACTCAGCTTCAGGACATCCCTGAATTCAGGAAATTACTGAGCTGTGAATAATTGAAGGCTGGAAATGCACTCTTGGTGAATATCACTATTATTCTCTGTTGTTAAACCACTCTTTTATGTATCATTGGAGCGGGGCCTCAATCCCACAGTCCTGGAGCTGCATCCCACACCTGGAACAGGAGCTGCACACCCAAACCTGCCAAGGTGCAGAACCTGCCCAGGAATAGTCTGGGACCAGCCCCAGCCTAATGCTGCCTTACCACAGCTACACCTAAACTGCCTTAGTGTTAAACTGCTCAGGAACACCACAGAAACTGAACCCTTGGGTTTTATACAGTTCCAAAAATACTGATCAAATCATCATGTACAGGCAGTGCTTTGAGGAAGGGGCAGTGGGTGGAAGGGAACTTCTGCTTCCTTTCCTAGATAATTTTACTAGCATATGCTTTGAATTTTGCCAGCTTTCAATTTTATTGGGAGGAGTTCTGCAAGGGAAAATAGTTCTGACTGAAAGCTGTACGGTTTGTGCCAGTCTGCAGAAAATACTTGCAGGTTTAAGGCATTGTCAAATTCCAGAATTGAATAAAGGATCACAAAGCTGTTTGTTCCTTTCATGCAATATTCTTACTGTAAAAACTGTAAATAAATGAATGTACTGAGAGCTCCCCCTGTTCTCTTTTGCAGAATGGACAATATACAGCCTCACAGCACTGCTCATCCTAAGTGCTACAGCCATAATAGCAAAGATACTTCTGCATGTTACCATGAGGTGAGTGTGCAGCAAAACCAACCTAAGAGAACCAAGATCTCAGCTCTGAACCAAACCTGGGGCTCCCCTCTGCCTTCCAATTGTCAGATTTGCCATATTCCAAACCAAGTTAGTCATTACATATTTGAATTCTCATAGAAGATCTTAAATAAGGACATTTTTTAACTTTCCAGTCTGTTAGGATAGCATTTGCTACTAGACTGTCTCTTCTGCTATTGATTTGACAAGATTTGTACTTTAGGGGGAAGGAGGAAAATGTTACCAGACATCCAGGTTTGGTGAGAAGAGGTCAAATTATGATAATACTTTGCAGGGAAAAAATTAAAACCTCCACACTCCTACCAAGTAAATTTTGGGTCCTCTAGATGGACACTCACTGAAATAAACGATGGGTGAGTTATCAACAAACCAAAATGTTGAATATTGTATTTACAAAGTACAAACATGTTTAAATATACAAGGAAAGTATATTAATAGCAACTACAATAATAACAACAACTCCAGTCTGTAGAGCCCTCTTAGCTTAATGTCAGTGCTGTCATAGGGTGGCAGAAGGATACCTAACTTTTCATTTAATCAAGCCAACCAAGAAACACTCCAAAAACCTGCATTTTGCACAGCAGGTAGAAAGAAGTGTCACAGATGCAGAGGAGGCTATGAGCAGTCCCAGTGCAGACACATTGATAACCACAGCTACCCAAGCACATGAACACAAGAGTGAATTCACTCTTGTTTCCTAGGTCCCACCAGATTCCAGCTGCAGCTGAAACAGAGGATTGCAGTGATGTCACTACTGCTGGTGAGATCTGGAGTATATTTTACCAACCATCCACATCAATTTCCATCTTCAAGAAAAAGCTTCGAAATCAGCAAGATGATTGCAACCCACTGGTGGGAGACTGAGCTTTTATCTTGCAAGAATTGATCTCCTTCAAATCCAGGTGACTTGAGATTAATCTTCCTTTTCTTCCTCCCAACCTCATACCTGTTTTCCAAAAAGTCCATTTCCAAAGGCCTTTGAGTGACTTTGCCTCTCTGCTGTTCTCTTGGATCTAGCAGTGACAATGGATTTAATTGCAGCAATAATTCTGAAATACCTGGTGCTCCTCAAGTCTGTAGTGCTGTTAATTACTGCCTTTAAAACATTGCACTTAAAATAGATGTAAAAACTTGTAAAATTCAACATGTCCTGTACCCCTGCCCAAGGTAACTGAAGGGGTTTTTACAGGTTGAGGATTTCTTGTGTCCCCCTTGCCTGTGCCACTGTATTAGATCAGGCTACTTTAGTCCTTTTATTCTCAAGCTGAAGACAGAGGTGGGTACTGCTAACCTGTTCAGCAAACAGAGCTTATTTACCTTGATGTAAACAATCTCAATGGTATTGTACAGGAGAATGGGAATCAAAGACTGGAAAAATGATCAGCCTGGTTGCTCAGTGCTGCGCTCTTTCTGCATGTTCTGTGCTACAATGAGAGATGCAAACATAAAAAATCAAATTCAGGATGCCTCTATAACAAGATTCAGCTACTAATATGCATTTTGGTTGACTAGAGCTCACCAGGTCAGGGCCTGCAGGAGCATTGAAGCCTTTTAAATGACTCTGTCTGACCCATCATTTGCTGATGTTTATGATCATTTTGTTCATATTCACAGTGATCCTTCAAAAAACTAATTATACTCCAGCCTGAAAGCCAGCATTGATCCTGGGTATAAGCTTAGGGCTTCTTAAAGGATTGTCCAAAGATAATCCACTGAATTTTTATCAGTGAGGCTGACTAACCAATTTTTGCTCTGAAGTCACATGCATTGATCTCAGCAGCCCAAACATTTTACAAAGTTGTTGGCTGCTATCACCAACTCCCCTGGGCCAGGCTGTGCAGCTGAGCATGCACAAAACAGCTGCCTGGACACTCACCTGGGAGGAGAAGCATCTCCTTGCCTGCAGCACTAAAACTGAGCTGAATTTTTAAGGTAATTGCCTTACTTGTCAAAGAACTGAAACATCAGTGGGGTTCTGATCTGTGAACTATTTTCTTTGATTGCAACAGACAGTATTAACTATTTCTGCTCTTTGGTGGACTGGCTGTCCATCCACAATACTCAGATTTCTCATCCCACCACCACAAGTGGGAAACAAGTGATTCCAAGGGATCAGCAGTGAATCTTTCAGCCTCAGCAAGTTCAGACCAGCAAGATATTTAGGAAAAACTGTCAGTGCAAATGTCAGATAAATTGACTGGAAAAGTTTACAGTGGGCAGCTCCTTAAACTCAGTTAGAGAAAGTTCACTAAGAACCATTAAACTACACTAATTCTAGTTAAATTTGAACACTAATTCTGGTTAAGTCTGAACATGTACCAATGGTCTGCATACACCAGATGTGCAGTCAGAGAACATCTATTAAGTACATCTACAAAAGATAATTAAGAAAAGTAAGAAAATTGGCACTGAGTTAAAATTCATTCCAGTATCTGCCCTTATGATTTTTAACATATAACTCCCTCCTTTTTGTGAGAACTACAGATTTCACTGAAAAATCAGAGCATCAATTAAGCAGTGAAATATTGTGCCTTACCACTGTAGATCTGGTCTTTTACCTGAACTGAATTCAATCCAGCTTGATTTATGCAGCACAGATGAGAGCTAGAGACAGCTGAACAACATCACAATGCATGCTTAAAAGAAGCCAGACTTTACTAAGCCAGCAATTATGGAATTGTTTATATAAAAAATGGAACAGCATGGGAACATCTAGTACTTTCTTGCATGAGCTGCTGGAAAGAATACAGGAAAATATAATTACAGTATTAGCTAAATGAAGACAGGACAAGTTGTAAAAGCGATGCTGGTTCTCTCTTACGTGTCACCATGTTGGACCAAAAACCATTGTCTGTTTCAGACCCAACACAAGTTCTCAAATTGCCTTTTTAAAGGTAAGGTTTTGCATCATGTTGTGTGGAAAAGAGTTCACCTCAGAGATTCAGAGCAAAACAAAGCAGGTTGGTTCCTAAGCATCCTTAATTTGGTGTACAAACAGGAAACCAGGCAGAGAGAACCAGTGTGCTGCCAGATCCTCAGGAGCTGCTGCAAGCACATAGTGCTTATCACAAAGTGATGAAGCTTTGCTTGCCTTATCAAAGGCAAGTTAAACATTTTGTCAGAGAGACTTTGATAAAGCAGTTACCTAATGGTGATAAACTGAAAAAACATCAGAACACCCAGTGACTGATGTACACCTACTGCAGAAAGAAAAAATACAGAATGCTACACTTCTCTTCATTAGTGAAGAATTTAATTTCACTATAATATTAGAGAAAATATTACAAACAGCAACAAAGACTGACACTACTAATGCAAAATCTACAGAATTTAAAAAATGAGATATTTGCATTGCTCCCTTAGCTCCTCAAATATTTTTTAAATCAAATTGCATTTCATGGGACTTTCATGGGGAGCATTAATCAAATTTATGTACTAAGTCCCATAAAACCAGCACTTACAGCAGATTAACTGGTCATGTTAACAATAAACAGGACTAGTATTAGACAGTGCATGGGTAATTCACTGATAAAAGCATAGAAGAAATTATGTTTTCCCCCCACAGAATTTTTCAGATTGGCTGATTCTAGATCTTGCTAGTGCTAGGAAACAGAGCAATGGATGGAAATTCATGGACAGGGTCCCTTAAATAGCACTTATTACTTTCCAGGGCTGAGAGCATGAAGAGCAGGTAGATCCCCAGTGTGGATTTTTCCCAAATGTGTAGGGCCACTGACACTGCTAGTGGAGCCACTTCAGGGTGTGGTATCCATTAACACAGCATGTTCTAATCTTTGCTGTAAGGGTTTGGGGGAGAAAGAAGCAAAAGGTGTGACCAGGCACAAGTGTTGTAATCCAACAAAAGAAATGCCCCTACTGCACAGGCAGCTGAGAGCTGACACCTCAGCAGGTCCTGAGAATAACTGAGAAGAAGAGAATATTGAGAGAGTTATTGAGAATAACTGCAGAAGAATTTGTTTGGAACTCCTGCCTAGCAGTCCCCTCAGGAGGCTGGACAGGCTGCAAAGGTGACACTGGTACAATGTCAAAAGCAATGCCAAAATCCTAATGAGGAGCTGCCTCCTCCTTCCCAGGGATTTCAGCTCCTGCCCTGGCCCACTGCTCACTCTCGTGTTGGTGTGACCAGCTGTGTAGTGGTGCAATAAACTGATCAGGGCAAAAACTGCCATGGCTTTTTCTTCCCTGAGTTCCTTTTCACAGAGCTGAGCTCTCTGCCCTTGCCCCTGGCTGGTGGCACAGGGAGATGAGCTCAGAGCTCCCTGAGTGCACACTGGGCAGGCAGTGAGCCATGGGGCAGATGTGTGCCCCAGGGACAATGAACACTTCTGCTGGAGCTCCACAGCCGTGGGTGAACCTGCTGCCTTCACCCAGCTCCAGCGCCCTCCCCTGTGTGTGCCCCTCACATGGAAAGGGGCCAGCTGACAAGTGCCTTCTCCTTCAAAATCTACATTTAAAACTAGTTTAGTTTGTTGACTACATGATTTTATATGTATTTTTATCTTAATATTGTTATGTTGTGGGAAAATAGAGACTTTGTTATGTAAAAATGTGTGATGTGTTATCATAGTAATATATATATTTGTATATGTATAGGAAATGCATTATTTAATACAGCATATTATGCTTCTATCTTGCTAACATTTTATAGGAAGAAAAGATGTTAGTTTACACTCTGGGAAAAATAAATTTTCTATACACTGTAACCATAGGGAAAAAAATCAAAGCTACTTCTTTGATGTATATGATAGAAAGACATTGAGAATAAGGGAACTCAGCCTCAGTTTTGTGACAGAATAGATGCTGATAAAACAATTGCTGTAAGAAACATTTTCCTCCTTTGAATCTCACTTCTAGCCTGTAATTGTATTAGGCTGTTCATAAGATTCTGCAAATTCATGTGCATACACTCTCTGGATGATTTTTACCATCAAACATGTAATCTGCTTTTGCAATCAAGCATTAACATAATCTTCTTTAGGACTTGTTTCTGCCAGATTTTCTACAGCCAGGACAATGCTGAGGAAGTTTATCACATTGCTCATGCAGAAATCCAGTGGGATTGCAGAATTAAAGTCTGTGTATTCCAATCCCCCAGCAATAATATAAATAGGAGATTTTTATGGCTAGCCCTGGAAACTGCACTGAGTCTGCAGCCTGGATCACTACAGGTCAAACACACCAGCAGACACATGGCTGCCACTGAATGAGCATAAATAGCAATTCCACTTTCATCTTCTGCTTAATAAGCCCTCTCAGGCAGTGGGAAGGAACAGAGTTTTCTAGTGCACCACTTTGCCTAAAGGAAGGGTGAATACAAAAACAACTCCTGACAAAAACTCGTCCAACTGGTTCTTACTGCCCTGCAGCAGTACTTCACAATCTTCCAATGAAATACAGTTCACTGATAGTTTCACCTGAATATTGTTCTGGACATTAATGAACAATTCTGCTACCTTAAGAGTGAAAAATACAATTGCCTTCAGACCATACAATTCTTTTTTACAAGACATCCCCACTGGACACAAATTTCACGCCACTCAGACTTTCCCAGATTTACTGAGCACCTGTGCTTTGGGATGAAATCTGGCATAATGAACTTCAGACTAAAGACATTTTGCTCCAAATCCAAAAGCTATCACATGAACAACATAAGGCTGTCAAGAAACCAGAATAAATCAAATTTGAGGTGACTTGCTGCTGAAGTATGCACTGTGTTTGTAACTGTTCACCCCGCATTCAGCAAATGGTTGTAAATAATAATTATGAAAAAATAAATACAGTGTATTTGTGCAGGAGGAGTTCAGTTAGGATGACAAAAGTGTATACAAGCATGAAATAAAGGAGGCAGAAACTGCTGCAGCTCACCAGCAGATTACAAGAGCACTGCCTGCTGTACATGTTAGAAGAGAGTAATTAGAGCTGAGAATGATTACTTTACATATGAAGTATGATACTGCTCTGAGACACAATCTCTGAAGTAACAGCAAATTGAAAGTATTCAGTTTATGTGTTTTCAAACTCTTAAAAACTGTATAAATTCGTTCAGGGTTTGCTTTGCAATTGCAGCACTGTGTAATGCTGTTTCCACTTTATTGCAAGATTCATCTTTTCTCTAATTAATTCCTCCTGGCCAAAATAATGCTACATTTTAAGAAACCTTCAGCAACCTTTTATGTAAACAAGCGACAAATACCAAAACTGTCTCCTTTTCATGAAAACTCACTTTTCTTTTAGAAACACAATTGTCACAGGGGACTGGTCTCCCCTTACACAGGGGAGGTTACTCTGCTCTCCTTTCTTGCCATTCTGGTTATGAGACTCTGGCACTTTGGTTCTTTCTGGGAACTGTTCCCTTCTTTTTTCTTGTTTGTTTCCTAAGCAGCAGTTTCATTCCCCACGAGGGAAATGTGTTGTTTATTCTGAAAGAGACACTTTTCTATGAAGCATTTAAGTCACAGGAGCAGGGTGCTTTCACTGCAAGATAAAATATCTGGTTTCAGGTCTGCCATTGTCTCCCTGGCCAGAGAATTAGGCCAGGCTGGCTCCACAGGGTATGGACATGGCCACCCTTTTAAGGGCATTTTTCTCTTCACTCTACCCAAGCAACAACAAACGTCACCTAACAGCTGCCATAGGATTTGACAGATGCACACGATATTGCAGATAGTGTTACAGTAATGTACAATCCACTAAGAATAATCTGCTTCTACTTGTCTTTTTCTACTGTATCAAGGTTCTGTGGAGGCTTGTGGTGCCACCTTTTGTCACAAATTTGTTCCTTAAGCATCGAACCTGAAAAGTAAAAAGAACCTCCCCCCTTGCCAAGTATCCAAATGTTCATTGTGAACGACAATATTTACATTTAGTCATTTTTAAAAAACCACAACAAAGACTAGACAGAATTTCACACAGAGCTAGCACCACACACAAGCTCAGCCCTGCTATGTTTCACGCAGACAGAACATGGGCTCACTGGTTATTCTGTGGGACAGCCACAATACAGAGTGCCACCACACAATTTCAGAAGGCTTTCAGCATTTACCCATACAGAGTAAACACCTTACCTCATCAGAAGGCTTCAGCCATCTGCCCATACAGAATAAAATCCTGGAACTACAGAAGGCTTCAGGCATCTACCCATGCAGAGTAACATCCTGTCCTTTCAGAAGTCTGCAGGCAACTGCCCTTCTGGTTCTTTAGCCCAACCTTTTATCCCTTCCTGTTAATGCCCTGCACCTGTGTGCCCCTCATTGTTCATGTATTGCACCTGTGTGCCCCTCATTGTTCATGCATTGCACCTGTGTGCCCCTCCTGTTAATGCCCTGCACCTGTGTGCCCCTCATGGTTCATGCATTGCACCTGTGTGCTCTTTATGTTGATGCATGGCACCTGTGTGCCCCTCATAGCTCATGCCCTGCACCTGTGTGCCCCTCATGCTGATGCAGTGCCCCTGTGTGCCCTCTGTTCCTTTGGTGGTTGATCAGTGCCCCTGGGCACTCCATGGCTCGTTGTTTCAGTGCTGCTCACCTGCTGCTCACAGCTGTGCCCATTGGGGATGGGGCTCAGCCACAGCCCCGCTCCCAATGACCCCAAACTGTGTCCCTACAGGACACTGAGGGTGGTGGCATGTCCTGCTCCTAAAAGCACAATCACCTGGCAGTTTTCTTCAGAGCAGGGAACAAGAAAACAGAACACCAGCAGTAGGAATCAGGAGGGTGGAGGGAGGGAAGGGAGATTCAGATGTGACCTGTCAACATATGAGTTACCAGCCACCCACACAGGGGGCTTTATGCTATTTGTAAAATCAAATGTTTTGTGAACTAATTTGAACTAAAGGCATATCTGTAATCACTGCAATTGCCCAGACTCTGCTCACTGAGCAAAAAAAGGGGCACATACTTTAATTGGGAAGCATCTGCTCCTGTTGCTCTTCCATTGCTGTGCCCGTCTCCCACACAGAGCAGGGTTTTCTGTCCTACCTGAGATCAGGATGGGAACTGTCCTCGTGCTGTGAAGGGTCCCCTACAAAACAATACTCTTGAGCAGTCTGTCATCCCAAATGGGGTTATCACACATGAAACAAGGGTTGGATAGCAGTAAAGCTCATTTCTTGGCTGAATGCTGAGGTGAATGAGTTATAGTGCATTTGAACATGGATGAGAGATGGGGAGCACCAGGTGGAAATCTCTCAGAGATGGAATAAGCTGGAGAATCCTGAAAAAGGCTCTGTGAGTGTCTCACTGGATGGGAAATGAATAGCACATGCAGGTGAACTGTTGACACAGTAACATACATAAACACACATGTATATACACACATAGAGCCACACAGCCCAGGCTCCCCTCTTCTGGAGTCTGCACAAACATCTCTGATGAAATTGTGCTCTCTGCTGACAAAACAAGCACCACAATATTCATTTTCACTAAAGCAGGACCAGTGATTCCGTGATGCAGGGCAAGGACCTGGATCTTGACTATTCAAGCTATGATTTACCCAGCTGTGCCCACCTGTATCATGCTCTTTCAAAACAATTTTATTTCAGGGCAATAAATTACAATAAATTACTTTTATCTGAAATTACAACAGAGTTCGGTTCCCCTGCAATGAGGAACAGGCAGGATCCAAACACAAATGAGGATTTCTTTTAGCAGATGTGGAACTCCCCTGTGCCTGGGGGGCTCAGGGGCTTGTGTGACCCCTACCCCACACTGCCCCCCAGTAACTGGATGCTGTGTAAAGGCATATAAATATCCACCTATCTACTGTTTAAAAAAAAAAAGGGAAAAATGTTGTTTATTAGAGTTCATCCCAGTATATGTAGGACTGTACTTTGAGAACAGTTATCTATGTCCTTTCCCCCAAAACAAGAAGGACAACTCCCACATGTATATGCAATAAAACTGTATTTTTTGTGTGGTTTTGCCTTTTTTTTTCTTTTAATACAGACATTTGTACACTTTCTTACAAAACTGCAAGTAACTACACTTCTCTTAAAATCATTTTTGGTCGGCAAGTACTGTAAAATCTTTGTGTGCAATTATCATGTATTTACAGGGCCTCGTGTTAGTGATTTTCAGTGATTATTACAATAATGTCACACACTCTCAACATAAGACATGGCTTAAGATAAATATATTAGTAAATAAATATTCTGAGAACATATTTCCATACATGAAATGTGCTGCTATACATATACAGAATATATACAAGATGCTTTCTAGCTTTTAAAACATTTTTAAAAATGGTAATGAAGGAGAAAGAGCCCTTTGACCATATTACAAATCTTTACAGCAAATTTTATACAAAACAATTTTAAGTGCTATAAGACAATTTTAATTAAAAACATTTTAAATAGTGCCTCATGAGCCAAACACAACGACAACTGTTCATGTAAGTAGTAGAAAGGCATTTTGTTATAAAAACCATCTATCATGGCCAGCTAGCCTGTGAGTCTGCACTGGACAGTTTTATGTTAAATGGCAGAGCCAGCACAGAAGGCAGGTGTAGGTGTCTGTGTGTGGCCTGCAGAGATTTGTACCAGCAGAGATTTCCACAATGTGTGGGACCAGCACATCTGGGATCACCAGGAGCCAGAACATTCAAATCTTTGTAAGAAACACTTTTACCACAATATGCTGTTTTAGTTACAGAGTACAATGTATCCTAGGTGGCCTTTACAGCGCCTCACAGAACACCAAGCAGAATAACCAAGCTAGTGTACCATAGCTTCTAAAATGCATTTCTTTTTTAGTGGAGGAAGGAGAGGGTAAGACTTAAAAATTTAAAAAGAAAAAATTTTCAAAAATGACAAACCCTTAGAGTTTGTTCTCCCAACACATACCACTTACTTCAGTCATTCAGAGAATGAATAAGTTTTTAATAAGCTTTATACACAGAAAATGTGTTTATTGAAATTTTTCTTTTAATCTTATACCCAGATATTGCCTTGTATTAATTCTCTGAACAGCTGAATTTTGGTGCTTGTTGACTGAAAAGACGAAATGTGAATTCCTTTAGGTGGAACTTTTTTCCTAACTTACTGGGTATGAAAGCAAAAGGAAATAGATGAATGTATTTGTTATTTCTTAGATATCTGTTTCCTTCTTTTAAAATAGTTCATTTGGGACTACAGAGAATTACAAATTAGCTTTGCTGGTCTCACAACCAGCCCAGTGCTGTCAAGGACATTGCTTTGGCAGAATATGAAGTGTACATCTCTATTTCTTGTCTTTGAGTATCTCCAAAGTGTACTGAACTTGGGACAAATCTTTTCAGAAGACTGGCACTGTGGGCATTAAATACTTAGTTTCCCTTTAGAAGAATTCCTGCTGTGAATACACCACAGGATGACACTGTGTCCTCAGGCACATGCAGCATGACAGGCAATTTCACCCATGCTATGGTAGCCTCTTACTCAGAAGCTGCTGTTTCCACAGGAAACAATTGCTATCAGAAGTGACGACATGAATTATCTCATGATAACAAACATCCCCACTAGGACAAGAACAAGAACAAAAGGATGTGCCCAGGCTAATGGGGTACAGAGAGCGCTCTGTACACAAGACAGAAATGAAGCACAACCGGCTGGGCCCAAGAAACCTTTAAAACAGATCAATCTATGGAAGCTACATCAACCACAGCAAAGAAGAAAATAATGATCAAACCAAGTCCCTCACTTTGCCACACACACAGAAGGTGACAAGCACTGCTTCCCTTAGGCATGCTTGCAGCCTGGAAGGAAACAAGAAACCCTGTTTCCAAAATGAGCCAGCAAAGCTGTGAGCACACTGCAAGCTCTGCTTTCCTGCACATGCCAGCATTCCTCACAGCTGGAACAGGGGCTACAGGTGCCTGAAAAACTTCCTATGGAAGGAAAAGTTCATTACCTACAAAGGTAATACCCTTTCTAAGCACTTTGTTCGAGCATCTGCTTGAGGGAGAGGTCCCCAGCATTCTTCACTGGTCAGAAGATACAATGAGGTCCACGGTTTAAATACAGAAGTGAGGATGAGAACATTCTGAGCTCTCAGTTTCCTTATCCCCACTCTGTTGAAACTAATCCTAAAGGCAGGACACCTTCCTAGGCAAACCATCAGAGCAGCATGAAAGGGGGGAGAAGGGAAGAGGAGAAAGGAGACAGTCCAATGCTTCACCTCCCTCAAAATCACTCACATAACTGGCTGGCTGCTAGGATTTGCTACTGGGATCAGTCAGTATCTGAGCATCCATTCAGCAGCTGTATCCCTCTGGATTACTATATTTCAAGGTGCTATCTGGTTTCTAAGGCAGGTGTAGCCCTGAGCTTATCAAAGGCTGGACTCCTTCAAGCAGGAGATAACAGCATCTACACATAGCCTGGCTTATTTAACACACTGTGTTACCTCTCAGCAAGAGGTCACTTCTAAAAAGAAAATATAAATAACACTTTGTCATTAATATAGAAATGGCACTAGAGCTCAGAAATGCTCCACACCATGTCCCACATGGGCTTTGCACACAAATCAAGGCCTGAAGCTTCAGTCAGGAGGGACAAAGGAGACAATCAAACTGATGTGAACACAGAGGAAGTAGGGGAGGGACTTCTCCACATTACCACTTTTGTGTGTTTGTCAAAGCTTAAAAAAATTAAGTCCATGAGAATTTGGAGTCTCTGATCAGCTCCACTTCTCCATCTGGGATCTTCTGGTCAGGTCTAGTCACTGATTTGGCTTCTCTCCAAGGGATGAGATCCAGCACCTGAAGGACAAAGAAAATAAGGAACATTGCATGTAGAATATTGCACACAGTTTGGGCCCCCAAACAAGACCCTCAGTGAGTGGAGTTTCACAGAGAGCCAGGATGCTCAGAGGGCTGCAGCACCTGGAGTGCAGGGGCTGAGGGATCTGGGCTGTCCCGCCTGCAGCAAAGGCATCCCCAGCAATGCCTGCATGGAGGCTGCCCCAGGATGAAAGCACAGTCCTCACACACAAGCATTCTGAACAACAGGTGAGGAAGTTGAAATGTGAGATGTTCACACTGGATATAAGGAAAACCTTTTGACCATGATGGCAGTCAAGCACAGGAGTCCAGAAAGGACTGCACTCTGTGTCCCTGAAGGTTTATCCAGCCTGACTGGATACATTTGGTCTGACAAGCTTGGTCTGGTCTCAGAGCTGGCTCTGCTTTGAGCAGGGGGTTGGACTAGATTATGGCCTGAGGTCCATTCCCAACTAGGGTACCTTGTGATACCATGAACACCCTTTAAAATAACCCTGGCAAGGCAGGTAAGAAATATTCCCCTCTTTCTGTGAATGGCTGTTTTTTTCCCCCTTGTCCATGTCCACAGCAGAGACTTACCCAATATTCTTCTACAGCAATTCCAAGATTTTCACCTTTTGTAAAAAAAAACCTTCAGCTTGTCTGTTGTCTCTCACAGTGGCATTGTTTGCTTAGGCAACTCACCACAGCTGCCATGACCAGCACAGGGTCCCTTGCTGTGGGAACTCTAATGGGGCCCCCTGCCCACAAAGGATGAGCATGAAAGCTTTTATAGGGTTAATTAGTAAGTTATCATCTGCTCCTCCTCTGGCTTTACCAAATGAGCACAAGTAACCAGGGAATAATACTCTGCGGCAAATGGTTAGTCAATAACCTGCTCCTATGTGAAGGATGGAATAACCTTTATGGCTGCAGGTACCTAGGCAGCTGGCAGCATTTCATACACTAAGAAAGGTAGCAAGTAATCAAAAAAAAGCACATATGTTACCTGTGGCCTTTGTGGTCATCATAAGCTTCTGGGAGTTCAGAGTGGGACTGGGAAAGGGCATTCCAGTTTCCTCCTCCTGAGAGTAGTTCTGCTGCAGGAATGACGTTGCCTCATAGCACACCTCCCTCTCCACCTGTACCTCTCCAACACCTTGACAGTGCAGGTAAGTGTCTAGCTCAGGTGTTCCATCCCAGGAGCTGCAGCCTCCTATGTGGGTCCCCTGGTGCTCTGGTGGTAGGATCAGCTCACAGTCTCTGTCTTCAGGAATGATGGGAATGCGTTGACCCAGATCACATACACCCTTACAGCAGTTTGGCAAGGTGTCATCAGGAAGCGTGTACTGCACATTCACTGCATAGTCTTCTGTATAGCAGCCACCACCTCCACTGCCACTGGTGCTACTACAGGCTACCTGCTTCTCTTCATAGAAGCAGCAGGGCAACCCCTCATATTTTACCCCATCTGTCCTATGTAAGTGGTCTGAGTTAATACTGTACAAGCCTGGGGTGTTCCCCGACTGTGGTTCCATTCCTTGGCCACACGTCCCCCACAGTGGGGAGCTAAGGAAGAGTGCACCACAGTCAGCTGTGCCACTGCTGGGCTCCAGGGCAGAGTGCTGGAATTCAAAGCAGCACGCGCACGCCTGCTCCGAAACCGACCCTGCCATCTCTGGATTCTTCCAGTTCCTTTTAACATCCAAGGCAGCACCAGCAGCGGCCTCAGGTCCTCCCTCTGAGGTAGTGCCATTTGGATCCCTGTGCTCTAGTGAGGAATTACTGCTATAGTTCATATCCATGCTGCAATTAGACAGTTGGTCCCCTGAGGAAGAAGCTGGCACGGGCCTGCAGTCAGCACCCACCAGGCCGTGAGCTGGGAGCTCGTCCTGGTGGGGGCCCTCCAAGAGCACAATCGCCCCCCTGTTGGCAGCACCGACCTCAGGCACCCGGCAGGGGCTCCTGCTGCGGTACACGTAGGGGTCATAGTCACTGCTCAGAGAGCTGCGGAACGTGGAGCAGCTCCCGTAAACCCCCTGGTTGCTGACCTCAGTGCAGTCAACCATGGAATCACTGGAGGAGCAGTGGCACTGACCAGAGCTGCTGCTGCTGCTGTCACTGCCAGGGCAGTCGGCCAAGTACCCGCTGCACACCGAGCGGTGGCCGTGGTAGCAGCTGAAGCTGGAGGTGCTGCCGCTCTCCAAGCGGGACGAGGGCATCACGTGTACCACAGGAGGGAAAAGCACGCTGCTGCCAGGCTGAAAGGCACGGGAAGGACCCTTGGAGGCAATGCCAGCTGGAAGCTGTCCATCTTGCTCAGGGTAGCTAAGGCCTTGGAAGTAGTAGTGCTGATACATGGTCTCGTATCGGGAAAAGCACGCCGCTTTGGAAAAGTTGCGTCCACCAAACTTGGGCCTTCGGAAGTTGTGAGCTGGAGAGTAAGCCCTGTGCTCCAGGCTGCAGTGGTGGGTGTTTAAAGCATGGTCCAAGTGAATAGGCTGATAACTGCGGATGTAGGCAGGGGAAGGGGCTTGGTAGAGGCTCTGCTCCCCGTGTCTCTCCACTGTCAGCAGGGTGATGGGGTTCCCGTGGGGGTCCATGCTGGTCCGGGTGGGATACGCTGTGATCTGGCTGGCCCTGTGCACTCGGCCCGGGTAGTGCACAGGCAGAATCACCCTCTGCTGCCTGCTGCGGGCTGCATTGATGGATTCCAGACAGATCGGGGCTGCATTCCCCTTCTTCTGTTCTGAATGAGAGAAAGAAGAATGGAGAAGTAGAACTAGAAGGGAATAGAAGAATGGAGAAGTAGAACTAGAAGGGAATAAAATTACTTTATGCAAGAAGCATATTTTGTTTTCCATGTCATTATATTATGCACCAGTTTTTTACACGGAAGGAAATAAAAGCAAAACAAAAGTCAAAAGCGTGTCTGGAAAACTTTGAAACCCCCAAATGTATTTGCTTAAAAAGCAAAAGAAGTGAATTTATTTCAGATACTGTTCTCATACACACAAAATCTTTTGCTAACATCTTGCAGAGGCTGAGAGAGGCTGGAAGTCATTGCTCAAATTTTCACTTTATGCATTTTTACATAAATGTGCAGCGCCAGAAAACTTTCTTAAAGACAGAGGAAATGAAAGCAGGAAGAGGGCAAGTAAGGGAAACCACGTTCCAAGTTACAACACCATGGAAAAATAAAAGCCCATACATTGTTTTCTTTGCAATTCCCAAAGGAAAACATATCCCTTTTCTCCATGTGTCCTTGCACTCAGGGCTGCACAACACAACACTGCCCTCAGCTGGGCATCATCCCCACCCCAAGGCTATGCCAGGGGCACTCAGCTGTTCTGGCTATGTTACAATAAGGACTGAGAGCTCCACGGAGATTGACAAACAGGGACACTTTTTATTTCATCCTTTCAGCTGTCTGAAATAAACAAGACACCAGAGCACGCAGAGTGCAGCACTTACCTATGATGTTATGGCGGCAGTGAGGGCAGGTGTGGTGCTGCAGCAGCCAAGGATCCACACATTTCTTGTGGAATCGGTGAGTGCAGGGAATGACACGCAGTTCCTACAGGAACACATGAAGCACCATGAAAATCTACTTCTTCCTGACAAGGGAATTTTTAACAGCTTCTTCCTAGTTTTTTCAAACTGATTATTAAATGGAGCAATTTCTAGCCTTGAAGTGCTAAGAAGGAAAAAAATGGCATCAAGACAGCCAAGAGCACAACAGGTAGTGCTCAGCACCTTAGGACTCCATGTAGATATAGGGCATTTCTTTAGGACACTTTTTTAGTATGTCCCTATGACCCAACACCTTTAAGAAGGCCATCATAAAAGTTTTCTTTAATATACTCAATGAACTTAAAAAACCGAAATCAAGAGTAATGATGTACCCTCCCTACAATTATTCACAATGGAAAACACTCAGGTAAAAGCAAAACCAACACAGTGTGTATGATATTTTTTCTCTTACCCAGGACTCATCCTTCAGCTATGATCTGTTTTACAGGATTTCCTGAGCCTGATGGATATCTCAGAAACCTGCAACAAATCTCTCTTCCAAGTACTGCTTATGTCTCCCCATGAGCTCAGTTTTCAATTTCTAACACACTTTGGCAAGGAGTTCCATGGGGCTACTACCTCCTGGTGGAGAAACACCACACAATTTTATTCCCCTGTATTCCCCTGTCCCCAGGCAATCTGGGTCTAAAGAGTCCTTGCCCACTCAATCATTCAGGGTTTTTTACAGAAACCATTCAAAATGTTTGACCATTTTGTGACTACCCTTTCCTGAAGCACCTTCCTTTCCATTCAGTATCTTTTGTGAGTTGAGGTCAGAAAGACACAGTACTCAAAGTGAGAACATGACTAAACTTACACTGTGGTGTAATTATGTTTTCTGTTCAGCTCTCTAGACCTTCCCATCTCATTTCTAGAATCTGATTTACCTTTCTAACTGTCACAAAGCAGTTAAGCTGCCACCAATTTGCTTTCATAAAGCTATCTAAAGCATCAAGATCTTGTTCCTGAATAGCAATGCTCAGCTCCCAACCCATCCCTGATATATGTGAAGCTCTTCCCTGTGTCTATCACATGTCTATCAGGCATGAAGTTCATGCCTGAATTTCCTCTGCAGTCAGTTTGTACAGCCCTTTTGAAGTCTTTTTCTACCTTCAGCCTTGCTACTCTGAATAATTTCCCACCAACTAATTCCATTACACTTTCTATTTGCACTTTGCAACACTCAAATATGCAGCTGCTATTTTCTATTGCCTTAAAAATTATGACTCTTTTATGATAAAATAAAATGTCTTCACATAATCTTTCTAGTGGAAGTTGATGGCTGTGAATATTGACTGCCTCTATTTTATGTTAAGGAGCCAATTTTCTATTTCATGCTTTTGTTGCTTCCTTGGGTTCCATCATGGACACCAAGCCCTGATATCAATACAGTGATTGTAACTGAGGAGTCAAAAAACTGTTCCTGAACGTTTTGACCTCTCTTCCTTCTCCTCCTCTGGTTTCCCAGCAGTGCTGTGTACTTGATATTTTTAAGACAGGGTGCCATCAAATCTTGAAAAGCAAAACCCTAAGGATATTCCTTACCTCCAGCAGAGCTTGCTCACATCATCACCTCAGTGCATGACTTGTCAAAAATACCCAGAGAACCAACTGCTGAGGAAGCCCTGCCTTCTTTGTGCCTTGTTCTTCAGAAATGCAAGAACAGTGAAGGTACCAACTTGCAAATGGGATCTCTCACCTCTCACTTTGCAGCATGGGTAATTCAGAGCTGCAGGACGCAGCCGAGGCCACGTTGGCTGCTCAGTGTGATCAAACTGAGAAGTGGCACCACCTCAGCACAGAATGTCCCCAACAGCCAGCCACATACCACAGGGCTAAAACCACCTACATTCCCAGCCCATGGTGAAGAAACCTTCCATCCTTTACCTCCCCATCAATGTACTTCTCCAAGCAGATGGCACAGTCAGAGGTGGAGCTGCTACTGAGTGTATCCAGTGCTCCACAGTTACTTTCTCGGTGTCCCTTACTTTTGGACTTAAACTTCCTGGTCTCCATTTTCTCCAGTGCTTGCACTGCAAGCCTGTTCATGGAATTCTACATGAGAAGAAACAAAACAAACAAACAAAAAAAAAAAAAAAAAAAAAAGAAAAGAAAAAAGAAAAAAAAAAGCCAATGCTGCTGTGTAAGGGACTAGAGTGTAATAGCAGAGAAACACCACCATAACATATCTTACAGATCATGTCAGGCCCAAGGGATGTATAATTTATTAAATTAAACAGAGAGAAGGCTAAGTAGAATTCAGATCAGAAGCCTCATGGAAAAAAATGTATGCCACATGCAGAAGTGAGGATGATAAACTACTCTGAATTAGAACTGGATGAAGGTGCTGACAAATGGGATAATACACTGCAACTGCCCAACTGATAGGCAGCAACTATTCAAGCCAACATATAAAACTTGGCCAGGAACTTTTATATCAGTATTGATTGTAATGCCCCAATATGCTGTTACCATCATATTACCTGGAGCAATACTTGAGAAAGGGATTAAAATGAAATATTACAGTGAGCTGTATCATTTCCTCCAGGACAAACTCTAATTATGTCACCTGGAATTTCTCCTAACCAAACTTTTTACCTTGAAAACCCCTCCCATTTAAACAGATTTTACCCTATTGAAAAGATTTGTGATTTATTTTCAATCCTCTCCACAATACAGCAGCAAGAGTCTGGACTCATTTAGAAGTATATCAGTGCTACTGATAACCTGTGAGCAACCAGAAATGTTCTTTCTTCCCAGTGCCTAACTGGACTGCTTCTGCACTGTTTTCATTTCAGGATTTAAGTGAACAAACATCATGGGTCAATGTAAATCTCCTTTAAAGATATTTCCAAGTTCTTCCAAAGGCCTACACACATGGATAAAACCACAGAGCCACCAAGATGGTTATTGTAAGTCAGTGGCCTGCAGTTCCAAAAGTTGCAAAGCACATTTTAGGACAAACTAAGAGAAGCTAACTTTCAGCATTTGGTGAATTCCCACTACTGCTCTTACCTGACTGCGTCGCTGTTTCAGTTTGATCTTGACAAGAAGAATGAGGCAAACCAGAGACACAACCACAAAGAAGGCCAGGAAAATTCCCATGTCAAAGTACTCCGTGGGTTGCTTAAAAATGAAAACAAAGGTATTATTACTCCTTCCTTTAGATCATACTCAAAGCTGTTGTTTCTTTCTTTTATAATTTCTCAGGGGCCATTGCTGAATGTCCACAGTCAGAATGGCAGAAGTCAGGGTACACATTGTTCTGCTCATTAACTGGGATTCTCTGAGACAAAACCTGTGTTTTGTGTGCCACTGCAAGTGAATGGAATACACAGAATGCCAAGCATGAGATGTCAGGTTTACAATCTCTGAACTGCAAAATACAGGTTTTTTTAACTGAGTGCATCACACCAAAACTAATTTTTATAGCTTATTGAGTTGCTCATGCATGTAAGTGACTGAAAATCAACATTTGATTTTTCAAACAATGGCCCACTTCTCAAATACATCTCTCAACAGAAGGATTCCATTAAAACGAAAACCAAAAAAACAAAGTGGCAACTGGGACATTGATGACCTTTAGTTTTGTTCTTCTGTAAACTATACACAGTGTTAAGGGAAAAGTCTAGAAAACCTATTTTATATTACAATTACAAATATCAGATAATCTCATAGTTAATGAGATAATCTCATAATTAATTCAGGTTTAAAATACTATACAGAATTATTAGTTAACACAGGGCAAACCACCTTTCAAAACTGAACCCTCAGGAGTGTGCAATAATTAAGAAAAAGGAAAACTTCTACTGTGTGAATTTTTTAGCCTCTTCTATACTCAAAAGTATCCTTTTGAAAGGCAGCAGATGCCACATTGTGGATTCTGTACTTACACCAGGTCCAGCTGCTTGCCCACAGTGCTCAGTTTATTTAGGTCAAGAGAATTTCACATTCATTAATGCACACAGGGAGCACCAGAACATCTTCACACCAGTGCAGGGAGCCAGCCCTGCCTGCAGTGACAGCAGCACTGACACCCAGAGAAAGGATGTGAAAGTCTCACCCGTGGGGGGCGGTGCTGAATCCGGGCCCGCGCCACTTTCTGCTTGTTCACAATGTTCATCAGCTTGACAGCATCAGCACCTTTCACATACACCACTGGTCTCTTCAGAGGGTCCTCTGAGCCCTGGTTCAGCTAGAACAAAACAAAAATAGTCTTCTCAAAAGGCATGTTTCAGGAAAAACACCTTCCTTCTGGACAATGCAGAGAATGGTTAAGGAGTATGAATATGGAATTGATTTCAAGCACTTTTGTTCTCTTCTAGCACAGACCTTTAATTAAGTATCCCACAGAATTAAACCTGACTTATGCTGCCTTTTTTTTTTTAATGATTATTTATGATATTTTTTTAAGATTAAGGACAAGCAAATGCTATTTCTGAACAGCCTCTTTAACTTAGCTGCATCATCTAGCAGTGTATTAATACTGTAATGCCAAACCTCACAATGAAGAAGAATAAAAATCTGCACATTCAAGAAAACTGTCCCTGCTACGTTTTATCAGTCTTTCAATTTCAACATTATTCACACAGAAATTTCTTCAGCTTTCTGAAAAATCTCATATCAGAGTCCTGTCTTTCAGGCTCTTTGTACCTAGCCAAGCCAAGTTAGTAATTTCTGATGTTTCACTCTACAAACTCATTTAAAATTACCTGAGTTCTGGCAATGATGAGACTTACTGATTGCAGGATGGGGGGGCCTCAAAGACTAAAACATTTGAGTAGACCACATAATTCACCCTGAAACTTCCTTCCAGGCCCAGCTATGCTTTGTCAAAAAGGCCAAGTGATAGAATCAGAAAATAATGTGTGTGGGAAGGCATGTCATGAGCCCTCATGGTCAAGGCAGGGTCAACTATGACACCAAATCAGGCTGCTCACAGCTTTTTCAGTCAGATGTTGAAAACCTTCAAGTGTGGAGAATGTGCAACTTCTCTGGCCAACAAATGCAGAACAATCTGCTAAATTATATACCAGAGAGAGTTACAACTACACAAGAGAATGGTTCTGTTAAAAACCAGCACCAATACAATAAATTCATATAGCTTATTCTGACTGATGAGCAAAGTACAAGTGCAGAGGCTGGTGGATAGAAAACAAGCAATGCACTGACAAGCAGATGGAAATGGTACAGGGGAAAGGAATGAGATGACAGGAATGGGAGCAAATACAACAAGAGTATCTGAGATTAACAGATCTGCATTGTTGATAGCTACCTGTTAGTTCTGCCTAAACCATGCAGAAATTACCAGCTGACTGGCCCATCATCCCATCTACTTAATAGATGGTGATAATAGATTTCATTGAGACTTTTTTTATTTGATTCTTCCTAGTATTTGACAGATTTTCTGAGAACACTGATCAAACTCCTTTTAAGGCAGGTGTCTTGTGATGAGCTAAAAACTAGCTGCAGTTCCCAGGGATCCTGTGTGACTGCAAGCCTGCTGGCCTGGGACCAAATCCAGTTGCTGTCCTTCCATTCCCAGACACACTCTCTCTCATGATTTCTTGCTCAAGAGAGAATTCTCCCAGTTCCTCAGTCATTTTTGCACATTGTCAGACTCTTGCTAACCATGCTGCTCTGGGTGCTGTTACTCCTCTTCAAATATGCAAAAGTAAAAATAAGAAACAAGTCAGACTTCAGAGAGCATTTCTAAAAATAAAAGTTTCATTCTTAAGTTACAGTAGAAGATACTCAGACCAATGGGAATAAAACCCATTTGGGCAAAGTTCTTTTATCTGGCATTTACCAAATTATCTGAGGACAATTCTTCTGGTCAGGTCTGCCTCCAATTTCTGTTCATTGACTGGCAGGAGGGGCTGCCTTTCATAATACTCCCCTCCTCCTTTTCAAAGCAATCTCCCTTATTTGTTCTATGCTTGGTAACAAGCATACATGAGAAAACTTCCCAAATAGCTCCCTTAGCTTCCCAAATAGCTGAAAGTCTTAGGATATTTCCATTTGAACCAAAGATAGTCCAATTACCTCATGTCAGTTTTCCCTCCATGTTATCTGTCATTGTTTTCCACAATTCCATTTTGAGTACCAAAATGGTATTTATTTTAAAGACCAATTACTTAGCACCCTAATGTCAAAGGTTCTGAAGACTTTAGATGAGAATCAAAATCCATTAAAAACAAGCATCCAGAGCAGCATGAGACCAGAGCCAATGCAGTAACTGTAACTTTTAGAGTATGAAAGCTACATCCATTCATTCCTCTCCTGTTTGTTTCCACAGGCTACTGCTCCTTCATCTAACAGAGCCTACTCACTGTGTCAGCTACTGCTCTAAGCCACTAACCTTCTTCCATTTTATTGGAACACCCAAAATATTCAAACATCCACTAGATTAGTTTCCCAACTCTTGAGGACAGATGCACCCAGTTTATTATTTATTACCAAGCAAGGAAAGCTTTTGTTGTTAGAGGGAAAAGAGCAAGAGACTGTAACTCAGCTCCCCAAGTCCAGAGCAGGGTGGCTGAAAGTAACCAGAAGCTGTAACTCAGAGGTAAAAAACAGAAAATGACAGATCACATCTTTGTAAAGAGATTTTTCCTGTATAGAAAAGGGGGAAAAAATATCCCTGTGAATATTTTCAAGATCAAGGCTGCAACTTTGAAGCATATGCAGACCACAGTACTCAAAGCATCCATTGCACAGGATCTTCTGCATTCCTTTGTCCAACAGATTTCAGAATTAAAGACAGCTTCTTTAATGTAAACATTGATGATCTCCTTTTCCCCCAAGAAATACAAGCTGCACTTAAAAACCTTCAGCTCCACTTGTTTCTGCTGTGACAGAAACAGCAGTTTTGTTTCAAGACAAAACAGAACCAAACCAAATGCAGACTATTTTTGTGCTTATGTTTCTTCACTGAAATAACCCAAAATTAGCTGAAGTATGCTAAAGCCTTTCATAGGGCTATTACCTCACCCACTTCAAATAAAAAGACCAAAGTTATACCAAGACTTGGAAAAAGAAGAAAAACCCTGCTTGTCCACAAAATACATAGGCAGAAATCATCAGCTGTAAATGAGAAAGAAATGGTTATAAGCTTTAAAAAGAAACCTGTTTAGAATCAGGTTTGAAAGTTGTTTCACAATCTCAAAAATAGCAGCTGTTCAACAACACTATTGATCACAGGCAGGATAGGCCAAACATCCTGTGTTTTGTACAGAGCTGGGCAAAGAAAACCTCCTTGATTAGATAATGGACCACAAAAAATTCCCTCCATCCTCTTTCAAAACCATAATCCCAGACCTGGATTCTAGCAAAAGCTAGAAGAAAAATCTAACTCCCCAAAGTTTTCCCTTTCTGCCAGGTTCCCAACACCTGCATTTCTTCCTGCCTGGCATTGCTCATACCTGATCAATGGCATCTGGGTTTTCAGAAACATCAAAGATGACCGCGGTGGCTCCTCGCTGCACTGCTCGCTTTGCCTGCAATAAGAAAGACAGCATCCTCAGTCCCACCCCAAAAGATCACTTCTTAACTCCAAAATTACTCCCTCTCCTCACCTCCAGATAAAAAACTTAACATTTTGTGTTTCTGTGCAGTTAAAACAAATGACAGGACAATTATAAACAGGAGTTCCTGAACCAGCATGGAATGTAGTTAAATTTCACTACAGCTTCTATAGTGTCTCTGCTCCTTCCTTCTCAAACTCCTCTTTCAACAACCTTTTAAAAGGATTTAAATGAGATTTAGACCCTCTAAAGACTTTAAGTAGAAGAATTTTTTTAAATTATATTATTTTCCCTCCATTTTACCTGCAAGTGCCATTAAAAATCAATTTCCCTATGACTTGGGTGGAGACAAGCTCACTAGCATAGAAAATTAAGGTGGACAGGATTCTTTACACTTTTTCAGTGTCATTCTCACAAACTAGGATATCACAATCTCAAAGTGTGCCTCAGAGAATAGTGCTTTTTCTGACCATCAGAGGTCAGAACTGTTGCATACGTTTCTTATGCTGATCAGAGCTATGTAAATGCACAGCTTTTCATCAAATACAGTCCAAACCTGGAGTTACCAACTGCACAGGGAAGGCATTAGAAGATATTAAAATCCTCTGGGATAGAGAAAACAAGGCTAACACAGGGGTTTTATCCTGCTTCTGCCACTGTGTCTCTGTATGTACTGTTCAAATGTTGCTCAATGGCTCCACAAAGCAGACATTCCCAGGAACTTTTCAAAATCCTATTGCCTTTATGGACACAGAATATAAGAAATTATTTCTCCAAGCAATGACAGCTATCACCACCACAGTACAAAACAAAAAGACACTGCCCCTCCACAGAGACTACCAGAACCTGAACTTATATTGAGATATAAGAAAAACCAATAAAATAAATTATGAAACATTACTCAGCAGTTTCCTGGAAAAAATGTTGGCCGATACAGAGAACTTGGTTTGAATATATAAATATCACTTGCTTTGCTCCATTCTTGTATTTTATTTAACATCAAAAAGGCCCATCAGACAGCACATGAGGGAAACCAACTCCCAAATTAGAGATTTTCTCAGCCCACCAGGTATTTGTCCCCTTTGAAGTCGGCACACCTGGTTAATGACTAAGAACTGCTGGGGAGGAAGAGTTTAAAGGAATCCACCACCCATTCTCCCTTGCAGCAGCCCTGAGGTGAGGGCTCATGCAGGTTTCCCTAGAAGCACCCCTTACACACACGCACTGCTTATTGAACTGCTCAGCCTATTTAGATTGTTTCTTCAGGATGATCAGTCAACAAGCAAGGCCCCTTGATCTCCGAAGAGCTTTTTAAAGAGATTTCGCAGATCAGCGCTGATAAAAACTCCTTAATTGGGTGCATACACTGAACGAGCAACAAGTTTCCACCAGCAGGTGTTGAGAGAGGAAAAGCACCGAGTAAAAAAAATCACGCTGCGGTGTTTAACGGCAAATGGGGGTGACCCGTGTGGCCATCCTGCCAAGTGAGGAGCTCATTTCACTGAGGCCAAGCGGGGCTCGTTTCATTCGTTTCACTGGGGCCAAGCCAGGCTCGTTTCACTGGGGCCAAGTCGGGTTCATTTCCCCGTGCCCTGCGAGGCTCCGGCCGCCTTGCCCCGCTCGCCTGGCCCGCGGCCCTGAGGGCCCAGCGGCCGCGCACAGCGCCCCCCTGCGGCCGCAGCGCCCCCGCGCCGGAAGCGCCGCCTGTCCCCGGCCATGGAGGGGAGAGGAAGGAGCCGGGGCCGCGGGGAAACGCGGGCGTTTATTCCTTGCTGGGGTTTAAATCCTGATACCCAGGGAAAGGCGCTGCTGCCTGGAAGCTCGCTCCAGCCAAACCTCCTCTGCCGGAGGCGCTGAGCACTCCTGCAGAGAGTGGTAAAGAGGCACGGCCCGCAGCGGGAGCCGGGCCCAGCCCTCTCCGGCGGGCTCGAGGGCCGCCCGACGGGCCAGGTTCCGCTGGCCAGAGATCAGAGCGCGGCTGCCTCCGCCTCCCCCGCCTCCAGCTCGGCTGTAAAACCGGGCACTGCGCAGGGAGGACAGCAGGGCGAGCGGCGGGGAGTACCTCTGCCCGCTGGGCACTGCCCTCCTGCCCTCAGCCCCAGGTGGCGGCCGGAGCGCACCTGTGACCGGGGCTTCCGGCAACCTGAAACACCTCCGGGCACCGCCGGCCCTTCTGCATCCCCGAAAATGCCTTTGAAAATACCCTGTCCACCAAAACGTCTTTGAAAATACCCTCCCTGTCCACCTGTGACCGGGGCTCCCGGCAACCCGAAACCCCTGCGGGCACCGCTGGTTCTTCTGCGTCCCCGAAAATGCCGCAGGATGGTTAAAGTCAAAACGTCTTTGAAAATACCCTGTCCACTCCTCAGTAATCAGGGCAGCTCAAAATAACACAGCAATGTTAAGTCCCACTTAAAGTAATGCCAGTCTGTAATAGGCACGTGATTTTTTTCTTTTTGGGCTAGCCAGCATTTAGACTCCCTTAAATCATTTTTCTAAGCTAAGTGACCAAACCTACATCAAAAATAAACACAAGCTGGATGAGAGGGAAAAATAAGCTCATACTTTTACATTTTTAATACTTGTGGCAAACAATCAGACATTTCCACAATTCAATTCCCATTCATTTGCCAGGCCTATTTCTTTCTGTGATTGTCTTCTGTGGCTTAAAACAAATTACTATCACGATGTATCAGTATTCTTCCCCTTTTGTAAAGAGTAATAGAAAACAAACAAAAAAAAGGTAATTGCACTTCTCATAATTCAAGTGATCACTTTGTTCATAGCGACAACAACCTCCCAGTCCGTGTCTGTATTCGGAGTTTTGAGTTTATGCTACTGCAGAACAATGGACGTTACCAATAAAATGCACATTAAATACTGTCTCAGATTAAAATCTGGCAGAATTTACTAGACCTTGTAATCTAGGTAAGATAAGAGGATTTGCATGTGACAGAAGCACAAGAAAAATACCTCTCCACATCTCCACGCCTGAGGAATTTTAAGTTATTACCTCAAAGAACCAGAAAGATTTTAAGAGCTTTGCATTACCTCCCTGTGGGCCAGGCAAATACAATAAGGAAGTAATAACTTCCTTGATGAAGCAAACTTTCATCCCAAGGGACCAGATAATTATTAAACAGGCGCACTGTTCCTCTCATTCACTCAAGTCAGGTAGGACAGCAACAATCAAACAGTAAAGTTCAGCTCCTTCCTGACACCTTGAAGGACTTTGCATGCTTGCACAAATGAACATGGCAAGCATCTCCTCCCCTCTGCTTTCTAGTATGGTTTTATTCCAGTTATTGTTTCTGTTACAAGGCAACAGTGGAGAAACCATCATGAGAAAAGCTGCTTAACAAGGCTGTCCTTTAAGAGAAAAATCATACCAACATCAGCCTTTATTCATTACATTTAGTTCTTTGCCAGAGTTAGAATTCCCTGACAATATCCAGCAGTATTTGCACCTGAGGACACGACACTTTAATCTAATGGATTTCAGAGAGTGAATAAATTACAGAAGAGAAAGACCGAGGCTCAAACTATAGGTGTGGAGATCAAAGTTCATTAAGCACTGCAAGCTCTGCCATTTACATCAACACAGTAATGCATTACACATCTCTTAAGAGAATACCTTTTGTTGAAAATGGCTATTAGCAGAGCCAGATTACTCCTTATAAATAAACTTTTTAAAGTTAACATCCTGGATAATACTGATGGACTGAAGGGAGAAAAGTATGCTTTAAAAGTATTGGCTGCCTGTATAAGCCACAGACATATCCTGGTGATATAAAATGATGTTCTCACAGATATTTTTACATTAAAAACTACCTATCCCTCTCCCTGGATTTGTTCACCCAACTCCAGGTATTATTTTCTTGGAACTTAGTACACTCTAGTTAACAAATATTAATTATCATTATGGTATGTGGTACATGAGCAGGTTGGTTTATTCCCTGGATTAACAAACTCACAAAGCTGGGGAAGAGGACGTTGGGCAATGGTTTAAGGAATAACCAGTACAAATGCCAGTAAACTCCTTTTAGCAAACTATTCCATTGGGTGTCAGCATTATTAGCTGGTCTTCAAAATGAGGACACAGTACACAGAGAACAGTCCTATGGATCCCAAAAGCAAAATGCTGCGAGAACTAAGGGTAACAGCACAGCTCCAACAGGTATAACAACAGCTTTTTCCTACCACCATTCCTTTTTACAGTATATCCTGGTTTTTAGGGCAGAAAATATGGTATTGGTCTAAATCAGTGCAGAGTCTGTTGAACACAGTAGTCAATAAAATTGATTTGTATGTCCTCATTCAACTGACCCAGCCTGAATTTTCTCTGTCAGTTTTTGAGGGTTTTTTTCCCCTTCAGTTTCTCTATGAAATAATGATTATTGAACTTGAGGCATATTTTCTGGATATTCCCAGCCCATCAGATCCAACAGTCTGTGTCAGATCTCTCTACATGGTGGAGTCAGTGTCATTAATCTGACAAAAGAGTGGGATTATGCAAGCACTGTTAAGTGGAACATTTTTCATAGCTGATTCTATCATCAGCTGTCTTCTGGTGCTTTGAAATAAGAGAAGTCAGCCTCTCACCCAGTACTGGTAACACATGAGCAGCACTCAGTGACATGCAACTTGCAAACTCTGTGACTCCAAGGAACAAGATTTTCAATGAAAAGCTGCAGTTTCTTGTTCTACTGCTCTGAAAAACCAGTTCAAGGATTTCAACAATCTTGACTGCTAGGGAATACAGCTGAAGGAATGAGGTTTCAATCTGCAACATTTCACCAAAATAAATGATTGATATAGCAACTGAGTGGTCTTGGTCTTCTCTTGAGCAGACTCAAATGTAACAAAGTCTGTTCCAATATCAATTGATTTGTACCTGTTTTCTCCATATCAAATGACACCACAAAGACATAGACAATATTACTGAGATATGATACAGAATATGCTGTACCAAGTTCTAGAATATTGGCTTTTCTAGTAGAGGTTTGCTGTAGTCGTGTGGTTAAACTATGACACTTCTGCAGATTTGTCTTCATCTGATTTTTATTTTTTTTTCTTTAATATTAGCAGAGGACAACTTTGGTGCTGAAACAAGCATTAGGAGCCTACTTTATCAGGGTTTAAATTTCTGCAGTTTTGAGAACACCTCAGTTAAATCTGGACAAACCCAGGAAGTCCTAATGATGAGAAGGAGACCACTGGTTCTTACAGAAATGCATGATGAATCTGCAGCCTGTGACAAGGAGATGTTGCCACTGCCAGCATGCCATTCCAGTCACCTGAAATGTATGCTGACCCTGGTGCTCTCAAAGCCCTAAACTTCTTCAGGAGAGAGGAATACCTTAAAAAACCCTATTAAAACAAGCAGTGGGTATAAACTGCACCCTCATTCTGTGGATGGCAGTACTAGATTTTCAGAAATGGCATCACATGAAGCTAGGCAATAAAATCCAAACATGCTCATCCTTAAGAACCCTACATAAAACCCACAGCACTGTGCAAATACACCTTTTCTTTGCAACTGTGAAAATGCAAAAACCTGTTTCTCTCAGAGCTACACAGAATACAAACAACATCTGAACAATCCAGGCCTCTCTCTTTTCTCCCCCCACACTGCTATCAGGCTCAATCAATCAATCACAAAAAATACCTCGTCCCTTGAACCAACACTGGAGCTAGCAAGCCAGGCCACAGGCCAATTCTGCAGGGCAGAGGAGGAAGGAGAAAAGGACAGCCATCTACTTTGCAAACAGCACAAGTTACAAATTAACCAACTGATGCTTCAGACCTGTTAATGTACAATTCCCTGGTAATTCCAGAAACTCAGTTAAACCAAGCATAAACAGGATGCCATTTCAAACCTTTTCTGAGATAATGAAACTGCTGTCTGAATATTTCTGTCTGAAAACAGAGTATCAAAACCAGACAGTCAAATCTCCATGTATCACAGCAGCATAAAACTCTTTCCTGACTGGAATACTCAAATTCTCTGGCACCTTAAGATATGATTTATACACATGCCCTACATTACACAGCATTACAACAGTTGCTTACCAATTAAGAGGTATAGAAAGTGTGAAGTGGCATTTTAAAATTTAAAAGCATCATCACAATTTAAAACCAATGTATATTTTGGTAAATACAAAAAAAAGGAACCTTAAAAAGCAGTTTTGAAAAAACTATCACTTCATGCCAGACTTAATCATATCAACAATATATATATATACACACCAGTATGATCCATACCACTCAGTACTGAGAGGCTCTCAGATGGTTAAAATGAAGAACAAGAAAACTAAAGTGTCTCTCTTTTCTGGGGTTAGGGAGAAACACTGTTATCAGTTTTGAGTCTAGACCGAGTAAAAACAGTAAGAAAGGAGATTTCTTTAATCCTGAACACAGCAAAGCCTGCTGGCTGCACATCTCTTAAGATCCATTTCAGAGTCATGGGACTCAGTCCCAAAGGCTGAGCTCTGCTATCACCAGGCTGCAGCCCAGCAGCCTTGTTGCTATGACAAGGCACAGAGAGAAGGGTGAGCACTGGCAGAGATCAAAGGAGGGGATGGGGTCTTGAACTAGATTACATATTCACAGAGAACCTAGCACACTCAGCAAGAAATGGGTGGCTGCATTCACAATTGATGGTTAACCCTTCAAGCTTTTCCCAGAACTTCTATATGCAGTTACCTTTGAAATATAATGGTCACAGGATGAGGGTATTTTAGGAATTATGTACTATATCATATGCTATAAAATACCAAAACAGCAAATCCAGATAATTCTTAAACCTTTTCACTGAGGGTGTACTGAAAGGAGATGGATAGAAATAACAAACTAGACCTAAGATAATTATGTAAACATACATGCGAGCATGTTGTGGTGCTGAGAGAATAAAAAACAGAGATATAAGAGAGCATTGGAGGAGCTGTAAATTAAAGAAACTATTAATGCAGACCACTATAAAAAGGCATCCCTGCAGTACCCAAGCTGTTTAAAAAGAATGTACTGAAGCTCCTCCTATAGGCATGTGCTCTAACTTTAGAATTATAAATGGCTATTTATGTACATCAAAAGAGAAAACAAGGAATGATAAGAATTGTCTTGTATTTAGAATGCGAAGTGGCAAAACTTTGAAAAACTGTTACTAAAAATTCCACCTAACCCCAGCCAGTGTAATGGGGAATGCTCAGTATCATCTGTCTTGCTTAGCCTCACCCTCAGGAAGCTGACCTTCATCAATAGGTTGGTATCTACTGTGAACAAGGACATTTTAGAGATAACACAATAATCTGAGATGATGAAACAATAAATCCATATCTCAGTAGTGACAGAAAATGCATTGCTCTTGGCAGGGTTATTAAGTGCCTGCATGCAATCCCTAACAGTATGTTCAGATAGACATGATATATACCAAGGTGAGTTGAGAAGAAGCAAAGGTATTTTCACTTCCACACATACCAAAGTGCTGCAGTCCACTGCCCTGGAGGTTCTGTCCTCTTTGGCAGGGATGAGCATCTATATCCAAGACCACAGAAAGGCATGTAAGCCCTACTGAAGTACTTCAATCTTTCTGAATGGACAAAAAAAATCATGTGGGATTCCCTTGGAATCCAGTTGGATACTGCTGATTCTGTGAGATCCTTCCTCTCTACTACTAGAATCAGTTTGGGTAATAAGTTGAATAGTAAAAATCTGCATGGTGGGCCAGTATTCCAGTTTAGCTAGCAACTTTCCATGTTCATGGCTGGTTAATACAAGATGATATGGCCGTTCTTTCAAACAGTTATCCTTGGTTTTGGATTAGTTTAGCTTCAAGGTCCCAGACTGTGGTGGGCCCTTGTAGTTAGTTTGTTGACTTTGTAAAAAAAAAAATTTAAAAATGAAAAAAAAAAAGATAAAAAGAAAGGGAAAACAAAAATTAAAAAGGTGGAGGATTTTTGTTACAAAGGGAAACTGGAAACTTCTCTCCACGCAAGCAGAGACATGGCTGTATTGCAGAGGCCTCGGGGCAAGGATTAAAGAAAAACAAAATAGAAACCCTTCCATCTCTAATTAGGGTCTTCATTTGCCAAAGAGCCATTCCACAGCGGGAGGAATTACATTCAAGCCGTTGCTTGGATAACGTCTCCCAGCAGGTTGGCTCCTCAGAACAGGCTACTCTGAGCCAACAATTTCTGGTTACTTGGAGGCAAGCAGCCTGCATATTGTTTTAACTGGCCTGGCTTTTACAGCCAGTTTTGCTGAAGAACAATCTTCTATTCAGAATGCAGAGATAAAAGCTTCACTTGTTTTGAATTTGTCGCCAGTTTCTTTATCCCTTTCTTTTTTTAAACATGGGAATTATAGGTTCTGGAGATTGCATTATTTCCCTTGTAGACTTCAATGTTTTTCTCCCTCTAGCCACTTGATTCTTTGCCAGTGAAGGCTGCTGTCTGGAGTCCAGCCATTCATCAGCCCCTACCTCATCATTAACACTGTGGTGCTGGCGGTCACAGCTCATTGCTGGCGACAGGAAATCCTAACTTGCAAGAGGTTAACCACAGCCCATAAACAGTCAGACTGGCTCATTAGACCCTTACACTCAGCTGAAGCGACCCTCTGGGAGTTTCAACACCATCCATGGACCTCAATCTATGGATTCTGTGCTCTTTGCAAATGCTTCCTCCCCCCCATATCCATTTAAAAGCTCACTATTTGCATCCTCAGGGCTAAGGTCCATCTTCCTGTCCCAAAGGGACCAAGTTATTTGAGCATTTTGAAAAATTACATATCTGTTCTCTTGGCTTACCAATTGAACAAACCAACAGTGGGCCAAGAATGGAGAAATTATTGCACTAGAATACATACATTCTTGTGATATTTTTAGTAGTCTCTATGAGAGTTTTATATCCCTACTGAACAGTTCTAAGGCCACAGCAATGCAAATACTAATAATGTATAATTAATCTGTACAACCTAATTCATGTCACAAATATGTCCAACTCAAATGTTCAAAACCTAACCTACTAGAATTTTAAGTAGCTCAGTCAGTACTCCCTACACTGACTAAAAAGCACTTCCTCCTCATTTTGTGTTCACAGTATGATCACTTGTTTCATTTGGAGTCATTTCCTTGAACTCAGTACAAATGTTAAATCATCATGTTATCCAAAACCGCACCTCTAGATATCACCTGGTCATCAAAAAGATAAAAAGTTTAGAGCAGAAAAACATGTTCTGGCAAATTATCTCAAAGCAGTAGGATATGAAGCACAATTTGTGTAATTTTTTTTCTCTTTCCTTCCTTTCAGTCTTGTGAAAATCATTACAAAACATTCCCACTTTATGTCTGTGATTTTTCAGGATCCAGGTTTTTACCACTGTCAGTTGTATCTGCCCAATTTTTATTCTGAATATTGGAGTCCCTCTGATGCAGCTCTGGTTACATTCCGAAGTTCTCCAATTTCTTTCAAAGCCTTCTGTCTCCTAGTGCACCAAAATTAGGCATGTCACTCATCTGTGAAGTCCTAAATAATTCCATTCCCTGCCTCCATATCTGCTCCTTATTTTCTTCACTTTCTGGTCCATTTATCTGATTCTGCTCGCCAGGCTTCTTTTGTACTCATTTCTATACTGCAACACAGCAGCACTTACTTGCTCTCTCACTTTTCTATTTCTCCTGTTAGACAAATAGGCAGGTTCTGCATGTAAAACAAAAACAACTCTCAATGTTTGAAAGGCTTCCAAGGCACATAAAATAATGAGGGTCCAGAAAGTTAAAAGACATGAAGCATTTATATATTATTGTGATGATGATTTGTAAGTACAGCATGCCTTAAATAATTGTGCCTCAGTCTTTACTCAGCCCTTTGACTTCCATTAGTTTCACTGGGAGGTCTGACTGAGCTGAACTCCAGTAACACATGTAATGCAACAACAGCTGCTTCTTTAGCTTAAGGGAGAGGCAGCTGTGCTCCACAGTTGGTTAGAAAGGAGTGAAGATGGTGCTGGGGACTGCTAAGGACTCAACTCTAAAAGTGGACTTTTATTTAAAGTAATCAATCCAACAATGGCAAATCTCAGGAGTGCCCAGAGGGAGAAACACGAGAGAGGGCTTTGTTCATGAATAGCTGATGCTTTTCCTAACTGTGCAGGCAACATGGAAAGAAAGTTAGTCAAATAATACAGTAGCAGATTGCTGGCACCAATGGAAAGAGCTCAGCACTAGCCATGAATGAAAACCTGACAGAGCTACTTCTTCTGAACTGCATAACCTGATTCAGCCCTTGTTTGGCCCTTCCTTTGAGCTCTCTCCTCTTTGGCTTTGATCCAGTTCTTTTCTTTCCTTCTGCATCTTTCACCATACAATCCATGCACAAACCTTTCCTCTCCCCACATTTCAGCTGGCTTGCCTGTCAGTTCTGTTTCCTGTGCTCAATCTCTCCCTTCTCTCCTCAAAGGGACTGCAGAAATTACAGTGGAAAGCAGAGATGGAAGGAGAGGATTTAAAGAGGGGATACATGACAAAGGTACTTATAAACTCAAGAATTCAGTTCTAATGATGACACTGCTGTTTCATGCAGTGGCCACATGCTCTAACACTCTTAGATGCAGCCTTTCTTCCTTTTTTCTTTCCCATTCAAACACCCTTCTTCATCTGTTAAAATAGCCTTGTTGCTGGAGTATGGCCTGTGGGGGGTGAACAGGCAAGGAGATGGGAAGCAGAAATACGCTGAGCTTTTGGCAAAAAAAGCTCATTTTTTTTTCTTCTTCTTGTCTTTTTCTGTGTGCCATTAAGAAAAGCCATCTCCTTCCAGAAAAACCATTATCCCTCTTCTGATCTCATCTATGCTGGAGTTTTGTTAGAACTCTAGCAATCACTGTGTCTATATGGTACAGAGGTCTGATCACACTGCCAGCACTGGTGAAGTAAGAAAAATTAATGTCAAAACATAAATGACATCAAAACTACTTCACAAATAACAGTATCACTTCAGATGTCATTTTAAAATATGTGTTATGGTTTTTCAAAATGCATTTTAACATTTCACTTGTCCTGGAGATTATAAATGATGCTGAAGTGGGGAATAACAAGAAACAATCATTATAATATTACAGTACTTATGATGTTCTTTGGTGCTTTGGGAAAATTATAATTTTCTCAATACATTCTTTAGAACACAGTAAAGACAAACACAAACATGGCAGGGATTACAGTTATATATACCATGTTTTTTCACATTAATCCCTAATTTTAGGTAGTGCTAAGACAACAAACCTTGGAAATTAAAAAATTTCATGTGAAGTAAATGAAGACTCTTAAAGAACATGACTGATTCAGAAGGTCTGAATCCTTAACACTAGCCAGGATGCTATTTTTCCCCATTAAAACTCATATTCCTATTTCATTACAGAACAATGGGGTTGACAAAAACAATAGGTTTTGTTTTGATCAGGGTTCTGGCATGCTTGACATTGCAATATAGATCTGACAGCTGGTCCACAGCCAAAGGAGTCTGGTCTTATTGAAAAAGCTTTCTTCTGCTTCATAACAACTTCCTTCTTAACACAGAATGTCTGGGAGTTCAAAACAACCAATATTAAGTTTATACTGCCACAAAACCTTCCTCAGTCTGTAGTCTGACACATTTATGCCCACACAGCCATCACAAAAGGTAGACCCTATCTCCTCTTGTTCCTACCTCCACTGGACTCTACACCTTCAGGTGAAATAAATAAACCAACCAGCTTAAAAATCACTCATACTATTACTTTTCATCCAGATTGATGAGATTTGGCCATTAATTTTTGGGACTACTGCCTGAAAAAGAATTACAAATTCTTTTTGGATGCTGTTTGCACAGAAGAAGCACAGGCTAACAAACAGAAGGTAGAAAAGGTCTCCAAATTGTGGAACAGAAACCATAAAAAGGATATCAGCTACTTCAATGGAGAGAAGTTTTCCTGAAGTGACAATATTTCCTACATGCAGCAAGGACTCAGCACAGGGTACCTTACTGCAGCTGTCACTACCAGTTGAAAGTATCTGAACAAGTAAAGTTGTGGAAACATTGACCAATGGTTTTAGGCATGTCTCATTAATTTTAGATCTTAATCTATGGCATAGTTCAGTCCTAATTTCTGAACAAGTTTAGCATAGAAGAGCATTTGCCTAAATTCAATATCCATTTCTACAGGAAATTATCCAAACTGTATATAAAACTATTAATTACAAAGAAACAAAAAGTATATTTATACTGTCAGCAACCAACCTGAGCATATAACTGATTGCTTAATTTAGGCTATTAATATAAAGGTGTAAGTTGCTTTTGTTTAATTTGCCTTTTTTATTAGTTTTATTAACTCTGAAAGAAAAAGATTAAAATGGACTCCTCACAGGCCTTCTTGTTTCTCAAGTCTTAGAACAGATCTCTCTTTATTCAGGAACTAAACTACCAACACAGCCCCATAAATTCTTATTTGATTACCTTATAGGAATTTTTATATTTAAACTAAGTTGTTAGACAAAAGGTTAGGGATCACAGTTCAACTGTTAAGTGCATTTTCAAGTTATGATGATTTTTGCCCCAGCCTAACTAGTATAATAATAATAATGATGGCATGGTAAAACAAGAGATTCTTGTAGTTAATATTTGTGTAAATTTTTGTAAATAAGCTCTTAGAAGTGAATGGATATTGGAAGAACTGCCAGGAATTTCCTCATATTAGAGATCTCTTTCATCTGAAGAAAACAGGAAGCTGTAGTAGCAGAGACATCCTGTCTTTGTTAGGTTATACTCAGATGCACATCCTCAAATACATATATCCTATAGATACAGAGAAGAGCAGTCCCTGCGAGAGAAAGAAGAATGAAATGCCTTCTTGTGGACTTCAAATCCTGCAGAAAGGGAAGAAGTGCTGCTTTTAAAAACTAATCTTCAACATATTCTCACTATCCTGCACTGAAATAAAAAACAATGGTATTGCTGAATTGTATTTCACTGTCTTGACAGATGTAATTTGCTTTGAAAATTGCTGGAGTGGGGGAAGAACAGGAGTCTGCATATTGGAGAGTGCAGGTGCAGTGGATCACAGAATCCCAGAGTGGTCTGGGCTGGAGGGGACCCAAAAGAACACCCAGCTCCAACTGGCCAGCCCTGCCAGGATGCTGCTGCAGGCAATCAGTATTGCAGGCAACCCTGCTTCTCCCTTCCTCCAGCATAGGGCCACTGCTGGAGCAGTGAAGGAGCCTCATTGTGCTGTGAGCAGAGGGAAGGCAGGAATTCCAGGAGGGGAAAGGTTCCCTTTGAAGCACATGGCACCAAGAGCTTCCCAGTGACCATGGCAACAGCTCAGTGGGTTCCCAGCCTGAGAACCAAGTTACTACAGCCATGCCTCAAAAACAAAAAAAGTCTGAAAGGAGGAGAGAGGGGGAGGTGGGGCTGGGGGTGTGGGGGAGAGAAGCTGAAGCAAAATTAGCCTGGCAGAAACTGAGCGGCTCCCTGGTAGGCAAATCCAGCCAATAATGCTGCTCGGGTTCACGGGGTTTCCTTTTCATTTCCAAAAGCTTTCTTCTTCCTCTGTCATTCCCCTTCTAGCCCTATTCAGGAGCTCATAAGATCAGTAAAACCCAGGCCTTTGCTTTGCCTGCATGCAGCATGGCCTCAAACAGGGCTGCACTGTGATCAAAGGTAATGGTAAAACACAGCTGCCACACACACTCCTTGCCTCAACCAAGGCCCAGTTTCCACAGGCACTCCTAACAGCAGAGACATATTTTCAACACTTTCATTTCCATTACATCATACAAGCAATGACTAAGAAGGATGAGCAATATCAAAATCAATATTAATTACAAATCAATATGAAAATTACAAAATCAATATTAAAATGGACACATTAAATTCTGTATAGCTCCCTGTGGATAAACAACTAGAACAGAACTTCTAAAAACACAGGCCAAAGTTTTACTTTAAAAAAACCAAACAAAACCACCGCCCCTAAATGAAAAAAGCCCCTGACAACCAAAACCAACAGTAAGAATAAAGCCATACAAAACTTCTTAGCAGATTCATGTGCCATGCAATTTACCTCTTCAGCTTTTAACTAGTCTACATTCTGCTTCACCATATTCCAAACTTTCAACAATATCACCTCTATGATGCCCTACCTTGGGAGCAAGTTAAATCAAACTTAATGAGGAACAAACTGTAGGTTTGCACTTCTGGATTTCCTCCTCCTTTTCTATATGAAAAAAAATCCAATTCCTTTCCCTGTTCAAGACCAGCCCTCCCCCATTTTCCCTTCTTTTACTTCCCCTACTCCTTTCCTTTTTCCTTTTCCTTCTCTTTTTTCTCCTCTCCCTCCCTCCCTTCCTCTCCTCTCCCTCTCCCCATTCCTTTCCCTTTCACACTTTCTTTTAAGTCAGCTGCCAAATCCTAAAAATAACCAGAAGAAGACACACATACACATGCAGCAGGTTTGATATTTACCCAGGCAAAATAGTTTACAGGCCACACTGAATGCTCACATAGCAATTTGTGTACCAAACTGCATGGAAACTGAACTTTTCAGAGACCCAGACAATCACAGCACAACTTATTCTCTCTGCCAAGATAACAAGGGTGACTTAACTGATAGACCTGAGAGAAACTCAGGGCTGATGCTCCTGCTGATGCTATCTACACTCAGCAATATTCCAGGAATTCTGAGAGTCCTTTTAAATGAGGACATAGCTTGAGCAGAGTGAGAACTGAGCAGAAGGGTTGCTAGCAATAGATGGAGAGGAGAAACTACAGCAGAGAGCATGAAATAGGGAACAAATATTTCAGGAAGAGAAGAATAAGTAGAAAAAAATCCAGAACAATGAAATGCAGTGCAGTATTGACTAGAACCTTGGCCAGACTTTTCTCACCTGTTGAAATCGCTACACATAAACTGACACATTTGGAACTCTCTGCCCTAATTCTCTGGACACACCCTATGTCACATCACCATCATTATGCATCAAAGCAGATGCTACAGAGCTCCTGAAGCAAAGCCAGAGTCTGCTGCTCAGCAGGCCAAGCCTTAGGAAGCAAACATCAGCAAATACTGAGCTGAACTTACCCTGGAGATGGGTGTGGCTTTGGGGACATGGAGAGTACAGAGGACTGGTGGGATTTGGGCACAAAGCAGTGGGCCAGGTATAGAATTTTAACCTTTTTTTTTGTGCAGGGTATCTATGTTTTAACTTTCCTTATCCATTTTGCACATCTATTTCATCACCTAATTTTCAAGAGCCTGACAGATGGGACTGACCAGACTTTCCTTGCCTCAAGATTCAGCTTACTCCTGGAGTTTGCTTATGGATCAGTATGCATCTTTCAGGACTGAATTTTCTCTAACTCCCATCCTTACAAGACCTCATCCTCAGATTATCTTTCTAAGAACAAAAAGCAACACCTAGAATTTCTGTGAAACAGTTTTCTAAGTTAAAAAAAGCTGTACTATGCTGACTTCAATAGAAAGGGAATCCACTTCTTAAAGAGATGTTTTCCCCATGTACCACAAGTTAAACCTGCAGCAACTTTTAGACAAGAAGATGGCTTCCCATTTCCTTGGAAAGGTGAAGTTTTTAGAAGTTTTGTTTATAAATGTACAGAGTCAAGTTTTACACAAAAGAAATGTCAACCTGCAGTTTTATTTTCTGCTTGATCCACTGCTAACCTGAAGTCACCAACACAATCCTACCAAATTCAGGCAGCTGGATTTTAGCATGAATCCCTGTAATGCAGTTGTTTTCAACTACTCAGTTACTGGTAGAATTTGTGGCCTATGCTCTTTCACACACTTTCAAACCCTCTAGACTTCAAATGCCAACATATAATAACATCAATACTCAAAAATTCTAAGGCATAAACAAAAGGTCACCTTTCTGCTTTCTTTTTTTATCATATCAGTAATGGCATATTAGTGACTTCACCCCATAAAACAAAGAGAAAAGTTTTGCACTTAAATTAAGATTCCAGACGCCCCATTCCATAGCAAGATTCCAGGATGATGAAAATTTTTATTTTTTTCACCAGTACAATAAAATTCACTTGTTATTAGAGGTACCTATCCTGAGATTAAAGTGAATAAATCTCTCTGGGTTAGAAAGCTTCTCTTTCCCCAAAAAGAGGAAATGAATGTATGTATTCTCAGAAAATTGTGCCTAAGGAAAACCAGGAAGATGATTTCATTTTGACTGCTTTGACCAAGTAAGAATCACAGCTGCAGTTCACCCTTTCTACTCCAATACTGATTCTGCTAAAAAGCCATTTTTTGCTTTCATCTTTCTTAGGTTTCTAGAGAACTCAAAAAGGGAATGCTCAGCTTCCCATCACCATCTCTATCAGCTGAATTAGGACAGCATCTTTCCCTGAAGTACCTAGAGTGAAAACAGGCAAAACAGGAATATTTTGTGGAGTAAGGGGATTTTCTATGGGTTTATTTCTTGCTGATTTTTCTCAGAAAGGAGCTAATCCTTCCAAGAAACATTTACATGCAGCCCCAAACTATTCCCTTACCTTTCCTAAGACAGTGAGGCATGGCTTAGGCTCCAACTCTGGCTGTTCCAATTTCACCACTCCTACCCAGCCATATTCATACAGGTCTTCCTCATCATTGCTATTACACAGTCCAAGTGGATGCATCTGAAACAGAATCAAAAAGAAACTTTTAGCCAATCATTAGAATTCAAAGCCATACAGACATCAAAAATAAAAATAATAATAAATAACAGATTAAAGTATATTTGTTTTAAGTTAACATACACCAGAAAAACTGAAAGGTAAGGTTCCATATATGAAGAATTCAGAATGTTTCTGAAGCATGAGTGCAAAATCTTTGCAAATTTATGTAAGCTGTCATCTTGCTTATAAAAAATCATCTAAAAATCACATTTAATTGTTAGCCTAAGTCCTTTGCTCATATATAAAATTCTTAACTACAGAGCCCCCCAAGGCATTGCAAACCACCTTTCCTTGCAAACTGACAGAAATAATACAAACTGCTTGGCAGAGTCCCTTATAAAAGCTTTACACATCATTAAGATCCAGACCCCATGTTTCAGAGCCATTATCACCTTTTTTTTTTTAAATAATTGCACAGTATTAAAAGGCTGTCATCCTTTGAAACAAGCCTGTCATGTAAGCCAAAGTAAGATACAAGGAACTTCCTAACCATTGTGAAGCATTCTCTATTGTTTTCTGAACCCAAATGATGTGGGGGGTAAGGCTATCATGAAGTGAGAAACTTCAGTCTCCTTTCAGACATTTGTGTTTCTTACTCTAGGCAACAATATGTCTTTGTTTTAATTTCAAATATTTAATCTGTTCCTCCTCCTTCCAACACTTGGTGTAGTTACTAATTACAGCAGTTACTCTGATTTTATTATGGCAAGGAGTTTCCTACACATCGTTTTTCTTTCCCAAATTTGCTGTCCTTCCTTAGGATAATATCTTTGTGTATAAACTAGAGTGTCACATATCTCACTTCTTATACTGTATACTGTCTTCTCCTTGTTCTCTTTTTCCTTGGATGTTTCACAGACCCTTGCCTGTTTCCCAGGCTTTAACATATATCCAGAGGTCTGTGCAAAACAAGTCTGCACTTCATCCAGTTTTGTGTCTTTCCTTAAATCCCAACTTTATCAAACTAGCTGAAGAAAACCACGAACTGATACCAACACTATGACAACTCTGCTTTCTGGTAGCTGATTATAATAGGAGGAGATTATAGTGCTCAATAATTTACATATATATACACCCCTCACTAATCCATGCAAAGTAGCACCATGTAATGGCCCCTAATCCTACCATCACTTCTGCATCACCAGCTTGTCGTTTTGTCCTTTTCTCCTTTTCTCCCATGTCTTGTACCCTGACTTCCATTTTGCAAGTGATACAATAGATGGAGTGCTATTTATATTATCTTGTGGGGCCCTAACTTTCTGAATAACTTGGGTGATTACTGTAAAATATGGGAAACATGACAGTGAGCTGACACAATACAGGGATTTTCCTACCACTTGTTATTTTTCAAGATTCACCAAAACACTCCAAGAAAAAAAAAAAAAAAACAAGCCACACTGTACTAGGTAGGCTCTTAATTTAACCTTTCTCCTTTTCTTTTTTTCCTAAATGAGTTACTATGTCACACTGCTGAGCTGTCTACCATCCCACATGGATGAACAATTTAACTTAGTGCAAAAAGCTTGGAGGAAGTACTATCACTGGAAGCTGAACCACTCCATAAACTCAGTATCTGATGGATAAACTCTTCAGCACAGACATAAAAACAGAGGATGGAGTCAGGCAGAGTGCTCTCTCCTAAACTGCCAGGGCAGATACACCAACATAATCAACCCCCCAAAGAGTCCATGGGATCCTTTAAGCAAACACAAAGCTTTAATCAATATTAAGCATCTAAAGAAACAGAGAACCATTTCCTTGATGTAATTCCCTTGACATAGGGTATATCAATTGAGCTTTGAAACCATAACCCATATCTAAGAAGTTTCTAGTTCAAAATCACTGAAATATGCTGGGGCACTCTGCACATGCCTGAAAGGGTAAAACTGAAACCTGCTTTTATCCAAGGTTACAAAATCTGTATACATTGCAGAAGGTCTAAAATAACTTTATAAAGAGCTGCAGCAATTTTATGGGGGTTAGTGTTACAGGGCAGACAAACATTAAACCAACAGATCAAGAATACTTTGCTCTGTAACTCTATCACCTAAAAAGTCCTGATGATTAAAAGAGAACTTTCAGCCTTTTGCCCTTTTTTTATGTCTGCCAGGATAAGGCATTATAGTATTACAAAATGCTGTATGAACAGCTCAGGAGAACTTTCTACACACTGTCTCGTGTACAGAAAAGCTTTGGTCTTTTTTTCCCCAACCACAGAATAAATAACAGCTCTACCCACTTCAGTCCAGAGAAAAAGGACTAAAGAAGGTAGAAGGCCAAAAGAACAGAAAATTCTTTCCATTGCCACTGTCCTCAGGAATACTGTTATTCTGTACCAGCTTCCAAGTGTGAATGACCCTCTGGATCAGACTCACCAAGCACACTCTGCAGTTTTGTCCCTGGAAATCAGTATAAACCTGAAAGAGCTTCCTCTCTTCCTTTTACAAACATGTATTAAAGACTGAGAAAAACCCCAGAATCAGCACCAAGGCAAATAAGACATGGGCTTCAATGACAGAAAACTCTCTGTCCAGAAAAGCACTCCAGCCCTCCAAGCCACAAGCAGTTGGTAGATTCTATTTGGATACCACAAGCTTACATTGTAGTGATCTCTGTAGATCATGACAGATAAAATATACTGTAATTTCCCAAACCAAAGATATCAACTAAAAGTGCAACAAGAGCATGTGAATTTAAGAATTCGAGCCTGAAACACTGCTGTTACTTCTGATTAGGTGCCCACATGGATTGAAACACCATTCACTGGGGCTGATGATGACAGGACTCATCCAGTGCAAGTGTATGCCATGTTCTCATGGTTTCCTGTCACAACACAAGTGAGTTAACCACTGAATCACAGAACACAAAAAGTAACGCTAAATGAAAATATCTATCAGGCCCAGGGAGGATCCAGGGTGTTTCTCCATCACAGATATCTTTTACTTTAAACACACAAAACAAAAGAGATGATGGACAACCTACAATGGCAACAATAAAACTAATTATTTTCTGTGAGGTAGAAAATTATCAGTAAAAAGCAAATTCAAAACACTACAGTGCACAGCCTCTAAAAAGGAGCAGGACTATTCAGCCTTTTTGTGAAGACTTAAACTCTTTATTGCTGTACAGCCTGAAACAACAAACACTCCATATAGCTTTCCCACCTGGAATGCACTTGGCATGGATTCGTCTCTGTCCACATGAATTCACATTCCTTCACTAGACAGGCTTTTGAAATAAAATTTATGAGGTTTTGCAGTGCTCAGAAAGAAACATAAAAAACAACTCAACCTGAATAGGAACTCCATCATCAGAGAAAGCTTTCTCCTAAACCAGGTGTAGCTCCTGGTAGCTGAAAGGAAGAGATTCCTTTCCTGGCTTAGCCCAGGTGTATGGGAGCAGAGCCTGGTAACTCAGTTCAGACTTCAGACATTTTTGGTTACCCAGTCCCTCAGTGTCCTGCCACCACTTCCAAGCTCTTGGTCTTCTTTCCTTCCTCCAATTCCCTTTCCCAGGGAAGCTTCTTCTAAAGGAAGGATCTAAAGTCTAAAGTGTAACAAGGCTCAAGTGAAATTAAGGCAACCAAACAATGTGTTTTACAGGAAGCACAAAAACCATTAGTACACCTCTGCTGGGAGTTCTGTAGTAATCAGCTCCACTGTCAAATCAGATTTATTAAACACAAAAATTGGACTCAGTGTACATGCTTTATCCAAAATGCAGTAAGTCACCAAACAGAATTTGAGCAAATAACAACTTCATTCACCATAAAGTACTGGAGGATGCAGAGTGTCTGATTCAGAGACAATCCAGTATTTTGGTCCTAGACTCTCCAGAAGTTGGATGAAATAGACGTAGCGAACAAGGGGCACACTCACAAATACAGAAATATTCCTTGGAGATGCAAAGAATTAGGAAACCATTAGGAGCCCAAACTTGCAAGAGATGTCAAGACTAACAAGTATATTAACAGCAGGAAGAATTGCAAACAATAAATGTCTGCTATTGAATGGGGTTGGCACAAAGCAGTAACAAAGCAAACAACCCACAGCTGTAAGGAGGATGGAGTTAGGAATCACCCATGCAAACCTGGCATAAGGTGTCCAAGGAATCAGAGGATGCCTCCAAATATCCAATTACAGCTGGCTGCTGTAATTGCAACATCAAGCTCTATTATTTTTCACAGGTCATGGAGACTGGGGGAAGACCTCTGATGCCAGGTAAAGAATGACACACTTATCTGCAAAATCCAAGAAGACAGATCTAGGAAACCTATCTCCACTTACTCTTCTGTATTGGCACAGCAAGCTGTTACCAAAGCCTGATTTAAGGTTCTTGACTGCAATATTCCAACCCAGCATTACTAAGACTCCACCAGAAAGAAAAGGATAAAGCCTTAACTCCACTGTGTCACTGCTGTTTGAAAAAGGCTTCAGTAGAATGTGCCATTCCACATAAGCAATCCAAAACTGTACAAATAGGGGGAGGAATTTTTTAAGAACTAAAGAATAGTGTTTCTTTTAAGAAAAGTTAGGCATTGCTATTGTTTCTGCAGCCTCATGATAAAACATGAGGGCTTTTTATGCTGGCTGCAGCTGGAACACAGCAGCTTTTTTGGAAAAGGTGAAAGCCAGAAGCATTTCCCCATCCCTCTGCAGCTTTGCCATGCAGAGAAGAATGTTTATTCCCCAGCACAAGTAGAAAACTCCATTAAAATATGGTTTCTTTTCCCTTTCAGGCATATTTTTTTCTGTTTTAAAGAAGTACATCCTGCAAAAAAACCAAACTGCCACAAAATGTAACATGATAGGACCTGGGCATTTCAGCAGGGCGCTTTTCTTGGCTATCAGTTGTGACCATGCTGTCCAAGGCAGTGGTCAGCACTGAACCCACAAGTGGCTTCCACTCAACTTTCTCTACAGCAAGAGCATCAGGCATTCCTGAAATCCTCTCACAGTCCACTTACTCCAGGAAGCATGCCAAAAGGGATGATGAGAAATCCAGTCTGCTGTAATTGAATGTAAAACCAGAGATACTCAGTTGAACACATCCACCATGCAGGAGAGGCCAGGCAAATTCTACAGTGCAGACTGGTCAGTGCTGCACAAAGCCCACCAGATCCTGTGAAAAGGAGCAGTCAGTTTTCAAGAGCAGCCAAAGGAGGTTTTGTTAACTAGGGAACCAGATCTTAGCACTGATCTAGTTCATCAGCAAACTCAATTCACCTGTGCCACGGTCCAGCTTCAAATCCCTCAGGAGAGGAGGAGAACTGCCTGCAAGATATTGCCAGGCATCTCCTGCTAGGACTGTCCCAGCTCAGAGACACCACAGATACCCACAATATGTGCACAGTAACACATGTTTACAAACCTGAACTCAGCACATTTGCACCAGATTTGCTGCACAAGCAGGGATTGTACTGCCCAAGCTTTGCAGCTGAGCAATCTATTGCAACAAGGCAAATGGACACTAATTATTCCAAACACTGCAAAGGAAGCTCCTGGTCCATTCATACAGAAAACTGGTGTATCCTTCCTTTAAAGCATCTCAAAAAACAGAACTCCCATGAAAAGATGCACATACTACACACAATTTGGATTTCTTCTCTTAGAAATTTAAGTGCTTTGATTACACTGAGTTCTCCTACCATAGTATTGACAGACCAAAGGAGAACAAAGCCATATTTACACTTGTGGTTTCCCCCCCACCCACTTTAAATTGGTGGAAAGATGCCGGCAAAAAGTGAAGGCATAATGTCACTAAGGATGGGAGAAACTAGAGAGAAAATCTGGAATAAAATGATACCTTCATAAATTACTTTCAGCAGAAGAAGGCCAGTAGCTACATGGTAAAACAAAAGAATTTCTGGCTCTATAACAAACAAGACAGACCCCAAAACACACTAATTACCAAAACTTTAGACATAATCATAACTGGCTGGGAAAAGCAGGAAAATCTCACATCTCAGTAAAAACTGCATTTGTCCCACAGCACTCAAGCCAAGACTTATAACTGAAAATATTAGGTCACTGCCATATAATCTCCTTGGCTTTATTAGGAGGATAGGATAAAGGCCTGATAGGGAGTTACCAACACTTTGCAACTAAGTTTTCTAGCAGAAAATCTAGTAGGAAGTATGAAAACAATCTGACAAAGGCTGTACAACATAATGGGATTTGTTCAACCTTAGGGAGTGTTTGGGTCCCAGAAAGAATGAATACAACTATTCAACAACAACAGAACCCAAACAAACAACAACAAAACCAAACAAAACACTAAACCCCAAACAAACAAGCTACCAAACCCAGCTGACAGAAGCTGTTCATATAAGGAACCCTAAAAGAAATTTCCCTTTGCATTCCCTTGCCAAAAGCACACAAGATGCACATTTAGGAAGTTTGGCTGGGATGAAAATTCCAAGACTTTTAGGAGGGAATCAGAAGACAACACACACACGTGCATATACCAGAAAAAGTAGGATTTCATTTTACAAAATCACACAGCTCCGAAAAGTCTCAAAACCATTTATATGTCAATTGTATTTTAGCAAGTAAGTTTAACAGATTGGCAAATCTGATGCTGACCCAAAATTTCACAGTTCTGTGAGACTCCAGACCAGCAGTGACTGTTCTTTGCAGGTGCACACTGATTTCAGACATCCAAACTCACTGCAGTTCATTTTCCTGACACCTGAACTGGTCTCGATCCTGGCTTTCCAGGCAGTCCTGGATGTAGTAAGAGGTGACCTCTGACAAGAGAATATATTATTTTGTGTATTTTGCAATAAGCTACCAACAAGCAGAGCTGGTTTGCTTGCATTCAGAGAGCTTGTGGGGAGCTTTGCTAGAGAGCTAGTTAGAGAAGGGTAGGGAAGGAGAGAAAGAGGAGTTAAAAATAACACAAATTATTTCTGTGGCATCATTTGGGTTAGAAAGTGAAGATCCAATTACACAGCAGTATAAGGATATACTAATTACATCTGCAGATCACAGATCCCCCCACACCCTCTCTTTCTAATTTTGGGTGGAATGCTGCACTGAGGCATTCCAGCTGCATACACAGGTACATCCAGATTATTTTCTGCATGTTGGCTGTAAAATACCCTCAAACATATAGTACTCCTGCCTTTATTCATCAATATTCCACATCCCTCAAACATAAATTAGTCCTGCCTTTATTCATCAATATTCCACAATGTCAACTACCACTCTGCTGCCCTTGCCACACTTTGATGAAGATTAATTTCATCATTGAGAAAATTTGAAAAAGGAGATGGTGAAATTTGTAAAAGTGTGTAAACACTGTTACTTACAATGCTCTGTCCTAAATAACCTCACCTGTTCACCTTTCACCATAGTGAAAATTGGATGCTTGATCCCCTATAATACCAAACTTCTTCCCCTACAGCTACTGCCCCTATGAGACTCTCATGAAGGATATTCTCAGTATTTAGCAAAGTCTCATTGTTTGGATTTCCAGAAGTAGTGTCCATGGAAAATGTGACCCAGGCACAGAGCTCTAGAGCATCCCTTGCCATCTCACACCACAGCCTTCATTAACAAGGTGATTCTACTGTCCTGTCCCCAAGAGGAAGCATTCACTGGGGTGAGAGGGGGAAGAGGGACAGAGAAGATTTACACAGAGAAAGGCTGCACTATAACTAAGAACAATATTGCACTTAAAGAGTGATGGGGGAAGGGAACCAATGTGAGTAGATTGTTACAGAAGAACATAAAGTCTTTACCACAATACTAATCAAACTTCCTTTGTCCTGTATACACATACCAAGCAGGAATTCTGTATTTCTGCCAGAAACCATTTTCCATATGCATGACAATATTTTATCTATATAGAGAGGTAAAAGCCACAGAGAGGGAAAAAAAAAAAAAAAGGTGAGAATACGGAAAGAAATGAGGCTTAAAATGCACAACACTCCATTCCATCCCCCTTCCCCTCACGCCAACCTCTCATCTATAATCCAACACAAGAGAGACAACAGGCAAACAGCAAGAGGTCATCTTCAAAGGGCTGGTTGCCAAGGGAGGCCAGTGGAAAGAGCGAAGGCATGTCCTCATCAAAGTCCAGCAGCTGTGGGAGAGCCACAGAGGTGCAGCTTCCCCTGGGGCTGCAGGGAAATTCAGAGATGGAGGATAAAGCTGGAGCTGGCAGGGTAAAGTGGGCAGCTTTGCACTTTGCTGCAGGGGAAGCACAAAAGAGAAGGGTTAGGATATTTTAATCCTTCTCTCCACCCATTTTTGCGCTCCAGATACTTGAACTGCTGTTTAAACTCATCAAGATACGTAGTGTAAAATATGCTGCACTAGGCACAAGGCAGCAGCAAGGATCAATTTTCTACTCAGTTCAAAATTAAAATTTTGTCTCAGTGACTATGCTTAGAAGAGGGATGGAAAAGGTTCAGCAGATAATGCATAGCCAGCTGTAATTTCATTACTGCTCACAGAAAACATAAATACATCTTCACAGTTGGAGCCTGGGAGGCAGTCACACAATAAATAGTGCCTGCAAATACAACCTAACAAAATATGTGCTATTTTTTCTAGGAGAAACTGTGAAATAACAAATAACAGACTCCTAGCTACCTGCAATATTTGCATAAAAATTAGAAGCCAATATAAGAGCAATCCCAGACTTTGCTTTTAAGAATTCTCATAACTTTTTGAGGCGTTATTATTAAATATGCACATGATGACCAAATGTAAAATTAAGCCCCTAGCCCTCAAATACAGGAAAAGTAGCTGTAAATGCAAGCAGTGAAATCTAACAGATGAATTAAAATCTGAATGCCAAGAGGAATCAAAATTGCTCTATTATAAACAAAAAAAATTAAAAATTCAAGAAATAATTAAAATTTTAACATTGTAGTTCTATTTTAGAAAACTAAATTTTCCCTGATAGAACCAGTACTTTGTTCTAATTTTCTCTTACGTGTCTTAATTAGCTGACAGAGCTTAAAAACACAGTTGTTGAATTATCAAGTAATGGTAGGATAGAAATAATTTCATTATATTTACCTCCCACATCATGGCCAGTATCTTCCCCAAAACAGACAAAGAAGGGGAGCAGCTGGCATCTGCTAAGGATGAACAGACCCAATTCTTGAGCGTGTGTTTTGGAGCATGAAGTTTCAGTTGCTGTCAGCACAGTGGCAGCCTGAGTGCTAATTCAAATGGCACCAAAGCTACATGGTTTAAACAAAACCTCTGGGTTGCAGTACAAAAAAAGCTGACAGCAAGAAAGGTTTTAATATTTAGAAAATTCTTGATCGCTACTCTTGACTGCAATCAGTCTGGAAGTACCATTAGGGAAGGAAAAGACAGATACAGTCAGCTTTAGTCAGCATGAAAAATAAGTTTTCTCAAGGCTGAAATGTAGTAGTTCACAGCCTAAAGATCAACTCTGTTACTCAGTTTAGTATGGGAACTGATTCTTGAATATTTACATACACACTCTTTTGAGATTCTATGAACCTCATGATCTCTGGCCAATAGAAAAGTCCCTACAGCCTCTGCTGCACAAGATGCTCTTTAAAGTTTTTCAACATGATGAAAATTGAACAGCCTAACCTAGAACACTGATTTTGTGTCTTTCGGAGTGATGTGATGGAGGCAAACAAACCCCCATCTCAGCTCAGTGCTAGAATAAGGATTTCCCAGTTCCCAGAGCTCACAGCGCACCCTGAGGCACAGCCCCAGCAGAGGTGGGATTCCAGCTGTGCCTGCTCTCACTGCCCAGACCAGACTTTCCAGCACCCACTCTTCTTCTCCACACTCTCCCTCCCACACTGCATTATTTCTAAGGAACTGTATTTATTCCTCTGTCTTGATATCAAAGTACCTGTAGTGCATGCTCTGTTCAGTCTTTCCTCATTCCTCTGCCATAAAACCAGTTCTGACCCAGTCTCCTGCAAATCCCTCCACACATCTCTCTCCAGACATCAGAAGAAGAAAAAATATTGGAATCAGCTATGGGTATTATGGGACTTTATTACTTCTTTATTATGCTGCTATTAGTTAGACTATTTAGGACACCTCCTCTTACCTCTTACGTTTGCACAGATATCTGTGCAGCTTTAACCTTCAAGATTTCTAAATTTATAAATAGCTGACTTGAGGATAACCATCATATTCTTGTGCTGATTTTTGTCATAAATTACCAAGCACTCTCCAGGTCTCTACATTTAACTGCAGCTTACACTGCAACAACCAAATGATGTTCCAAGAAAATCCTTGTGACAGTTTACAATCTGAAGGTAGTGTTCATCTTAAATTGTTTCTCAAAGTTTGCCTTTTGGTCAGATTCTTTACGTTTTATAAGCCATTCTGGACCAACACACAAACCAGTAAAGTTTACAGAAGTTCTGTTTCCAACTCCAGCTGTCACATGCCTTCTCATATCCCTGTTTCCCACTTTGTGCTCCAAGCTTTCCTCTCCAAAACTTATCTTTTGAACTTCCCTTCATCTGATAACCTACATTACTTCAATGGATTTGTACTCAACTTATGGCTTCTGCCCATGTGAGAACATTTTAATGTGCTAGGTAACTTTTAGAAGGAAAGGACCCAAAAGGGAAAGCAGAGGTCTCCAAATTGGTACTGTTTGCTACCAAAGAGTCTCCTCTTTCTCCAGCATCAAGTTCTCAAGAAATTACTTCCACAGCACCATTCATGCTCCGCAAAATCAGGCAAAATCCAAACATCACACCTTGCTAATGCCCTTCTTTGTCAGCTCAAATCAGCACAATCTCTCTGACCTATATCCTGTGGAAATAAGGTGAAGCCAAAGTCTCTTCTGTGGCTACACAAGATGAGGCTCTAGAACAGGATGTAACAAGAGAACACAACCTCCTTTACTGGAAGGTGAGATGCCCAGAGAGGAACTGAGTATTTTAAAAGAAGTTCAGGCCAGTATGTAAATCAGGTGCCAAGAGTTGTTCCTGAAAACAAAATATTGGGGTTTTTCCATAAAAGAAAAGTACCTGCTGCACTGGGTTCTCCATTTCAGGCAAAGCAATGAGTAATGCACTGTTTCAACACTTTCCATTACAAGAATTCCGTGCACATTGCAATCTTTCGTGTTAACAGACAGAAAGCACTCAAATCCACTGGGGAAAAAACGCCTTTCTTAAAAACTACCACCTGATGGCAGCCTGTGGCTTCGCTCCTATTGTTCCAAGTGGCAACTGGCAACCATTTTGAGTGAGATTAGCTCTACCCTGAGTCACCACTGAAGAATGCTCTGTACTAGAGAGAAGGACTTGAAAATAAAAAGCTATGCTTAATTCTAACGTAGCACGTCGCTGAACTAGTCTCTGCAAACATTTCACACGCTGTGAAATCCATCCTCCCTCTTTCAGGCCTAATTTGTTTTGTTTTGCACAGGAAATAAGCAACACAAATGTAACACAGGCTCCACAACTCAGTCCAGTGCACAATTCATGCAGATCAAAAGCTGACTTGATGGCCAGTTTCACTCCCTGCTCACAGCCCCTGCTTTGGCATCCTGAACCAAAATCAGAACTATTCTGCACTCAAGTAATTATCACTTCTTTGCTTTTTTTCATTTATCAAAGGGACTTGCAGGAACTTGGTGCCTGGTGGATTCAATTAATGTTATTTAAAGTCACATGAACAATAATGGAAGTTTCTGGAATTCTGGAGACCTAATGCACTCCCTTTTCATTACAAGAGGTTTATTACAAGAGCAAACTTAAATTCCACTTTGAATAAAAATCTACAAAAGGTGATCTGTTTTACAGAACAGTGAACCAAAACAGGTTTTCTCAGCTTTTTCTGAGAAATATTAATGTATATACTTATCATATTACAGCAACCTATGTATGGATGGAAAAAATCAGAAGTTTCTAAAGACAGATTTTTACTATAATTGAAATAATTAAAATCATGAGCCCAGTTCAACCTTAAATTTCAGATGCTTGTGCTGTATTTCAGGATACATCAAAAGTTCTTCCTCCTTTTCCAGATGATTCCTCCTTCATACGGTCACTAATCTATTGCCTCAATTCTCCTCTCTTTTTGACCAGCCCTTCACCACTTCACTCCCACCCCATGCTGCCCCCATTTTTCTCATCCAGCTCCTCCAGCCCTCATACAACCCATGCCAATAAATCCAGTCAAGCCCATTGGCTTGGGTGTAGTGCTGTGTCTCTCCTGCTGGCACACCCCAACACTGAGGTATGCCTCACTGATTGGGAAATTAATGCTGTAAATGCACTCCAAAAACACAGCAGCGAGGGCTGAATGAGTGCTGGCTGCAGGACATTCCCCTCACATGTCAGGAAGTTTGGACAGGGCAGGGAATGAGGTAAGATACTATGAGAAAAGAAAATACAGTGTTGTGGTTAAGGCAGCTGAATGCTTCCCAACAGATGGGATTGCTTCCTCTGCCACAGGATTCCTGTGCAATGTTGGGCAAGTCAAAAGCAGCCATGCAGGGTGTGACCAAAAACCCAACCAGCACAGTAACCTATCCCCAACAGTTGCTAACTGCAGAAATTCAAAGAATATGAAAAGCAGAAAAAAATACAGAATGATTATGCTTTAGACACAGCCTCTTCATTATGGCTATCCATGATTAAGACCTCCAGAACTGATATTTCACCCAAAATACTGTGTTTAAGTAAGCAAATCATCTATGTTCCATGTTTTTACCTAATTCCTTTGGAATGACACACATACTTATGGCTTTTACACCATCCTACAGCAAGAACACAACCTACTGTTTTTAAAATGTACTTTTTTTGCTTTACAGTAAAGCTGTTTTGTGAATTTCACTGAGAATGCTCTGATTATCATATTGCAAGGAACAACCAATTATTGTTCCTTCCTTACTGTCTTGACATCAGACTCTACTACTCCAAGTCTCTTGTCAACAGCCTCTCTTCCACACTGGTAAAATTCAGGTCTCTTTCAATGAATGTCACACAGTTACAGGACTCAGATGATCCATAACTTGTGATTTACCTGCTCCATTTTCTACTCTCCTCTTCCGCTTCTATGATGCACTGCACTTTTATTTGCAGCATTCAAGCTCTTGGAGCCCAATGGTGCTCACCAAGTCTTCTGCTTTGCTCTCTTACCTTTCCTACCAATTGCAACATCCCATGAAATTTTTAGTGTAAGGATAAGGTTTTCAGAATACACTTTATTCTTAAGAAGGAAAAGAAATCTTAGCCAAAATTTTGAGAAGCTTTTTGTGATGCTTCTCTGTTCTTCCTGGTGCATTCCTCCAGCTTGTATTACAATTAACCAAGATCAGCACTGATAACCTGCTGTACATACAGCTGTGACTCGGGAGAATCCCTTGAACCAAGGTCCATAAAAGTCACATTCAACCAGATATAAACAATGGGAACACAGAAAATGTGAAGACACAAAAATAAAAATAAAGTCAATGAAATCTCTGCCTAATCATGAAAACAAACAGGAAAGGCTAGGCATTGTGAAAAGAACAGCCACATCTTTGCTCTCCACTGCTAGGGAGCCTCTAATAGTATTTAAATAACACTGAACTGGTCTTCATTTTTAAAAGAGTCCATTCCATGAGGCATTTTGAGAATAGTTTATCTATCTATAGAAAGCCAATATATATCACAATCACCAAAGGCCACATGAGAAGAACATCTGTGCTGGAAAAGCCATGGTTAGGATGCTTCATTGACTGTCACACAACATGCAGCCTCTTTCAGGTAGCTAACAGTACAGCAAAGTATTTACATCAGTCTTGAAACAGTTATTCCAGTTCAAGAAATCACAGTCTCCCCAAAAATACAGCCATTCAAGTAAACTTCTTTATATGACCAGGCCACAGACAGAATTACTGTATTTATACCTGTAGTACAACAGTATTACAGGTATAAATACAGTAATTCTGTCTGTTCTCTATAAAAAGTTAGCACATTTCCTCCTAGATTAACAACCTTTTCTAGTTTTTTACACAAAAGAAAATCTGAATGAACAAATCAGACATTGTAGCTGACAGTGCTACAGCTCTGTTCCTATATATACTCATATATACTCCCTCAGGCTGGAGTCTGAGTAAAACCTGTTCATGATCAAACTCATCTGCTCACTATCATCATCAGCTTCCTGTTCATTCATCAGTATATGAATGGTTACAATAGGGCCATCAAGACAAAAGATGGCTTCAGAGGGAATGTCTAACAGAGGAAGAAGTTACATCAGCCTGACGCTCCTTTGTTCACAAAGCTCTGACCATTAATAGCAGCTAAAGACAAGGCAGCTGCTGCACAGAATTAGGAAGAGACAGAAAGAACAATTACTTCCTGGCAACGTTTTTTTCCCCTGCAGCTCAAAAAAAAAAAATTCACACTGAACAGTAAGAGAATGAGAAAAATTCTGGAGATTTAGTTGTCTTCCCTCCAATCCTGTGAGTGAGAAATTTAAGTTGGTACCTGTCAGACATGCCAATAAAACTGCTGTTCTACACCTCATGCACAACATGCACTCCACTGCTCTTCAAAAATAAAGTACAATGTCACTTTGTGCATGAACCCCAAAACCAAAACAGATCTTCCCTGTGTGCTCTCAAATTTAGACAACACATGAAGTAATGAACTGGAAAAAAATATGAAAGAAAAACCCATCAAGGGCTCTCCTGCAGAACTTGATCCTTATGGGAAGGCCTAAGCTGGCAGAGCCTGGAAGCATGTACTGCAGAATTCTCACCATATGCTTGCTCTAATCTTACATTCCTTCACAAATATCTGCTACTGGTTTCTGCCAGAGTCACTGGAGCAGAGGAACCTTTTTGGTTAACTCAGCATGGCAGTTGTGTTAATTCACTTGGCTGCATGAATCCAAAGGCCACAGATAACTGCTGGCAGAAGGGGCTGCACAAACTCAGCAGAGCATACAGGAAATCAGATAAAACCTCCTTTTTTTCATTCTGTTCCTCACTAGAAGCAAAGAATGGGGATGCCATACTGACGGCAGAACCCATCAATTTTCCCTGTTCTATGGGCAGAGAAACCCCTGCTTTATAAACTGTCCTCTACAGACTGGAACAGTCTGTCCTTCACACATCTGGGTGGGATTTCCTAAAAGAATGTATTTTAAAGCAGAAAGCCATGGTAACTGCTAGGATTCCCATCCCAGAATTTTCCTCTAGCCTCTGTGTATGGTGAGGGGAAAGTGCCTGCAGCACTAACACAAGTACATGTCAGAGCCCATCTCAAAGCTCTGTAAGATGTGCAAATTTCCTGGTGCCTGAAGGTTTGCTAAGTAAAAACCAAAATCAGAGTATTTTAAGTGTATTGAAGCACTTTCTATTAGTGTCAAGTATCAAATCACACACATCTGTAGAAGCAGCATTGCAGAAGAGACATGCAGGAGGGTGAAGAGAAAAAGTTTTGATGCTGACCAGCAAAATTTAGAAATTTCCACGAGGCAACAAAAGAATGCCAGTATCATCCCACATATTCCACAACAAAGAGGATGAATCCCTTTTTCAGCAGGGACCTTATTGCTTGCCTTGTTAAGGTAATAAACTGATTCAGCAGACTATAAATGTAGCTTTGACCCAAGAAGAAAGCATTAAAGTTAATATAGGCAGTCATCTTTCCCTCATGACAGATTTTCAAACTTTGGAGAACCACAATTTCGTGTACTAATCTGAACTGCACTGCAAATGGTCTCAGACCCACAGGGGAAGGAAAGCTGTAGATTTTGCCAGCAGAAATAACCACTTTGATCTCTGGCATCCTGGAAAACATTTTGGGACTGAGATAATCCCATTAAGTCTTTCTTCTAAAACAATCAATAAGTGAAACAATGCAAAATGGTGAAGCTGAGTTTAGGTTTTGGAGTTCAGAGCTTCCCAAAGACTTAGAGAGGGACAGGCTCTCCCTCCCATGGACCTCCAGTCTGTACCAGAAGATGCATGCAGGCTTTGCTCACCATCTCAGCAGAAGAGCTTGTCCTGCCTGAGCTCCAAACATCTGTAAAGTCAATGTAATTATATTAATTGATATACACAGCTTTTCAGGTAGTAGTCACTCATTCAGGCTTTGAGTCATGTCTTCATGTAACTTTTGGGTATCAGACTGTGCTAGCTTGGGTTATTTGCCATGCACCATACAGGCACATTTTTGGGTGGAAAAGCTGGACTACCATCCTCTAGGTCATAATTTCACAAGGTTCCCTTTGAATTATAAAGGTGGGACTTTTATAAGCAAAATGAAGGTTCAGAAACACTTCTGCAGCTGTAGCATATAAAGTGAGGTCTGTAACAGAGAAGGTTGAAAACTCCCTCCACCCCTGCACATCTGTTCCAGAAAAGTCCCACCTCTTCTTCCCTCTTTCCACAGATAAAGGGGGAGAACAACTGTTTCTTTCCAATTCACAGCCTGTGCCTGAACAAGCCTGTGCTTCTTGACAATGGATCTGGTTTATCACTTCCCCTGCAACTCCACCTTGCCTGTGCTTAACTTCTTTTCATACAAATCCCAGAAATTTTTAACTGGCATTTTCAAAGAAAACAAAATAAGCTTCCATTTTAATAAGGACTGCAGCCTGAAAACAAGCATTCCTTCCTTTGCCATTTTCCTACTTCATTCCACATGGACACCACAAGTGAAAGAATACCACATGCAGAAGTTGTGCAAAGTAAAATGAGAAAAAACTGCAACTTTACAGACACTTCAAAATGTTTGAGCTCCACACTCTTCATGAAAACCTTCTATATAGTGAGGTATCCCTGCTCTATCTCTGTGGCACATGCTTCACCTCTCTAAACAAACAAGGACTGTCTTTGTGCCTTTGTTTAAATTAAGAAAAAAAAAAAAAACCAACCTGTCTCACAGGCTGTGATTACATCAGCAAGAGCATTCTCCTTTTCTCTATCAATCCTCCCTTACTCAGGCTTTGAAGAGCCTCTGTGTGCTGCTGCCACTTCCTTTGATCTTTCTATTTTATGCCCCAGGGCCAGCCCTGATAATATCTGCTTTGCCTGCACAGTTTTGGAAAAGGCAGCAGCACCCATTCCTGTCCAAGAGCAGCTTTGTGAACTCTCAGAAGAGGCATGTGTGCCCTGTGATCCCGGAGCAGCAGGCACACAGCACACACGGCCCTGCACCAACATGTGGGCAGCCTGCCTGTGCCCTCCTGCCAGTGCCTGCAGCTCCCTCTCTTAAAGAACAGATGACCCTGACAACTTAGGGTTAGTCTTTTAGCCAGGCAAAGCAACTGCAGGGACCCTAGAGGAAAATGCTGCCTGTTTTAGCAACTGAATTCTTGACACATTTTTTGTTCAAAGATAAAAAAAAGGCAGAGGTAGAAAGCTAAAGACTGAGTGGCAGAGCAGCAGGGAAAGAAAAGAAACACAGAGATCCTACCAACAGCCAAGTGTCTGATTCTGAAATTAGTAAAGATGAAAGGACATTATCATTATTATTGCTATTATTATTATAAATAACTCTAACTTGAAATTTGGAGATCTGACCTGCAGCACTACCATCATAGTATCTTCAACAGATATTGCCAGGTACTTAAATGTTACCCCTCATTACCTGTTGGGGAAATTGCTTTTGATTGTCCCTTTAGTGGCACTGCTAGAAGGAAATTTGTTTTCTTCAGTTTCATGTAATGGCATCTCCCAAAAAAAAAAAAATGCATGACAAGAGATTATTAATCCAAGAGACAGAGTGTTGCTCTAGAAAACCAGAGATTCAGTCAGTCTAGTTCCATGCTGGTCCTGGCAGGAGACATCAGTGTGTCAGAGCCAGTGTGCAGCAGGTTTTACCCATGGCAAGGTTTGCTCTGCAGAAGAGCCCCCAGCAGTGCCATGCCCAGCTCTGACAGCAGAGGATGCACAGATTCCCATGCACAGGGCTGTAAACTCATGGTTTTTCCTGCAAACATCATGGTTCAGTTTCCTCCATGTGGGCCAAGTGCCACTGCTGTCATCCTCCTGTCAGCTCTGCACTGAGAGCTCAGCTTGGCTGAGGTGGAACATCAGGCCTGAGATTTCACAGGTTCTGACCAACTTTGGAAAGTTCTTTCCAGACAAGAGTTTGACCTATTTTACACCACTTGGCAGAGATGAATCCTTCTATCCCAGACAGCAGCAGGGTGCACTTCACTACCAGATCACATCAGCAGCAGCCAAGGAACTTCCAACAAGACCCCTGTATTTCTCACACCTTTATGGGAAAGGATAATTTTAATCTGTATTTCTTGCAATGTGTCCTAATCCAAAAATTTTTAAGGACTAGATAGCATTTGAAGAATTCAGAAAAAAAGACATTGATGGCAAGAGTGAAAGAAAGCCTGACCTTCTCTCTCTGCCGTCTCACCCTGCAGTTGCAGGCAGCTGCCTGCTCCAAGCTGAGCCCACTGCAAACTGCTACAACCCCATTCCAGGTTTTACCCTCAGCCGCTCCTCCTAGCACTTCAAAGGAAAAGTATTTTTGTACAGCCCAGCAAGGAGTGTAAACTGTTCAGCTGCTTCCAAAGCAAGATTATTTAACTCTTAAGTACCCAATATCCCTGCCCTCAGCAAGGGATTGCTGTGTAAAGAAAAAAAAAATTTACCAGGAGCCTAAACGTTAATTCTGATGTGTTCATAACTTAACTAACAAGTGACAAGCCAACAGTCACCTTCCCATTTCCCCTTCCTCTTGTTTTGGTGGTGAGAAAGAGGTCAGAAAAATTAGGACTCATAAAATCAATTTGTGAGTGCCACAGAATCACAGAATGGTTTGGCTTAGAAGGGAATTTAAAGCTCATCTGATTCCAATGCCCTGCCATGCTTGGGACAGTTTCCACTAGACCAGGTTGCTCCAGAGATGCCCCAAGCTGGATGGGGCATCCACAGCTTCTCTGGGCAACCTGTGCCAGTGCCTCACCATCCTCAAAATAAAGAATTTTTTCCTAATATCACACAGATACTTTCCATAACACATTATGAATTTGTTTAAACAGCTAGAAGACATCATTTCTCTTCAGTAATGTCAAGTCAGCTATAACTAAATACCTTCTGAAGTCAGGCCAAAGGATCCCACAAATCCAGCAAACTCCAGTAAACTAAATGCTTCCCTTGGCCTCCCACCCATTCTCACAGTAGTGACAAGCTGGAGCACAGGCTTCCTAACAAATGAAACCTCAAATAAGTCTTTGCAGAAAATATGAAAATAGCCCGAGAGACAGCTATAAAGGTAGACACTCAATGTTCTGTTCTCAAAATAAAAATGGGACCAATTTAATTACTTTTGTTCCAAAGTTCCTCATGAAGTTGGAGTTTCCAGACTCAGCATTTATTTCCCCAGCACTTGGAGCACACAATGAGTGGGCACTGCCCACCACTCCCCTCCTGTTCCCTGGGGTCCCAATTTTGCTCCAGGCCCAGATGGTTCACAACTGTACACAAACACTTACAACCCACCTTCCACCAACACACACATCCAGGGAAAGGCACTCATCTTTGCATTAACAGAAGATGGGTGAACTTTGATCTCAAACAAGCCACTTCATTTTGTCTGACATCAGCATATATACTCAAGCATATGTACTCATATATTTCAATTACAGAATCTGCAAAAACCATTGGGATTTACTGTATCCAAGCTTCTTTTTGCTTGGTTATTAAACAACAGAGGTTGCCTACTAATTAAAAACAAGATTCTTGCTTACAGTGAGGCTGTCCACGCCATTTTTCTAATCATGCTTTTTATTCTATATTTTTTATTTTGCAGCTTGTCTGACTTGTATTTGTACAAGGCTACATTCAAACTTCAGCTGCATCTTCTTTACTAAGGCACATCTGTATTTAAAACACTCAAACCCTGGTAGATGTGCTGCCAAAACCTTCATCCAGATTACAACACAAGATATTGCTGCATTTTTAGTTTGGATATTTTAGTTCAGAATTATTTCGCTCACACACCTAGCTGATATTTCAAATAACTGCAGCTCTGTTACCAACACAGAGAATGAAAGCTCACATAGATTCAACTCCTCATTGCTTTGTCAAATGTTTTCCTGTATCTGCAGAGTGGAGAAGGGGTTCCTTTGGAGAGTGCTGCAGGTGTATCAAGGCAAGTCCCTTCCTCTGAAGGATAAAATAAACAGTGTGTGCTGCAGCACCGCCACGCCCATTATGACAGTGTTGGTAATAAGGATGTGGGATTTGCCACAGTAAATAACTTCCCACATTGCCTTCTGTCTGGTGCCATTAAAATTTCTCTTTTTTTCTCCCTTTTTTTCCAGCAGTTTCACTTATTTTGAAGTGGTCCCAAAGCTCTGAGAGCAGGACAGAATTACCAATAGCAAAGTCAGGGGTGCACATGTGGAAAACACAAGCAATAACACTGGTGTGTGTGTGTGTTACACACTTTGGGTGTGCAAGGCAATGAGGTATAGCCAAGTGCTTTTGCCTCAGAGCTGATTTTGATGGAGGAACAGTCTTGAGTTTTTCTCCTAAAACTCTTAGGAATCTTTAACACCCAGCCCATGAGACACCTCTTCCAACCTTTCTGTGGTTTGAAAACTATGGTTTCAAAGTTAAGAACAGTCAGAACTGAAGAAAACCTGTAAAATTATGACTTACTATGAGCATTTACTGTGATAAAGTTGTTAATTTCATGATCAGAGTTTTCTACAAGACCTGTCTCAGTACACAAGCTGGAAAAATGGAGTAAGGGTTAAAAAATTAGAGAGGTTACAACTTATAAGAACTTTTTATTTGAATGCAAGTTGAAAAGTTACCTGTCAAATGATTCTGTGCAAACCTGAAACTGGCTAAAAAGCATCCCCAATATATATGATTTATATGGCTGCCTAAACAGCTCCTTCATTGAACATCTCTACAAACATGGATAAGAAATTCACACCAAAATATACAGAAATAACAGCCAGTTCTACATTATTCTGGTTTCTGAATTTCCATTCAAAATATTGAATTTTCTAGATGCTGCATTACTTCATTACTACTGGGTAATGTTTGCAACAGCTGCATCACTCACTCAGCAGCAGAACCTGAGGAATCAGCACAAACTCTACACACGGGAGACCCAAAATTTCAATTATTTTTTCCAAAGATGATGGAAACAGCTTGGGCAAATCACAACAGCAGCACCTTCCCAGACAGATAAACCAGAGACAACTCAGTTGAGCTGTACCATGAAAACACAGCTGTGGCTGTTTGCAAAACTTTGGTGCTGCAATTGACAGCGACCAGGGCAAATGTGTCCCAGGAATTTCCGTGTCAGGCACCAGTGCCTGTGCCTGAATATCCAACACAGTGCTCAAAGTCAGTTGTCATGCCCAGTCCTTCCCAGTGCTGAACTGGAAGACTGGACAGAATCCAAAATATTTGATAATAGATCGCTATTACCTGGAAGAAGTATTAACTTTATATTAATATTTTTGCACAAGTGATTGATGCGAGGGGATGTGTCAGGCCTGCAAGTGCCATTAAATCATATTCCAAAAGTTAAATGAATGTTCTAATATTTATTTGAGGGGAAAACAAAGCTCTGCCTTTCTCATTTTCAAACTAGAGACATCTTCAATCAATACAGCAGCTTAAAATCTCACACTACAATTTCAGAAACTTGATTTGGCTTTGGGCAAGCAGGCTGGGGACAGGTGGTTAGCAGACACTTCTTATCACAAACTGTACTAGAAAATGAAGGTGATGACCAATTTTCAGGATTCTGCTATATGGACTACAAAAGCAGTATATTACCTACCAGACTAGCACACTGATGCATGACCCATCTTTTGGGCAACATTTGAGAAAAAAAAAGTAAATCCTGCTGGAACTTTGAGATATGTCTGAATAGCCAACTTTTGGATCTGCTTATTTGCACTTTAATTCTCTCTGTCAGATCCCTAATTTTGACCCTAAGAAGGGCACTGAAGTGATTTCCAGAGCACTACTAATTAGCTTTCTTCAAGAAAGGGAAGGTCTCTTGAGATAATAAATACCAACCCTAGTTTCTCTGCCTGCAACCCATCTGTAAGTAATTTCATCATGAAATATCGGAACATGACAAAAATAGTGCCACCTATAAAATTGTCCTGAAGGATAACCAGACTCAGCACCAGTGATTGTTTTAACAGGCCCTGCAGGGCTGGGTTGGGAATTCCAAGATTCTACAGCACCTTGGCATTTCAGAATCATTGAGACCTGGTCCATGTAAAGGCACCAGAGATAAAACATATAAAAAATAACACTTAAGGAGCATCACATGCAAGAAATTCTCTCTTTTCCTAATTTAATTCTCTTTTACTGCACTTTTGTGGATAGATATAACAAAGGGCTTTTAACAAATACCTCCAACTGCAGGACTAAACCAACGACATTTCAAAAAAAACCAAAGCTTCCTTCTCTACCCTCAAAGATAGATGAGAAGAGAAATTCAGCTACACAAATATTAACTCTGAATTGGTTGGAGGTTATTATAATTTTTTCCTGTCTTAATTATTATAGAAGAGTGGGGTTGAAATGATAGGATCATGAACTTTTATAAATTCTCTTGCAAATCATTTTCACCTTGAAGTTCAGAAACAGTTCTGTGTTTCCCTGGTAGTGCCCTGAGAATTCACACAGGAACTAAAAGCAATCAGAAAATGAGAATCAGAAAGGCAAGAAAAAGGCACCAGGAAAGAAATCAGAGAAACCTGATTTTTTTCCTCCCTTGCTCACCCACCCAGATGTAAAATCAGTCACTGCTTGTCCATCAGAGCTCCTGTGACCATGCTGCCAGCCCCAGAAACAATCCCAGGCTGTCACCAGCACCTGAGCCCTTCCAGAAGCTGCTCCCACTCCTCTCCATCCACCTCAGAGAGCAACAATGTGAGCTTGGAAATGCAACCTGTAGGACAGCAGGGGAGAGCTGCTGCTCTGCCAGGATCAGCTGCCAAATTTTAAACACCCTGAATGAAGTTTATTCACCCACTGAATAATCCAGGTCCTGCCTCAGTACTAGAAATATGATCCTGGAGTCTTAACATCAGAGATCAATTCTCCACCAGCTAATGAGAGACAGGAACAGGCCAATATCAGAAAATGTAAATATTTCCCTAAAACATTCAGGATTTCAAAGCAGTCTTTTCTAGCATTTCAGTCAGGCAGCATATGCTCACCTGTTGCAAAGCAGAGCATATGTTTTGTTCTAACCCATTTTGTTCATGCTTCATTCACTGTTAGCAGTCATCCCTCAGCATCTGCAAGGACATTTCACTGACAGATTTCTAAAGGGACAGCAAAAAAACCAAACCAACCCAAAAAGTACCCATAAAATCTCTGTCAAACAGCACATTCTTAAATGCTTTAAAGACTACTACACAATTAGAAATGCACTCTGTATCCTTAAGAATTAAGCTGAAGGAGCACTGAAAATGCCTGAAATTACCCTAAAAAAAGTATTTTTAATGTAAATTGTCTTATCTCTAAATAGATACTGTTTGGGTTTTTTTTAGATTATATTCTTCTAGCAGCTGCCTCAGCTTGAAAAGCTAAATAAAACCAACTCCTCCTTCCAGAGGCACAGCCTGTAATGTTAATTCCATGTAACACAAACAGCAAAAATCTGTGAATTCACGTAGAGATTCTCTTTCAGAGTAAGAAATGCTGTTCTCTGCTGAGAAACTGAACCCTGCAGTTGGGCATGGATATGCCACATTATCATACTGATACAAAGATTAAATTCCTCTATCATACAGTTCATGAACCATTCCTTAAAGCAGAGCAGCCACAACCACCATGCCTCCAGAGGCAGAGCAAGTGCTAGAGGATATTCCCCAGCTGGGCAGTGTTTACAGTGTGCTGTACCCAGCAACTGCTTTAGGATGGCTTTCTTCTAAGGCTTGTTCAACTTCTCTCTTGTTCTTCTTGGTTGCTGTTCCAAGCTTTTTTTTCTGGCAAGAATGTGATAAAAAATTCAAGTTCCCTGCTCCACAACTTTCCCTTGACAGACACTCAGGATTCCTATTACTTTTCTCAGTCCTTCCTACCTGGACCAGTCCTAACCTACATCAAAATTCTGCTGTCTCAAGAACAAGAAAAGATTGCATGAGTTTGTGGATTCTGTTCTAAAGACTGCAGAACCCATTTTATCTGGAATATGTTTATAATGACAAGATTTCAACATTCACCAGCACTTGGACAGTACAACTACTAAAAAATATTTATATATATAAAATTCAGCTTCTTAAGTAGTGCTACCTAGTCTGACAAATATCTTTACCTACAAGGTTGTTTGCTAGCAATATCCTTACCACCCAGTATGTTTTATCACTTACACAGGAAGCAAATATTTTCCCAGCTTCACCAATTTGAATTCTAAGACACCAAGTGCAACTTAAGGACGGAAAAGTCATTTGATTTGCAAAAATTCTCACTGCAATTACATTTAACTAGATGTATGCTACTGTCTATTACTTCCTACTAAGACAAAAGCACACTGACAGAGGGAATCACAGAACCATTATTAAGATCAAGTCCAACACCACCATGTTCATCACTAAACCATGTCCTCAAAAGCCACATCCACACATTTTTGAACAATTCCAGAGGCAATGACACCACCACTTTCACTAGCCAGGCTCTTCCAATGCTTTATAACCCTCTGTGTGATTTTTTTTCCTAATATCTAACGTAAACCTCCCCTAGCACAACTTGTGGTTGTTGGAAAAATCCTGCCCAGAGACAGAAGTATTGAGTATTTCCACACTTGATAAATTTTCCTGTCTCACAAGGATATTTCAGGGTATGTAGGGAGAAGGAATTTGTTAACAACGGTTTGGAGGCAGGAACTAAAGAAAAATGAAGTCACTGTCACATCCACCCATCCCTAGACACAAGCACTGAATGGCACTCCAGCAGCCATCCAGCTCTTTCTCTAGTTTTGTACATTACAAAGTTGTGTTACTGGCATATTTCAGAAACTCTCACTGCTACATTAGTAAGTTACAGGTCTCTGTTTCCCTGCTGAATGTCTATTGCAAGAGAAACCTTACTCTTTGAGCAAACTGTTGATATCACATAGAAAGCAAGCACTTTCCTCCTGTGGTTGATTTCCAGTGCTATTTATCCACCCAGGCAGTGACATTGATTTCACTTGCTGAACTAGAAATGGCTGTATCAGCAGAGAAGTGCAGCTACAACAGAAATGTCTAAACCCACAGACCTTTTCCTCTGCAGGCTGTGCATTAAAACAAATTATCATCCCTGAAAGAATTTTTTACTAAGTGAAACCATTCAAAAAAATACACACAAAAATCTGCTATTTCAATAATGGTGTTCCAAGTTTACCTAGGAGATCATCCTGTAACAGAACGTGCACAGAACTTCACAGCAAACAGTGAGTGCAGCAGAGAAGGATACAGGAACCTCCCTGAACTACCAGCAACCACATGGATCCAGGAAAAAATGCCATTGCTTTGCTGTCCCAGTTGGCCATGGCAAAGTTTCTGTAGGTCAGGACATCAGGAATAAGGGAATCCACATGACATCCATCACACAGGGCTAAGAGGATACAGCAGCAGGGAAACATGGCAGGGAAAGGGGAAAAGAGAATCTCACAGCAGAACATTTTCTTATGACACAAAAGCTGCCTCCTGTGGCACCATCAAGGTAAAGGTAAATCACAACAAGGCCCAGGACACCAAAGCCAGAGGCTTTGAAGTGCCCAAACCCCACTGAATCTCTGTTTATTAAAGCACAGAGCCAGCTCTGAGCAGCCTCTGCCAGTGGAGCAGGGAAGCACAGAGGCAAAGAAGCCTGAGATGGGTTAACACTTGAATGACAGCTCATCCATCAGGTGTCTTTTTTAACACTCCTGCCCAAGGCTGGTCAAAGTTTCATTCAAGCCAAATGATCCAAGTGGCAATTTCCTTCTAAAATTTTTTTCCATAATTTCTGATCAGCTGCTATTGAGAGCCAAATCCCAAGTTTTCAGTTCCTCTTCACACACAACCTGCTCCTTCCTTAGGGTCTATGACACACATTTCTGTGATTCCTGAGAGTGCTCCAGGTCTGAGCCACTGCAGACCCACCTGAGTTTACACAGGTAATGGAGAAGGATTCACTGTAACTGGGTTTTGCTCAAATTCTATTTTATGTCTTTTACATTGTGTTTGAGCAAGGCTCAAACAAGGAGCTATGATCCAGTTACTGGACTACCCCCAAGCTGCAGGAAAAGTAAGGAAATCAAGTGGTTCCCCCCTCTAAGTAAGTATTAAAGCAATATTTCTGTAACATAAAACCACTGATGTCTACAAATCCAAAAGAGACCAAAGAGTAAACAGAGGGAAAGAAATTTTGTTGTGTGAGGAAGAACTTCTGCTCCAGTTAAAAAGAATACACACTGGAGTGATCTGAAGCTGCCTATAAATATTCAAGAACATCAAAGCCGGTCCTGTTAAATTAAAAATGCTGTCACACAGATAGGAACTAGCCTCTAGCACTGCCAGCTTCAACATGTGAGCCTCTGATCTGAGAGGCAGAGGCTCAGCTCTTCAAGAAATTTTATTCAGCATAAGAAGAGGAAAAAAAAAGTGAACCAGCAGTTGAGTTTAATAAGGATATTAAATACCTTATGAGTGAGCTAAGTAGAGCTTAACTCTTTCAGGACACTTCAGCCCTTTCCCTGAGAAGGACAGGAGCTTCTTCCTACACAACTTCCAAGGCTGGGGTGTCTCTGGGCTCCAGGAAAGTTCCCATCCAAGCCCCTGAAACAAACACTTAACACAGACTTTGGAAACAGAGATTCTCTTGTACTGCATATCTCACACACACGTGTGCATACATTCTGACTACTCCACAGCAGGGATCTATGTTTAATACTAAAGCTGTCCAGAAAGATTTCAAATCACCTGCCCATGGCCGTCTGAAGAAAACAGGAGTGGCAGACAACAGAATTTCAGACCACTTCATGTGACTTTTGTTATTTGAGGGCATTCAGCTCTGGTGTGAGAAATTAACCCCAATGCGCAACTACAACCATGTTATTTCACTGTAGAAAAACTCTGTCAATTCCCAGTATCCAAACCCAAAAAGACTATCCCTGGTAGTTCAGAATGGGGGCAGTGCAACTCTGGCAGAGTAGCTTTCTCAAATAAAATAGTGGAAAACCAAAACACTATCATACTTTGGAAGTTCTTTAGCATTAACTAGTCCACAATGTCTTTTCTTCAGATGCAGCTTTGGGATGTAAAAGATAGTATCTTCTAAGGAGGCAAAACACTGCTGGCTACCAGACTGGGGATACCTTGTCTCAGAGCAAAAAGAGGTCTCCAGACCTTGGCTCCTCTTAAATACTGAACTCAGCAGCATCCCTTGGCACTGTTTCCAGAGTTCATTTCTTGCTCACAGCCCTGCTACACATCATCCAGGATATCTGCCAGCTTGGCATCCAATCCTAAATGGCTCATCTACTCTTTATTCTCACAGCAGGCAAGACAACATCTGCTCTGAAAGGTTTCTAAATAAATACAAATTAGGTATGAGAAAGTATGCTGGACCTACTAAAATACAACACTGGAATGGTGACCAGTACCTTTCCCTATTTTATCATACAAACCTTTAGAGACTTCTTCAGGAGAAAACCCAGAGTGCCAAAGCAAAGGGCAGCAGCTGCTACATTGCATTTCCTAACCTCCAAAGCCAGCAAGGACAGGCTAACAGAACAGAAAACACTACTGCACACAACTGGCATGCTGTATATAGAATATTGATGATTTATCTATGAGACACAGGTACTATTACTGTTGCTGTTGTTATTACTGTAAAATTGATCAAAGCTCAGTTGAGTTGCCATCATTTATCCAAACCCAAACAAGTCTATAAATCTTCAAGTCTCTGTGAGGAAAATAAAATAAAATTTAAAAAGCACACAGCCTTTAAAAAGAGGTTCTTCTCCATGAACCACAGAATTGTGAAATTGACCCATGAGCGTAAAAAATTCTAACAAAATACCTTCTGCATTTCCAGTTCAGGCTCTCAAAGGTACATTTCTTCATGTGTCATCAAAGCAGACAGTTTAAAAGCTCAAAACTTGCAGTTCCAAAGGTGAACTCAACTGCAAGTTTGGTTTGAGCCTCTTCTGCTTGGGGGAGGAGGGGCAGAGTGGAATTGGATAAAGCAAGAAGTGGAGAAGAAGGATTTTTCACAGCCACACTTAAACCACTTTTTATTGTGTGTATTTTTTTAAAGCAGGGAAGCATCAAAAGCCTCAAAGTTGGAAAACAGATCTTGGCACAAACTAAGCTCTCTTCTGAATTAAAAGCAATTTTTCAAACACTACAATCAGAAGTATTTGAAAGTTGCTTACCAAGCACATGCAGTAAATTCACAGTAGGAGGCACATACTTGCAACATGCATGCCTGTACAGCTAATTAAACACTTGTACTCAAACCATGACTGCAGACTCTAAACCATGGCCCTTCCTTCTTCTCAGGCCAGTCACCTCCTCACTGCTTCTTCCATTTGCTTCACTGCTGAAAATTATGCAAAATAATAAAGCAGCTTAAGCTGAAGGAAACCAACAGAAAGCTTAAGCTGGCCATCAGCTTTAGAAAACAACTAAAATCCTCACATTAATGCACCCAGTAACATGTGTCTGGGAAGCCCAGAGAGTCTGCATATATTAAGCTGCATATTTAAGGTTGTACTTGTGTCTGGAACATAACAGGCACCTAATCAACCTTTGTAAACTGGCTCTTCATCTTAAAGCCAAGTGCAACAACAAAAGTCTCTAAGCAGCATGAAAAGGAAATGGAAAAAAATGAATGAAAGCAGTCTGCCACTGTGAAGAGGACACCCTAAGTCACCAGAGGCCTGTTTTCCTGAGCACTGCTGCTCAAGCCTAATGTAAGCACAGCTTCACCAATGGGATAAGTGCAGTCAAGTGCAAATTTTGGGAGTCTCAGTTGGGAATCTGCAAGATCACACTTCCCTGGTCACCTCTGCTTTGTGCCAAGCAGTTGAGAAAAATGCAGAAAATATGATTACTCTTTACATTAATATGAATCTTCTGCTGCTGTTTTGACAACTTCAAACCACACCTTTGTTTAAAAACAATCTGTTTTTCCTTTGCTGGTCTCTGTGAGTGTGAAGGGCCCTCCTTTTAAGCCAGGAAACAAGAAATAAGGCCAAGCATTCAAATTGCATTCATTCTGTTTTTATGTGCAGGCACACGCTCTGGTTTGAACATATTTGAATACTGAAGGGCAGATGCCCAAAACAAGAGATAGAATGTACCAGTTCACACTTAATGCTTCCTAAATTGAGCACTTCCAATGTAGTAAGTGTATTAATGCAAATACCTGTACCACCTACATAACTGGGTAGAACATACAGCAGATTATTGCACTACAGATTACTGCATCCAGATCTTATCTTTCCTTAACCAGTCCAATGCTGGCCTCCTGAAAGCATTCATACTTTGAAAAACCATTTCTGAAAGTTATTTTGGTTCAGAAGGGCCTCACTTTGCAATTCCAAAACAAGAACTAGAAGACTGTAATAAAAAAAGGGAGCCTTTTTAAATACACACTCCACCACAAGATGGTATAAACTGGAAGAAAATTACTATGTATGCTAATCAATGGTTTTATTCAACTACTCAAGAGTTTCCTATAAGATCTGCTGGCAGTAGAGCTGCCTCCAAGTCTGCCACACTGAATAATGTCCTGTAGACACTTCACCTGGTGTCATTGCAGCTGTGCTGCCCAGCAAGGGCACCACAGAGGTGCTCAGGGGGCTGAGGGCCAGTTCCACCCATGGGCCATGGCTGGCCACAACTGCTGGTGACACCAGGAAGTAGGCTGTAATTAGATATAAACCACTGCAGTCACGTAGATCCAGTCTAAACATAAATAAATATATATATAAATGAAAATAAAATTCTCCAAAGGGATGCATGTTGAACAATTTTTGAGTTTTCTACTTCCAGCTCTGAAACAAGCCAGAGGAGCACATGGAAAAGGAAATGGTCAGCATCCTGCCACCAAAGGCAAGGCTTTCAACAGTGCAGAGCTTCAGCATCTGTAAGGAAGTTTAACTAAGCATACAGACACGTGCAGAAAAGTTACCTGAACTCCCACAAACTATTCTTCCCACTTGATTCCCCACCTTTACTTGGAAGTATGGAAATTGCACTGGTAGGTCTGAGTACTGAGGCAGTGCTGTGAGCTTTCTGCTTTTATTTACTTGGTTAACCTACTTTATTCCTCTTCCTCTAAATGGGTCACATTAGCATTTTTTGTTCTTTCCACTCTAACTTCTCCATACTTAAATATCTTTTACTGCATTTTCTTACACTGTGCCTCCCACCCTTTCTTCAAGGGACTGCCTTAGTCTTGCACCAAGGTTCTGATAGGAGGATTCTGGTATTGCTGCAGCTCTGTGCAAAGATAACAGATACCTGAGCTCAGTAACTCATCACTGAATTTGGTACCTCATCCTCAGATCAGTCTCCTCCCATGTCTTTTCACCACCATTCTAAGAGACATCTTAGATATTGCAGTGCTGAAGAATTATTGAAAATAAGCATCTTTATTTACAATATCTCAGGCAGAAGCCAATGGGAACAGGCAACTCCTTGCAAAATAAGCCAGCAATGATGGAACTGGGCTGGAGCTCAGGGTGTGAGGACAGTGCTCAGTGTCAAGACAAAACAGTACATGAGGATAAAAACTTAAACAAAACACCTTAGCAGGCTGTCTTCAACTACAGTACACAACAGGATAAACCATGATTGAAACTTAAAAATAAATAAAAAAAAAGGACAGAGGGAGGGATAAAACTGTGAAACAGCTGGACCAGTCTGTCCTGAGATCAAGCCCAAGACAACACCTCTGCTGTGAGCAAGTTCCTGTGCATTACACTCCACAAAGGCTGTCCAGGTACAACAACCATGCAAGTCTTTCCCTAAGTGATCTCTCATTTTGGAAGCAAATTATTCTTCCTTTAAGGACACAATGACAAAGCCAACCTGAAGCCCAGATAAATGCATTGTGCCTGATGTCCTCAGGATCATTACTGCAAGCCACAGACTCACAGCTGGGTAGGGAAACTAACACAAACCCAATCACAGGCGCCTTCATATTCTAAGAGGATAACTAGCAAAGAAAACATTCAATAAGACAGTGACTCAAAGCCACAAATAATTCCACTTCCTCATTTTGAAAGGCCTTCAGGCACTCAGCAAGAAGAAACTTAACCTGCATGATCACAAAAGAACAACCAAAAAAATCCAAAAATACTTATTTTTGTCTTCCACTCTCAAAGGACACAAACATCCCCTTGATTCAGCCTCCTGTGATCATGGCTAGACATCTTCTGTATCTGCACAGTTATTTCAAGTCACTCCTTTCAACACCATCAAAACCTGCCAATGCTTCTGAGTGAAGTTTGCAACCTTGGGTAACTTTTGCATTTTGAAAAAACAGAGGGAAGATTCAAAGCCATTGAAGTAAGGGGTGGGAGGGAGATGGAAGGAAGGAAAGAAGGAACACACAGGCACTGTCTTGCAGTCCAGTTTGAAGCCTCCCCACCTTCTACAAGAGAAAGACGGGCAATAATTTGCTACTAGGAAGTATCATGTAAGAAGGTGGGAAGTGTCCCACTTCTGTTTTATTCCTGGAGCTTAAAGCACTGAGTTCTGCTTGTTCTCCCCAGACTGTTACCTTTTAAGCACAAAAAATATATGCAAGTGGAGATTGTTACATCATCTACACACTGCTCCAGTTCAATGGCTACATGAAGTTCATCATTTCCCTGCTGAGGCTTCCAAGCAGAAACAAACCAACCAAAACACAAACTTTTGTTGCACAAGAAAAAACACTCATCCTCAAATTTCTCCTCCATGCTGCTTCTCTCCAAAATTGTATATCTCAGTAATCCACCCATATTGCTGTATTTAAGGCAGGAGTACAAAAAAAAGTAAGACTGAGAGAAAACTGACAATAATGAATGCACATAATTTAAAGTTTTTGACACATCACAGGCATTAAATTTGATCCTCTTTCCCAAGCACCTCACCTGAGCAGCCCAATCACAACCATAACTTTATAAGAAATGCGATATTAGATGCTCCACACCTTAGCTATCAAGCTGAACAAGCAACAGGAACAGGATCTCACCAGATGCAAGTAGATTAAGATACACAACCTCACTCTGAGCAATAAAGCCACTGCTGTCAAATCAGTGATTTTTATTGTACAAGCACAGTCTGTGGCCATGTAACACTGAGCTTGAGACAAGGCTACATCTGAACTTTTGCCCTGAATGGCAGGAGAAGTTTCAACCATAGGGAGTTCTCCAGTGATAATTTGTTTCAGAGCAATATATCATTTCGGAGGTTTCAACAAAGTCTGGTTTTCACAGTCACTCTCTAACCAAACATCTGCAACTTCCAATCTCTTGCCCATATCAATGGCCAGCATGCTGCCCCAGGAAACATGGGATATTCCTGTATGCCAGATACCACCAAAATTGTTAGACTTTCCAGCAGTTTAAGGACCAGCTGACACAGCAACATGAGGATGAGTTTGCTGAATACAAACTGTGGCCACATGAAAGAAGGCATATGAACATTTCATCTCTCTGAAGAGTTATTCTGGGGAGACACTTGACCCTAATAAGATTCATTCACAATAACTTGAGAAACAATATAATAGCACACCACTACTGGATAGGAATCTGACCAATAACCAGTTCAGGAGTGGATGTATGACCTATCAAAAGCTGAAAGTGCATTGTTTCTTAAGGTTGGGGTTTTTTTGTTCAGACTTTCAAGACCAATGAGTAATTGATGCTATTAACATAAACAAAAGTAAGCCTTTGTGTAGTCCCAAAACCACAATTCCTTTGATCCATTCTTTAATGTGTGCCTGATTTTCAAGAACTTCTAATATTTCATCTTAAAGAAAAATGCATCTTATTCTTGAAAGAGCTGTGTGCACTGACAAAGGGGCTGGGGCCAAGAAGAGCTTGCTTCACTGACTGATGTACAACGAGCTGCTGCTGAACAGGTTCTGAGTGGCAACAGCTTCATGAGCCTTTTCTAAACCTCACAGTGAACTTTAAATGGTGATCCAGAACAGCAGAGTCAAAATGTTCTACAAAAACACAGCCCAGCTGAAAAAAAGGAGCAAGACAATGCTGTGAGAATCTTGATCAATTTTGGCTCTGATAAACTTTCTTTCAGGATGAGAAAGAGGAAGCAGGACACTGCCAAGAGATGGTATATGCAATCTAAAACCTCAGCAGTGAAAATACAACTGAGAGCATTCAGTCTAGCTGCTCTGGAACAGTATCTGCCAGGTTTTCTCCTCTGGAAAAAAGAGCAGCACACACAGCCCATAAAAAAAAACCAAACCCAAACCTGTCCGTGGCATATGTTATCTAGCATGCATCCAGATGAATAAGCAAATCAATTTTTGAGTGATAAATGACTGTAAAAGATTTGCCACACCATGTGACTTTCACTGTAGTTTTTCCTATTTGGGGTGCTGTCTAGTCAGGCATGAAGAGGAAGCAGACAGGTGATGTTACAAACAGTAAGGCCTGCCAAAGTCTATTTAATACCCTTGTTTCAAGTTGTGCAAATCTGAGTCTTAAGAGAACAGTTTATTTTTTCTCCACTTTTACTTATAGTCACCAAGAAAGTATGACCTCAGCCTATGTTCTGTTCTTAATACTAACACCTGACACAAAAGAACCTTTGAAGTCTCCTGCTGGCCTCAAAGACACTATTAAGTCTTAAAATGAAAAAGCACTAAAAGGTTAAAAAAACGTCCATGTCAGTTCCAGCCCCTACTAGCACCACCTCTTCTAAATGTCATAATTATAACTTAATGGGTCCATCCCTCTTTTCTCTGAAAAATTACCTTACATCAGCAATTTGGCCTCACAACTCTTCTGCTTCCAAGAGAACTTTTATAAGAAATCATCCCAGCTGAAACTCTTTTGAAATATCAAGCATTCATAAGCAGTATTCTTTACTTAGGAAAAAAAAGTTGTTTTGATAGTAATGTATTTGTCTTTGTAGAGCTTTAACAGTGGTTTCTATAACCTACTTGCTACCAGTTAGATTCTTGTAAGTTTTGGATGGATATTTACGTGCGTATGTATGTGTACATATGCATACATATATGGAACGCAAACAAACCAACCCCACAGCTGTTAAAGAGAAATAAAGATTGCTATTGGCACTTGCTTAACAGTCAAACTTACTAAAACACCATTCAAGTAATTTTTCTCTACTTCGCGAAAGGGGGAAAAAATAAAGTCAGCAATTACAAGCAACTACAAAGGAATTAGATAAGCACTTCAAGAGTTTCAATAAGAGTAAAGGGTAGATGCGTTCAAAGACAAGAACCATTTCTCTGGTGAGCCAGCCAAGCACAGCTCTGCACGAAGCGTGACGCGGTGGGAGCCGGGCTCCGGGGGACCCCGAGCGCAGCAGCCCCGGCTCCAGCCCCGAGCGCCGCCGGGCGCGGAGCGGCCAACGAGCGGCACAGCCCGAGGGCTCAGCACCCCATGACTGCCGCGGCAATTCCAGCCCGGGCCCGGCCGCCCCCGGAGCGGAGCAGCCCCGCACGGCTCCGGCCGCGCACCGCCGGCAGCTCCGGGACCGGCAGGGGCCGCCCGGCACGGCCCCGCCTCCGCCCGCCCGCCCGCCCGCCCCGCGCCCAGCGCCCAGCGCAGGGGCGAGCGGAGCGGAGCGGAGCTGAGCGGAGCCCGCCGCGCGTGTGGGGCGGCCTCGGCTCCGCCCGCTCCCGCCGCCCAGCGGAGCCCGCGCCGCGCGCCCGGCTGTCAAAGCGGGGCGGCCCCGCGAGCCGAGGCCGGCGCTGGGCCTTTGTGCGCGGGCGCGCATCTGTCACCGCGTCCCGGGCCGCGCGGCGCACGTGGGGCGGCGGGCCCGGCCCCGCTTTGTGCCGCAGGTGCCGGGCCCGCGGAGCCATCTTGGGGCAGGCGGCGCCCCCCGGCCGCGCTCACCTGCACGATCTCGCCTTCGGCGCTCAGCGTGGCCCCCGCGCGGGAGAAGCGGCCCTGCAGCCCCGTGGTGTAGGTGGTGTAGTCGCCGCTGGGGCTGGACTCGAAGAGCACCACCTCCACGAACGCCGTCTCCTTGCCCAGCGCCGCGCCCGGCGCCGCGGCCAGCAGCACCCCGAGCAGCAGCAGAGGCGGCGGCAGCGGCGGCACGGGCAGCCCCGCGCCGGCCCCGCAGCCCCTCATCGCGCGGCGGGAGGAAGCGGCGCCCCGCCGCCGCGCATCTCTCCCGAGCGGCTCCAGCTCCGGGGCCGGGGTCCCGGGCCGGTCAGCGTCCCATGGCAGCGGCCCTCCCGCCGCGCTGCGCCCCGCTCCTCGCTGCCGCGCTCCCCTTCCCTCGCCCCGGCTCCTCTCCGCCCTGCCAAGCCGCTTCCCTTTCATCTGCTCCACGTGACGGCCACCACGGGGTTATCCCCGCCCTCCGCGCCGCGCTGACCCGCTCGGTCCCTCCCGCCGTGCACACACCGCCCGCAGCCCCGCCGGGCCCGGCCGAGCCCAGCGCTTGCCGTGGCTGCCGGCGGTCCGGCCTGGCCCGGCCCGGCCCCGCGAGGGTCTGAGAGCGAGCGGCAGTCGGGACGGCCCTGCCGGGATCGGCTTTCCACGCGGCCGGGCCTGCAGGGCCGGGAGGCGGAGGGCAGCCCCGGAGACCTGTGGCAACCGCCTGGGCCCACCGCTGCCGGGGCTGCTGCCCGCCGGTGCCGGGGCTGCCGCGCTGCCCAGCTGCGGGCCTGGGGCCGTGGCGGCTCGGCCCGGCCGCTTCCCGGCGCTGCCGCGGCCGCCGGCCATGGCCGGTGCGGTAGGCGCGGATCCCGGGCGCGGTGGCACGGCCCGGGTGGACGCGCCCCGGCGGGCGGAGCGGTGCCCTGGCAGCGCGGTTACCACGGGCACCCATCCTCCGCGGGCACCCATCCTCCGCAGACACCGCTGCGCTGCCCGCCGGACGTGCCAGCTGTTGGCAGGTGGCACCCGGCGGGCTCCTCGTTTGTGTCTGGGCTCATCGGACCCTAATCCAGCCTCCTGAATCTGAGTTAGGGAGGCTGGGTTACCTGGCCTCATTTGCTTGGCTGTGAATGCAAGCCTACAAAACCTCCATCAATGATGAGGGGAAAATGTGTTGGTAATGATTTTTGTTGCAGTCTCGCACAAGAACTGGATGTCAGCCAATTACACGTTTTTTCATTAAAAGTATGTACAGCTAAGTCATGGAACTCATTAATACGTGGTGTTACACAGTCTAAAAATATAATTCAGCGACGAGGATTGAGACAAACTGATCCAAGAACCCTTGTTGGCTATGAAACACAATGTTTGGAAACAAAGCCCAGCCCTAATTCAATGGCAGAAGAAAGAATACCATAGTCCACAAATGGCCAGCTCTTTTCCTAAATATACTTTGTTACAGGTGAAGACACAAGGTAGTGTCTTCCTTAGCATGACACAGTGAGCAATGTTAGCTTAGCACATCATGGAGGATTTCTTCAGTGGCAAAGGATCAAGAAGGGATTGCAGGGCCATAACTCTGGGCTCCTACAGTAAGCCACAAAACACCCACCTAAGACTGCAGTACAGGGGATCAAAGGCCACAAAACTACTGTATGTTTAGAAAGGGACATCACTGTGGTGCACTATGCAAATTTAGTTGTGGTCAACAGGTGCTAATTTTTGATTACAGGCATGTTGCAGTACAGTTTCAGAAATGCATGGCATCTAGTGTACTAAATAGAAGCATTTTAATCCCTTAGTGCAAATTATCTCTACTTGATTTTCCTTCCCCCAAATGGCTGATGCTTAGCCAACATGTGGTCTGCTACATCACAATCAACATAGGAACAGCTTAAACTGTCTGGAAGCTACCAACAGAAAAAAGATGTGAATGGGGTTCTATACAGCAAGTGGGCAGATCCTATGCCTAAAATAAGAGTTGCTGAAGATCTGATCCATTCCACTTGGACTACAGACACAGCAAAATTGCCTTGGAGCAGCCTCACAGTCAAATACTGAGGAGTGACATGAGGCACTAGGTCTCAGGTCACCAAGTTCCCTCGACTTGGGCAGAAATCCAAGCAGGAAGTTACAGGAAGAGAATGGACTGTCTATCATTAAAGCATCGAATATTTCTAATTGGCATCCTGCCCAGCTGGCAGTATAGAGTTCACAATTCAGTTGTGCCATAATACTTCAGATATGTTTTCTTTTTTTTCCCCCTGAATGACAAACTGAGGCCCAGGGTCTGAATACAGAAGTCTCAAGCATTTATAACTACAGCTGAGGACAGTGAGAGCTGTGATTTCAGCAAAACTAAATTATGTGCAATGCCAAATGGTCTGAGAAAGCGTTCTCTAGGCACTCAGTCTCTTGTTTCAAGTAACAAGTGACAGAACCAGAAGAAAAAAACTCAGGTTTCATCAGAAGAGTCTTAGATTGGATATTAGGGAACATTTCTGCATGGAAAGAGTTGTCAAGCATTGGATCAGGGGGCCGTGGATAGAGGTGGAGTCACCATCCCCCTGGGGGATGTTAAAGATGCGTGGATGTGGCGCTTGGGGACATAGTTTAGTGGCTTAGCAGTGCTGGAGGAATGGTTGGACTCAATTGTCTTACAGATCTTTTCCAACATAAACAATTCTATAATTCTATCTCAGAAGCAGGCAATCAACACTAGAGGATGCTTTTGACACTGAACTTCCTACACCTCATTTCCTTTGCAAAGAAATGGATATTTTAGAACCCTTCTCCCTCTGCTCTTAAGAGAAAACAAAGTTAGTGAAGTAGCTACATAATACGTACACAATATATATACAATACACACACACACACACATATATATACCCAATATATCACATAATAAATGTGATGAACATTATAGAAAAAGCCCAAAACAATTTCCTCAGAGCAGACCAGCTGTCCATAGGAAGGATTAAAAGCCTGGTTAACTCATTCACCAAGCCAGGTGTTTTCAGGAACTGATAACTCGGACTACTGCCCACATTCCCTGTATGTTGCTCTGCAGAGCTTATTTCCTAAGTAAATTATATTAGACCCTCTTAATAAGCAATAGAACAAGTGCTATCCTTTTCCCAGTAAATTCAAGGACATGTACACGCCTGCCCTTGTTCTCTGAGACAGAATTGCACAGCAGAGAGTTTTCGGGCTGACTTGGAGCTTTGCTCGGGCACACCCGGGCGCTCGCGGAGCTCTGAAGGAGCCGCCGCAGCTCCGAGGGCCGCGGGGCGGGGCCAGGCGGGGCGGGTGCAGCGCGGCACCGACACCAGCAGGTGGCGCCCGAGAGCCGCCGGGGCCGCGGGACGCGCCCGGGGCGACTGCGGAGCCCGAGCGGGGCTGGAGCGTCCGGCAGCAGCTCAAGGGTTAAAATATTTCCCACAGCCCCGAATCATCATCATCATCATCATCATCATCATCATCATCATCATCATCATCATCATCATCATCATCATCTTCTTCTTCTTCTTCTTCTTCTTCCTCTTCTTCTCCTTCTCCTTCCCCTTCTCCTTCTCCTTCTCCTTCTCCTTCTCCTTCTCCTTCTCCTTCTCCTTCTCCTTCTCCTTCTCCTTCTCCTTCTCCTTCTCCTTCTCCTTCTCCTCCTTCTCCTCCTTCTCCTCCTCCTCCTTCTCCTCCTTTTTCTCCTTCTCCTCCTTCTCCTCCTTCTTCTCCTTCTTCTTCTCCTTCTTCTTACTCTTCTTCTTCTTCTTCATCTAGCATCTTCATCAAGCATCTCAGGCAAATCTTACCACTAAACTTTGGACCAGAAAGCCCATCGTAATGGACAATATTTTTACTATAGATGCTTTACTAACAGGGCAAATCAGTGAGGATATCAGAGACAAACCATAATACATTTGTCTCTCTCTGAACACCAGCTGCTACCTCTGGGGAGTCAGCACATCCAAAATGTAGGAGGAGGAGATGGACGATTTATGGAAGTGATGGTTTTGTCGTTATCAGCAATTATTCTAAATTAAAGTAACAAACCATTGTAGCTTGTCAGCTTAATTAAAGAACAAAAAGAAAAGTTTTTGTCAGTGGATATTTGTACTAAGAATGTGCGGATATTTGTACTAAGAAAAAAAAATTCGTGCAAAGTGGCTTTGCCTCTTGCTATTTCAGGTTTGGAAACACAGTTCAAGTAAATCAGCATCGAAGCAATGCAAAATAACCAATTGACTAGCCACAGCAACTTTGATTATAACAATTTTTCCTGAACAAAATTTGTAGTTAATGTTTGAATAGTTAAGGCAATGTTTTAAACAATGTGTAGTCTTTCAAATCTGTAAGAACATGGTGACTGGGGAATCCTTCACCTCCTGTACATGTAATTGTCTACTGAAGGGAAAAAATAATAATGAATCAGGTCTGTAAAACTGAATTATGTAGATTGTACTGAAAATACCCTTATTTAGATAAATCCATCCTTTCTTTTTGCAACCTATTCCCCAATACACAGTACAAGCTCAAATAAGAGTTGCAAGAGGTTGCATCAGTGCTTGATGCTTTCCTTCAGTGTCCTCATCAAGCAGGCACAGCAGATCATGTTACCAAAAGCAGAAAAAACAATCCTAAGAAACAAACGTAGGAAATTATTTCTATATGCTTTTTGGTCATCTAAAATCTCTGGAAGGGGTGGCAGGAACAGAATGGATTTGGAAAAAATGTGGAGCCATATTTTCCAAGATTCTCAGTATTCATTCTGCAAGAAAGACCCTCAAATGCATCCACAGCAATGTCTTTCTCTGTGCTGCTGTGTTCCTGAGATTGCTCTGTGTCACACCTACTCACTTTCAGTTGCACTAATCCCAGACTACTGCTAATTTCATGTGCTCATTAGCTCAATGCTTACCAGTGTCCTCATTCATAATATCAAAGAAGCCACCAATGAAATTAAATATAAATAACACACCCTGCATATTTCACTTATTTATATACAATCTAGATATTGACACTTCTGTGTTTCATTCCACATTGTTATTAGTGTTTCTGGAGTAAATATAGGGTACAAGTTGCTGTTCATGAAGCCCTACTTCAAGCAAAAATATAAAATGAACAACATTTAAACATTGCAGAATAAATTTGAACGCTATGTTTAAAGTATGTGATGTATCAGCTGCTAACACTAATTGCAATATGAAGAACTCTATGCTAAAGCCAAAAAATAGATTTCACTGTTTCTGAGTACCAAAAGCAGAAAACACTCTTAAAATGTTACTGCCTAAAATGAAGGAATTCCTACATTAACAATGGGTTGATTCATGTGATAGTGAGTTAAGAAACTATTTACTCTATTTCATCTTGGGTTATCTATTATATTAAAGATTCACCTAAGTTAAAAAATCTGACTGGCACTTTTAATTAATCACCTTAAAACACTCATTTTCCACATTCAACTACTAGTCCAGGATCTGTTTAATTAGTAGATTAAGGGCTTTAGCTGTCTCTGCCTGTTTACATAAGAGTTATCATTAAAGTCAGTGCTAACAGAGCAAATCAGTGAGGATACCAGAGACAATCCATAATAGACTTGTCCCTCTCTGAACACCAGCTGCTACCCTGTGCCCTCTGGGGAGTCAGCAAATCAAAAATGTAGGAGGCAGGAGATAGATAATTCTGACAATATCCCCCACATTTTGGGTCCTGAACTTATGGTGAAACAGAACTGATTCATAACTTGACATTTCCTGATAATTTCCTCTTCTCATACAGGGTCACATGACAGCTGGAGACAGGATTCTGCATACAAAAGGGCACCCAGATGGAAGAATGTAAGGAAATAAATTCAAAATTACAAAACAAGAAAGCTTCCAGGACTCTCAGGAGCTCTGGACTTCTAAAATAATTTCAAAGCCTAGGGAAGTTCTAAGAAATAAGAAAAGGTTTTCCCTTTTAAATGCTGGCAGTGCTCCAAAGAAGAGCTGGCTTCTGCCAACAGGAAGCAGCCATCAAGTTTTCCTAAGCCTGGTTGTTTACCTCCCTGGGTATTTTCCAAGAAGAGGATGTGCAAACAAAAAGACTTACTGGAACAGGAGCTTTTAGGTATGTGAGATTTCAAGTGAAGCGTTTTCCTCAGAGAGCTTGCTCAACAGGTGAGACACTGGCACAAAACCCGGAGCAGCATTGTTGGTTCCCTGGGACAGAACAGCAGCAAATTCAGCCTCTCCTGTACTGCCCAAGCACATTCTGCAGAAACACCCCAAAAAATGGAATTGCTGCATCATCTCAAGTCAGTGTAGGACCTTTGCCTTTTTGCTTTTGCTTGTGACTACCACCTCTAATGTGTCACTGTCCATCAGCATACACAGGTGAGCACAGCAACTCCTGTGGCATCCCCAGAACCTCCAAATCCTGTGTGCTCTGCACAACTCTCTGGTTCACATCTTGCTGCCAGCAGGAGGAGAGAGCCCTGCAGGGGAACACTGTGCTTGGGACCAAGCTAGAAAGAGAAAAGCCAAAGAGATGAAGTAGGACTACACAAGGGAATAGGTGCTACAGTCAGACAAACCACAGCAAAGCACCAGAGGTGCCAACAGCTGGACCTTTAAAGGGAAAGGGAATCCATGCAATGGAAGCACAATCAATAGAGCAATAAAAGAATGGTGTGGGAAGGGGATGGGCCAAGCTGGTTGGAAGCAGAGGCCAGAACTACAAAGCAAAGCAATAACAAGTACAACCTCCTCTTGACCTGTGGGATTCCTGCAGGGATCAGGGCTGCCCACCAAACATGTTACCTGACCTGAGCCCATTTTCCTGGCTGAGTGACCAGTGCTGTTTGATTCCCAGCTGGACTCTCTCAGGGACTGGCAGATGGCATAAACCTTCCCAAGGACATCCAGTGGCTATGTATAAAGATCTGTTTACATTACTAATGTTTGCAGAGCTTTCCCAGTAACTTTTCATTCTTCCAGAACTGGGTACAGGGTTGCCAACCTTTCTGTTTACTGTGGTGTGGATATCTTGTCTTCTTTTAAATTCCCAAACCATTCCCAGTGTTTTGCTCCAAGCTCTGTATGTAAGAGAAATTTCCTTTTCTGTCTGACAGAAAGAATCAAATCAAGAGATCTTTATCTCAAAATACTGCCATGTCCTTGTAAGCAGATAGATTTTCCCTTTATATCAGCAATCCTTGGCAGTGTGAGGGGGATTGGGAAGCTGTCTCTACACTGGGACCTCTGCTCTTTAATAATCATGTCAGTTTTCTGGAAAAAATAGTAATTGGCAAAAAAATGCCACTGCTACAAAATTGTATACATTTGTTAATTTCTGGTCTTTCCAGAGACCAGTGAAGTTTCAGAGGAGTCTAAAAATGAAGCAAATTGGAATTACAATGCAAGTGAAATTCGGGGGGAAAAAACCCACTATGGAGATATAAAGGAACATTCAAGGAACATTGTGAGCCTTTTATAGAGATTGATTGATCTCAAATTTACTGTTATCACTCCAAAAGACAATATATCATTTGACTGTTTTAAGAAAAATCTGCAATCTTGTATTCTGTAACAACAGCAAAAAGAATTACACACACAAAATTATAGAGGCTGTGAAACATGAGATGATTTTGTTGTCAAACAATCTGTGATGCAAAGAGGTCACTACAGAAGAAGACCACAGTGGATGTTCATATTTTCTAAAAATTAAGTCCATCAGTTGCTATACATGCATCTACACCTGGCTTTTGGGCAGTGTGCTCCTCATCTCCCTGTTTTTATGAGGTACTGCATTGAAATTTATTGCTGTGGGCAATGGAACTGAACTGTCCAAAGGAGCTCCAAGGTGAACCTCCATGCCTATGGCTGCTGGGAACTCCTGTAGCACTGAAGGGAGATCCTCTTTTCCTGAAGAAAAGCCTTATAAAAGGCCTAATTTCTAGTCAACTTGCAGAATAGTTTTGTTCCAGAAACACTGATAGTGTTGCCTGAGTTAACTCAGACTTGTTTTGTGAATCAGAAGCAAGATTTCAATGACTGTGGTGATGGAAGAACCAACTCTATGGCATGGGGAGGCAGATAATCCTACAACAGGGGCATGTGAGACATCTCTGTCACAGGATATGGGCTGCCTGAGCCTGCTGAGGCTGCCTGCAGTGCTTGGGACACTGCTATGGGGAAAATACAGACAGAGCTCCAGCAAGAAGGTCTGAAGGTATTAGAAGAGGTGTAACAGGAGTCACTTCAGGTACAGGTGTGATGGGATCTCTCCCTCACCACAAATCAGCTAGGTCAGAGGACTGGACCATAAAGAGAACAAAGTCAGACTCTCCAGCCCATGCCTTTGGCCCACAACAAAGATCTAAGATGGAACTCAGGCAGACCTACCTCACTGCTCCTTGAAATTCTGGGGAGTTGGAAGTACCAGCACCATGTGGGTGGAACATGAGGACAGGAGGACAGGAGGACAGGAGGACAGGAGGACAAGGAACTGGAATGCAATGTTAGGAAAGTCATGGTTTGAAGTTGAACTCACTGTGTCTTTTCCATGCTTTTCTGGTGGTAACCTGGGAACAATTACAGGAGCCAATGAAGCAGAATCCCAATAATTTATTAAGTATGAATGGAAAAGGGATGAGAGCTGAGTGAAAATCACCTTTCTGAAGGGCTTGCTTGTGGCAGGGTTAAGAGAAGGGGAAGCCAATGTCACTTTGGACAGCATGCAGGCAGTGTGGCAGTTCCTTGCAGAGGATACAGATTCTGCATATTCCCTGAGACTGAGAGCACTAAAACTTTGAAAAATGCACTCCTGAGTCCAAATGTGTAATAACAAAATTTAAGAATAAGTAAAATTTGTTTACAGGTTTTGAACAACCTTGTTTTAGGCTGCTAAACAGGTTCTCTTCTCATTTAATCAGCTATTGATACAGGTATGGGAACACTCCAGCTGGTGTCAACAACTTGGGGGCCTGGGCCACCATCCAAGTATTTTCAGACACACATTTGGCAAGCAAGCTCTTTGTCAGATTATCTTCTCTCTATGCCCCCCTCCTCCATTTTACTTTCCTCCCCTATTCCCCCTTTTTTCATGTGTAGATAACATTGAGCACACATTTCTCTGTATCTGAGATTACACAAGGGTAAAGCCTCTCCACCTTCGTTAAACAAAATTATTTCCTCTGCTGGGTTGGCCACCTGGAACATAAAACATAAAGCTGTTTTAGCAGGAACTAATGTGGTTTCTGGCAGGACAGCCAACAGAATCCTCATTGGCACATCCTTGGTGGTGGTGCTGAACCCCCCAGCGGGGTGAAGGCAGGGTGAGAAGCATTCTTGAGTCACATGGATCACAGGATTAAATCAAATGACTGAAAAAAAGAAAAATACAAAGACCAGAATGTGTAAAGAGTGAAGGGGAAAAAAGGTGGAAATCAGAATTAAACTTGAAGACTTTTTGTTAAAACTCTCTGAAATGGTGTAAGACCAGCATTATGAACCTTTTCTTAGGCACTCTTACCCAGTGACTCAACCATATATTTAATAAAACACTTTATATATCCTAATGGTATATAATATTTGTGAGCATAAATATATTCTCAGCAACTGCCCCAGAGCTCTCTTAGTACTACTAAAACCATTCAACAGGACTAGAATGCAGGGTGTCATGCCCTTCTTTTGCTAGCTATTACTGCCAATGCTAATGGATGCTGTTATTATACTCAGTAACAATGGACAGCACCAGTGCCAAGGGCAGATTCCACTTTTGTTGGTTACACATCACTGTGAAGCAGCTCAGGCACCACTACTAGCACATATGTGCCTGTACTTCTGTGGGTTATTCATGATCAGAAATGTTTGTTGCAAAAGGAAACATGCTTTACATGGGCTCTGGTTCTACATAAAATTAAATAGGAAAATTAAATCACCTGCAGACAGAAGGTTAGGATTTTTCTTCAGTCATAATACCAAGACATATGGATATCTTTATGATAAATCATATAATGATAAATCAGATCTCCTCAGTATAGCTGTAAATATTACAAATCAGCAATGTTCACCCCCCTTTTCTTGCAAATAAGGGCAACTTGAAATGGATGTCTGAAATCTGAAGCAGTTGTTAATACTGAATCTGCATTTTGGTAGAAAAAAGTAACATTTTAAAGTGAGAATTAGAATTACAGAAGAAACATGAGTCCAAATCCAGAAGAGACACACAAAAGAGAAGCAGTATCTCCAATGGCCAGTGTCTCAGGGGCTTAGCAGGACCCGAACAAACAATTTTTTTGCTCTCTGATTAAAAGGCTTATTGAAAAATTGCCATGTTTTTCACAAAGGTGTCAAAGTAGAAAGATGAACTTTCAGCCTTAGCTCAATGTCATGCTGCAGTGCGCAAGAAAAGAACAAACACAAGCTTACAAATGCAGTTTGTTCTCTGTATCATGAAAGCCTGGCAGAACTCCAGTGCTGGAGTAATGCCAAACCAGCACACCAGCGTCTTTGATCTTCCAAAGCTCATGTTTTCCTTTAGTGTTTAACATCTCCACTAATTTAAAATCAATGTACAAATGGCTTTCAGAAATAATTGTGAGCAGCCAAAGTCTCGACATTTCATAACTATTCAGGTCGTTGGCAACTGTCACAAGTGGAAACTTGGAAAGCTGCAGGGGCTGAGCCGCCGGAGGTTCAAACACCCTCGATGCCCTGCAAACTGTGCATTGCTGCCCGTAGGTTGCTGAACACCTGCATTCCCATGGGCAGAGCATTTCCAGGCTTTGTACCTGCAAACCTTCCGTCTGAACCCCAGATTTATCGGATCTGACACCAGCCCGTGATTCCTCCCTCAGACACCACAGGAGCGCTCACTGCACTCCCACACAGCTCTGCTGCTCCTCAGGGGACAGCAGTGCGACTCCCCTGAGGATTTCTGCATGGCCTCCTGCAGTTCCACTCATCAATCACTGACCACGCTGCTTTTTTAGTCTTCTTAGACTAAAAAGTTCATTCTTATGGCATCTGCTACAGCTCCATTCGTGGCACTTGTGTTCCTCATGATTATGCTTGTGACTACTTGTGACAGACCGGCTCCGGGAAGGAGGCCAGAGAGAGATTTCAGCTGGATCGCCACGCCAGGCCCAGCTCACTGCCTTTTCAAGGAATTTCAACTCTGGCCACCGCCATCGGGGGCACGGCCCGGGTCCGGCCCGAGTCCCCTCGGGCCCCTCCCGGCCCCGCTCTGCCCTCAGAGCCGCCCGCAAGCCCCGCCCCTCGCCAGCGCCTCACAGCCGCAGCCCCTTGTCTGATGCAATTCACTTCCCCCCTTGCTCGCCACCTCGGGCCAATCACGAGCTCTCCTGGCTGTGACGTCACGCGTCGCAGCCAATGAGCGAGAGCCACGATGGTAGAAATCCGGGCGGGGCGGTGCGGGGCGCAGTCGGCCGTGCTGGTGACGCGAGCGGCGTGTCCCCTGTCCCGCCGTGCCGCCATGGCAGCGCTGCCCGGTGCCGCGGCCCCGCGGCTGCTCCTCATCCCTAGCAAAGCGGCCGAGGCTCCCGGCACCGCGGCCGCCCGGCATCTGTCCGTTGTCCTGCCGGCAGGAGCCGACCCCGGCCTCCCGGCGATGGAGACCGCGCAACCGGCCCGCAAGCGGCAGCGGCTCACGCATCTGAGCCCAGAAGAGAAGGCGCTGCGCAGGTGAGTGCGGGCAGCGGTGGCAGGGCTGCGGCTGTACTCGGTGGGGGTAAAGTCTCCCGCTGACGGCCGCTCTGCCCCGCAGGAAGCTGAAGAACCGCGTGGCGGCCCAGAGTGCCCGCGACAGGAAGAAGGCGCGGATGACAGAGTTGGAGCAGCAGGTGGTGGAGCTGGAGGAGGAGGTAAGGGGCTGCCGGAGATGCGGGGCTGGAGCAGGGGAGGAAGGGAGCGGCCTCCCTGCCTCACGGCTCTTTGCAGAACCAGAAGCTGCTGCGGGAGAACCAGCTCTTGCGGGAAAGGACGTGTGACCTCGCGAGGGAGAACCACGAGCTCCGCTGCCGCCTGGGGTTGGATGCTCTGAAGACGGAGGAGGAGGGTGACGAGTTCCAGGTGAGCCGCCTGTGTCCGCCCCCGCCTTGGGCAGAGCTGCCCCGATCCCGGGGCACCCTCGGGGCTTTGGGCAGGGATATGCCGGAAAGACCTTTGCCCTCCATATGGAGGCTGTCCTGAAACTCTGCGGGTGCCGAGTGGAAATGGGTAATGTGGGAGGTAGAAAGCTGACTAGTTCCAGGCTGGTTTAAGACAGTTTTCTCTGATTGTCTACCTTATAGAGATGAAGTAAAAACTGTTACAGTCATGTAGGTGTGTCTCAGATGTGGTGGAGAAGGTCAGGCTTTAATTTAAAAGTATCAAAATAAATGTGCAAGTGTAGGAAAGCTTTGGCTGACTTTGAAATTACCTTACCTTCAGGTTCCTACAGAACAAGCAAATAGGGAATTTTGTGTTGGAAGCCTAAGCAGAAGAATTATGATCCTGAAGATCATGTACTGTTCTGTACTGCCAGAACACTTGAAATGACTGAGTTTTTGTCTTGGTACAGGTTGTGAAGGAATCCCAGGTGGATGAGATCAGATTGGTGACCGGGTCCGCTGAGTCCGCAGCACTCAGACTACGTGTTCCTCTGCAGCAGGTGCAGGCCCAGCAGTCACCATTTCTGATAGTTTCCACATGGATTCTGATGGCAGTGACTCTTCAGACTCTGAGGTGAGCATCCAGTCCTATACAAACTGTCCATGAAATTCAGAATTACTGTAGATTTAAGATTAGTCTTGTAATGTTTTGATGTTAAATCATTTGGTGCTTTCTGTTTATTCCAAATCTTGGAATGCCATTCCCTTGCATCAGAACAGCTATGTCCAATGAGTACAGGAATTCACATGAAAAAACCCAGTGCCCCACAGCTTTAGTCATGTGCAGGTCTGCCTAAGCCAGGTTTTGGTCTGTGCTTTGTGTAGCCAGCAGGCACTATGGTGTTTGTACTTGATGGGTACAAGATCTCAAGGAGTTTCTAATAGTGGCTATAAATCTTAAATGCATGTGTAATTCCCTGGGGATTGCCAGAACCCTTACAGAAAAAGCTGTGGGCAAAGAATGACTGTGCCCTGGTACAGATTGCCCAAAAGGGTGTGGAGTCTCCCTCACTGGAGACAGTTGAGAACCATCTGGTGCAATCCTGTGCCACGTGCTCTAAGATGATTCTGCTTGAGCAGGGAAATTAGACCACATGTGGTCTACTGTGGTCCCTTCCAACCTGGCCTATTCTGTGAATTTCTGCAAGATAGGTAACTGCCTTAACTGTGTATTTGATGATATTCCTGGTAAAACAACTGTGATTGCATCAGTGTATATTAACTTCCACGTGGAGGTTAGTAGAGGCCACTTTTGGTGTTTGGCTGTAACAGTAGTAAACTGTCTTTCTAAAACTGTCTTTCATTTTGCAGTCTGATGTCCTATTGGGCTTTCTGGACAGTCTGGACCCAGAGTTGTTTCTCAAATATGCTGATTCAGAGTCAACGTGCCTGGAAAAGCTGGATGAAGAGATCTCTGGAGAAACAAATTCCATACCAGCCGCCCTCTCTCCCTCTTTGGGGTCCCCATCAGCCAAGCTGGAAGCCATTAATGAACTCATAAGGTTTGATCACGTGTATACAAAACCCCTGGTAGTGGAGATTCCTGTTGAAGTGGCCAACCAAACCAATATGCAAGTGAAAATTGAGAAAGAAAATCTCGCTTCATCTGACGACAAGGCCATCCCTGAAGTCCCAGTGTCTGTGAAGAAGGAACCTGTAGACAGCTTCATGCCTGAACTGGGCTTTTCTCATCTGCTTTCTTCTTGTCATAGCCTTGAAGCCTCAAGCTACCTGTTGGATGGCTGTAGTGACTCTGGGTATGAGGGATCCCTGTCTCCCTTCAGTGATACATCGTCTCCGCTTGGCGCTGACCATGCGTGGGAGGACAGCTTTGCCAAGGAACTCTTTCCCCAGCTCATCAGTGTCTAACCTGTAGTGTTAACTCCCTGTCAACAACTGTCCTGTCCTGCCAGGAAATCTGCAATGCCCCTTTGGGGTGTGTGTGGGCAAAATCAAGCCCATTCAGAAAAGTGTTTCTCACCTTTACCATGCTAGTTGATGGTATGAAAAAGCCTGGGGTGTCCTGTGCTGCCCTGGCTCCCCCCAGTCAGTGTTGGCTTAGGAGAGAGGCAGGTTTGTTTCTCAATAACTTGCTCATGCTCTCTGAACCTGAAAATGTTTTGTTTTCCAGTTAAAATTTTAACACCAAAAACTAAACTGGGCTATTCATGTATAGGCAACTGGGCTAGACCTTAATAGTCTCTAAGTCTTAAAGCTTCACTAAATGCTTGTTTTCCATTTGCTATGTAGAGTTGCTTTGTCCATTTAATATTTAACTGTATTGGTGCAATTAAAATGCAGTGCAGCTCACTGACCCTGTTTTGCCTTAGAACTCACTGGGGAGGGGAGAGGATCTGGGCCTTGGAGAATTTAAGTTCAGGTCCCTCAGTGTCTCATCCTGCCACAATATATTGGGGAGCACTGTTCATATGGTGTCTGCAGCTGGGTGCTTCAGCAGTTCCCTTTTGGGGACACTGGATGTGGTAGGTGGGTTTATGTGAGGGCCAGAGCAAAACTTTCAGCCTCTGTGAGGCAGGCACGTGGCAGGAGCTTGAAGTCTGAATATTCAAAAGTCAGGGCAGTTGTGGCACCCTGGTGGCCAGCAATGCTGTCCAGAATTCTCCATCTGAGGGGAGGTGGGTGCACAGGCATGGTATGAAAATGGTTGCAGGTTCTGTATTACCACAGGAAATCCTGAAGCATCAAATGGACTTGTCAGGAGCTCATTTCAAATACCACAGCAGGACTTCTCATTGTCCACATCCATTTGCTCCAGTATCCAATATTTATCACAATATTTAAAAAAACTTGGAGAGACAGAAGAAATTTTATACTGAAGATGAGAGCTGTTGCAGGTGTTGGCACAGCTGCTCTTGGTTTCAGTGCTATTTCATGTTTTGCATTCAGTTTTGGCAAAAATAACTTGGGGTGGGGAAAAAAGAAAACCAGAGATGTTTCAGTCAGTAACATTCAAGGTGACAGGACTGCTTTGGATTACAAGCTTGAGTAACCTAGTTTATAATGAAGGATTCCACCTGAATAGTGGGTAGAAGACTACAGCTGTGCAGTGTAACAAATTTAGACTGAAAATCCAAGTAGTCAGAAGAATAAATTGCTTTCCTTTCATGGTGGCAAATAGGGATGACTACAATAGTATCCAATTGTTGCATGTCCAAAAAAAGCAGAAGTGAGGATTTGATCTGTAGCTTTGCCATACATGTTGTAAGCACCCTTTTATGAAGCCCCAGCTCTTCCTGGCAACCATGAGCAAGCCATTTCAACATCTAAAAAATCCAAAGAAAATTGTATTACAGTCTCCTTTTCATCACAGTAGGACATGGGATATGCTTAACATTTCAGCCTCCTTAAGCACAGGAGACAGAAATGTTCAAGGATGTGGTCTTTACTCTTTACACTGTTTTGCTTCCCCTTCTCAACAGCTCTATCCTGGCGTGCTTTATCCTGACTTACTGCAAACACTGGTGTTAATAGTTGCTGAGACCTCTTCCACTAAAACCACAAAAGTAGTTCTTGTTTGGCATCTGGAAGCCTACTACAATGGAGAATCCCTATGAGCACTGGTATTTTCTACTAGAATCAAGTCTACTAAGATGGTACACAAAAAAAGCAAGTCTTACCTTCCAAGAAAATTACTAAAATTTGAATTTAAAACTCTACTCAAACATTCCTTAACTTTAAAAATACCTAGCTGAGTCATTTTCTTCTGAAGTAAAATAAAAGATCTCAAAACACAAGCTATAGCAACACTTTTTGGTACCCCTATTGCTTTGTCAGAGGTCTTTGGATCATGACAGACTTAAAATAACTTTTCCTTCCTGGCAGCTTCAGGTTTATTCTATTTTGCTGTTGCCTTCCCTTGTCCTAGTGAATATTGTGGAGGAAAAAAGGGGAATGCCTTTAACATAACATAGTAAAATTCAAATCTTCTTAAGCCAGAAGAGAACTTCACTGTCCAGCTGAAGGACTACACATGGACTCCCAAGGTTTTATCACTCTTACCAGGAATGAAACAGTCATCTAAAAAATATTTTAGAAAATTTATTGAAAACTGACATACAAAGGGTGATTTGGTCCCAAGAGAAGACAGACCAGAATCAGATCTTTAATATTTCAAAATAATGTTTTTTCTAATACTGCGTCGCCTTTGCCATCCTGTCTGTGAACAGCATTAATAAAAGTCTTTAATGAAGACAACAACAAATGAAACTCACAAATACAGAAGTCTGTAAATGCCCACAGCTTGATCTCCCATCCAGTCACCCTCTCCAAGTGATTGCTGCAGCAAGGATCTTGCTCAGTGCTCCTGTCACTTGGTGCCCACTCTTCCATCAATTTAAGCAACTCAACCCCTCTGTCTCCTATCACAAGGGCAGAAATGCATTGTGAAAAAATGAAAGCAAATGTTTTCTATCAAAGCAAACTTTTTAGACAATTTTTTTGTCCATCTCATAGTCTTTGTCAACAGTGCACCACTCTATTCTTGTTTTAGATGGCAGGTAACAGGTCAGTGATGCCCTACTGGCATTGAATTAAGAGGAAAAACACCTCTAAAAGTCAACCTTTGGTACCAACCTAGCAGGAAAAAAAGTATGTTTAAAAGCCATCCACAAGAAATTCTGCAAATCTGATATGCAATTTGGTGTTTTTAAGAGAAAAACAACTGCATCAATTGATGTATTTAGGCCTCCCAGAGGGTTTTTTTGCATCTTCTGTTGCAGTTTCAGTGTTGCTGAGATGGTTTCATAACATTTTTGAAATTTTATCCTTTTTTTCAATTTATTTAGGATTCAGAGCTTTCACCTAAAATACTTTAACTATAATCCAGCAAGCTAAAAACCAGTCACTTACTTGGAGGCATCACATTTTCTACCTGCAGTGACTACAGCTTTCTCCAAACTGACTGCTTTATGTTCTGCTCAACCACTGGAGCACATCAGAGGCTGTAGGTTTTAAAAGATGTTCAGCAGCTTAATAATACATAAGAAATTTTCCACAGTTCATGCAAAAGATTTATAGCAGACCCTGAAATGAAATTAGGCATTATAGCAAGATAGGCTGCACATGTTCTTCAACTTAATAAACCTTCCAGAATGCTACAGGTGTGCACTGGTTTCCAGAGTAATACCTACTCAAATGCTGGAGTGTTTTTAGTGAAACTCTAAAATGTTTTATCAAGAGACAGGAAATTTCAGACAACCTTCAACAAAAGCAGCAAGATAAACAGGGTTCAACAAACAGGTATGTTTTGAACAACCAGAAGGACTGCAAAAAGAGAAGACTGATTTTAAGCTTTCAGCTATGGGTTATTCAACAGTGAAGAATATTATCCCAAGGATTATCTTTCAGCTCTGCAGAGAAGAGTAGATTTTCTGCAGCTGCATTCCTGTGTACTTGCTCCTTTATGTTAGCAAGATGTCAAAACCAGATTGGGACATCGGACTCTGAGCAGAACCTGTTACTTGGAAAGGATTTCTTATAAAAGCCTCAGTTCAGGTATCTCTGAGAAAGCTCAAGGACTTATGAACAAAAGATAAAACCCTTAAACAACTTAGAAAACCTTAAGCATAACAAACTGCTGTGCACTGAGAAAAGGTACAAGCAATAGCTCATGGTGAGCTCCTTTCCTTGGCACTCTGTGCAGGGTACAAAGTTCTTTTGGCATACATCTGTACAAACAATGTGAGGCTATATTATTGGCACATACTGTGGCTTAAATTTTAGGTCTAGATTCTCTCAGGAAAAAGACAGGCACCTCCTTTAGCTCACCACCAAAGCCACCAAAGGCTGGGACTTGGGTACAGACCCAGCATTTGACCCTCCCAATGGCAGCAAGCACCATCATCCCTGCTAGCTCATTTACTTATCATGTTTACCCAAATCAATGGATGCCATTCATTTCAGCAGAAGTTACACTGCCCTAACTGACTTTCCAACTCCATGCATACAGAGAATCTCAGCACAATGTAAAATCTCTTTGCTGAGAACCACTTTGGGGAAGGGAACATCAAAAACCCACAAATAAAATTTAGAAGCCAATGAACCAAAGATGACTGAAGTCAGCAGGTATCCTGCAAGTTACAAGTGCTGGCTTTACTTTCTACAAAGCAAAAGACTTATGCTCAGCTGTAATATTCCTTCCCTAGCACCCCATGGACTGTGTAATTTCTACATCTGAGTTTACATAGTAAAGTCCAAACATATAAGATGGTGTGAAAAGCTGTATTACCAGAGGGACTGCTTTTCTATCCATGACTAGATTTGAAGATGTTTCTTCCTTTACATTTTGTAATTCAATTTAAACCAAATGGCCAAGAATAGTATGTGCACCAGTTTCAATGGCTCAGTAAGACAAAGGTGTGGCTTAAGCCACAGTTACATTCAATATTTGGATTTTATGCTTAACCAAGGGCAATTAAGAGGATATTTCACCACTAAGCAAGATGGAAAGCTACTTCCCTGTTCCAAAGGCCTCTGAATTACCTTTTCAGTAAAAATAAGAATATTTAACATATTGGAACAGAAATCTTAGGGTGTTTTCTGGCCACCCTATGATTGTGGTGTGCTTATGATTGTTAGTAAGAAAACAAAAAAACAAATAATATAACTTCAGATTCACACATCAAACCAGAAAAAATCATCAAAAAAACATCAACAATAGGCATCAGAAGCTCACCACTTCCAGTCTAAAGTCTGGCATCTACAACTCCATTTCTTCTTCTGCACACCCAGATATTCCCAAACTAGCATATGGATCTGGAGACATGGCAGTCTGTTGTGATCCAGGGAACGTTTCAGTCTGTGGGTCAAAAGGAGCTCTTGGTATTGGCTGCTTAGCTTGACATACTTCTGTACTCTGCTGCTTGAAGTTCTTAACAGAAACAGACTTCAGTTTATCTGTCATAAATTCAGGAAGAGGTTTCCAAAGCACAAGTTCCATAGAAGGACGGCTCCTAGAAGGGATGGAGTTTCAGTAAATTTTAAGTTTTCCAATGAGAACTATTAAATGCAGAAGACCTTCATCCTTTGAGCTAGCCTGGAACCATAGTCCAGAAAATAAATACCTTTTTCCCCGCCCTCTATTAAATTTCCTCTTCCCTATTCCCTAGTTCCCTTATTTCTAGTTCTAACCTTGTATTTCCTCTCTTTTTTTTTTTGCACCAAACTTGACCACTGTTGGTCACACTTCAAGATCTCATTTTGGAAATTCATATACAGAAACCCAAAACTGATACTGGTTCACTCCACAAATTTCAGTCTGTAGAAGACATGAGGAGTACAAAACACATACTTGATGACCACTACAGTCACACTTATTTCTTTTTTACATCAGGACAGTTTTTCCTCTTTGAACCACATGAATGATCTGTTACACAATGCTGGCTGCATCATGCAGTAATCAAGGACATCTCCATAAATATGAAACGAGGTCTCTCTTTTCATTTGCACATGTTAGCTACATAGCACCATGATTTCCTCCAGAACTTACATAGATTCTATTATTTTCTTTGTCAGGACTTCACCAAAATCCCTCTTCATCCCTTTCTTAAGGGTATCTGACAGGATAAGAGTGGGCAGATTGCTAACATTTCCATCAGCATGAACTTCCTCATCTTCATCAATTATCCTAGGAATGGAGGGGGAAGAGGGAGATAAACACTATTGAGCAAACTGTTATCAGGAACATCTCTGCAGACTACAGTCACATCTTTGTGCTCTGCTCTGTGCACATCTCTGACCTGGCCTGGGTACCAGGAGCAGCAGGGCCGTGCTAACATGAGTGAGTCTCTCTCTCTTGGGCCAAAACACCCTGAGGAGGACTCACAGAAGCCACTCAAACAGTAATGCCACTCCTGGTACCTGAGCTAGCTTTGTTACCCCTGTGTTATCCCAGCAGTGTCACTGCAAACATACACTGAGAGAAAATAAACTCCCTCCAAGGGGAACTGAATGATTCAGTCACATTACACAGGTGAGTCTCAGCTATGCAGCTGCTTCACCTGCTCAATTCCCCAAAACTGGAATTGAGAATTATTGCACTGAAAATAATGCTTCACTTTTCACAAGGCTGTGCCAGTTCCTGAGATTAAATCAGCACAAATTGGTGAAGTGTTTAGAACAAATGGAAGCATCTCCTTTGTTTTTGGTTTTTGTTTTATAGAAAATTTAGCAGTGTAGCTGGGAAGAATAGGGAACAATCCTCCAAGAAGACCAAAGCAGACAAAGACAGATAACAGAGACAGATTTCACTACTCTGATTTACCCATTAAAAAAATAACAGTCTAACAGTACCTTGCTTCTCCTTATGCATCATCTATGGAGTAATCTACAATTTTTTTTTTTTTTAATTTCTATAACTTTAGGCTTTTCTAATCATCTGCAGTGGTCATTTTAGATATTTTGGAATACCAGCTCACCTGCAATCACCTGATACATACACATGCCATTCCCAGAATCTTCCAAGGGCCAGAATGCACAGTAAATTTAATAAAAACTACAGCAGACTGTCTATAGCCACCCAATTACCCACATGACACCATCAGCAAGATGAATCTCAGCCTTATGTGCAGAGAGACCTCTTTGGTTCATGCTACTCCCTCCACTGACAAATTCACATCTATTTTAAGTTTAAATCACAGAACAAGCTGCAGTTGGTTGAAAAAAACTGAGCTGAAGCCTGAGCAGGTAGATGTTAGAATTTGAGCTTCTGGATGCTCACAGAAGAGCATTAAACCAAATTATGGTATATTGGAGCTGCATAATGATTGTGAGCAGGGTGTTATTTACTCAGCATCTCCTGCTCTAGCACCCAAAATTTCAGATCAGCCTGAAGACTCACAGGACCATAGGTAGCCTAAAATTAAATAATTTGAACAGAAGGTTGACTTCAGACTTACAGCAGTGTTATCACACTGCTAAGTGCTAGATTTACCCCTGAATGCCCACCAAAAAAGGGAAAGCTCAGCAAAGCCAGGCTACTCAATCCCTGCATTTACCTGTCCTCAATTTCCTGAAGTTTCCTGCGAGCAACCTCGCATTGCTGTTCCCCCATTGTCTGATCCATTTCTTCACAGGGAATTTCTAACATGGCAGTTTCAGGACCGCTGCCACCATACTGACTTGCTACCTCCCCAGCTGCCTGCTGACCTGCACAAAGAATCCATTCTTCAGTGTTGGGATTCAAAGGGCAATTTTTGGTTCCTGTCAGTCTCTTCTTCCGCACAGGACAGCTAGGAAACAAAGTAAGTTTACAACTGTCAAAAAAAGAAACGTGGCATTCTACAGGAACAAATGTAAAGTGCATTTCAGCAGCTTTGACACACTGTGGCAAAGCAACCTCAACAAAGAAAATAAATCCACATTGCTCTTAGTAAAATGTGAGTACCTATTCAGGAAAATCAGTGCCACACAATTAATTAGGGAACAGAAATGGATTTGGGCTCATGTGCAATTCAAGGGAAGAGCTCCAAAGGGAAACAATGATAGATTTCCTTCCTGTTTGTATTGTAGGTGAGATGTGCTCAAACAAAACAAAAAGCAAATCAGGATTTTTCAGGCTATAAAAGACAAATTAATTTACCCTTCTGCCTCTTCTTCTAGCTTATGCTTCCTTCCACATCGCACAGAGACACTACAAAAGAAAAACAGTTACTTAGCTTCAAATTGTATCTTTTGGTTACACTGATAGTGTCAAACAATATTTTTCCCCTTTTAAAATTTCATCTGAGATCAATGGTGACAGTGTGTCACCAGCTGTCATGGGAATAAAAGTTTGGGACAATAAATAACCACATTGTTACAAAGGAAGTCAAAGGTGGCTGTAATTGCTCAGTTCTCTGAACAGAATACCATGCTAATTTCTTCATTTCTTCTCCTTTATATAATTTAGTTTTCCATAAGGGACCAATTTTTTGCTCTAAAATTCAAATGCTTCAAGAAGCAATACATGACCCAGCTTGTGTCTCTTAATACTCTATATCACAGGGACATACTGAAAAAATACTAAAATAAACGAATTTGAAAGTACGCAAATATGCTGGTTCTTGCCTTTTAAACGGCTTCTTCATCCCCCACCAGCCAGCTTCAAGGTTCTTAACCGAGCACAAGACAATTTTGTAACCTCCTACCGGCGCAACACTGCTACAAGAAACAAATCCCAAAGCAAAGCACCCGCGGCAGTTCCCCCGAGCCTGGGCCCGGAACAGCTCTGGCACTTACTGGCTGCGGCTCCTGCTGAAGGAGCTCACCGGGGCCACCGTCAGCCCCTCGCTGTGGCTCCCGAGCGCGGCCAGCGAGGCCAGGTCGAAGCTGCTCTGCAGACAGAGGCCGGAGGGTCCGTCCACGCCGTCGTTTCCGATCCCTGCCATGACCATGCCGGGTGGCTGCAGACGGCCGTGGCCGCCGGCTAAGGGCTCCGGGGCAGCGGCCGGCGCTGTGGGGAGCTCCACGGCCGGGCCCGCCGGGATGCCCTGGAAGGATCTGCCTAGCGCTGCCATTTCCTGCTGCGGGGGGCAAAGCGCACATCAACGCCGCAATCCGCGCTGCGCCACACGCCGGCCCTGCCCGAGGCGCTCCCGCACGAAACCTCTTCCGCCCGTCGCGCTCACCCGGGCCGAGCCGGGCCCGCGGCTGCGGCCGCCGCTACAGCCCGGGTCCTTCCAGGCCTTTCGCCGCGATCCGATAAGGACCCGCGGGCACTGTGGGAGCTGTAGTCCCGGGCTCTGGGAGACCTCTGGGAGTTGTAGTCCCGAGTGCTGTGGGACCTATGGGAGTTGTAGTCCTGGGTGCTGTGGGAGATGCGCTCTGAGAGCGGGCGGGCTCCCCGCCGCAGCCCGTGAGGGGGCGCCGCGGGCTCTCCGCCGCCGTGGCCCGTGAGGGGGCGCCGCGGTGTCCCCGAGAGTGCCCGAAGAGCCCCTCTCTTGTCCGTGGCCCGTGAGGGAGCGCCCACCGCGGGCTCCCCGAGAATGTCTGAACAGTCCCTCTCTTGTCCGTGGCCCGTGAGGGAGCGCCCACCGCGGGCTACCCGCCGTGGCCCCTGAGGGGGCGCCGCGGGGTCCTGGTCCTGGCCCTGGCCCGTGTGGGGGCGCCGTGGGCTCCCCGAGAATGTCTGTACAGACCCTCTCTTGTCCGTGGCCCGACTTAATCCCCGCAGCGGGGCGGGCACGGTCCGGCAGCCAAATCCCGGTCAGCTGAGGAGCTCAGGCGGGCTCCGGGAGGTGGTGAGCGGAGCGGAGCGGAGCTTCGGGCGGCAGGAGGGAGGGATGGCGCCCCGGCACACGGTAACCGCCCGTCCTTGTCTTTGGTCGCGGGAGGCTGCGGGTTCTGTGCGGGGTTAGAGAAGGACAGTGCATGTACTCAGTGTAAGAGATGGGAAAGCTCCCTGAGGCTGCTGTGAGGCTTTATCGAAGTTGGATATCCCTGTCACAAAGTTCGGAACCCTTCAGGAGAGTCCCAATGGGCTGGGAGAAAAAATCCAAAACCAATCAAACAAAACGACAACAAAAAGTAAAGCTGTGTCTTAATACATTAGTAACTTAAGTTCTTTGGCACTTCTTTTTTTTCTGTAACATAATTTATTAAATTTTGCAAAGGAAATCTAATTCGGCCCATGCTCAGAATGGAGCACCAGCCCCTGCTCAGAGGGTCTAGCTCGCCCTGCAAGGTAAGCAGAACCATCCTGAAGGTGGATCCTGCAGAGGTTGTGGTTTTAGCAATGGTGTACAGATGTAAAATGTGTGGGAATTTCATATTAGCTTTTGAATATAAATACTTTAAGTGATTAGACTTGTAAGATTTTGCGCTTTCCTTGGACACCTGGCTGTATGAGAAAGTGGAAGCTGTAAAAGCAGCTTTCTGATTCTGGTGTTTTACATTGAATACAAATAGAATTTTGTTTGTGTCATGTTTTCGGAATGAAGTGAACGCCCTTATAAACTGTCAGGAGTTCAGAACACATGAGGCTGTTATCTGTGCTCTCTCCTAACTCCAATGTCAGACAGCAGACAGCATACCAATGTCATGAGCCCAGCTGATTTGGGCAGGAAGAACGAAAGATCTGTCATAATAAAACCTAAGTTATATGATGTATGTTCATTATTTTGTGTTGTTTGTTTATTTTCTGTTCCTTCTAGATTCCTGGCTGTACCCATAAAACACACAAAATAGGTTTACAGTACTTAGTTACTATAAGGGTCTGAGTGTGCAGTGCCAGTATTTACCACATCAATTTTGGTTTTTTCTACCATACTCACTGCAGCCCTTACTTATAACTCTTAATTCATTGCTTTGGTTGACATTCAGAGAAACACTTTTTATTCTTGGAAACTGTAAGGAAATGTTAATTGGATTTTACTTTAATAAGATCAATTTCAACTGGCAAATTTCAGGGAGGGAGGGAAGCAGGAAGTGTTGATGAATTATCTTTAGGGAGGACACAGCTCTGTCAGAATACAGTACAATATCGGGAATAACTCAGCATTTCTGGGAACTGGTCCAAGAATGAGAATGATGAAGAATTAGTCTACATACCTAACAATGAGAAATTCAGGGAATAGAAGTTTATTAAAAGAAATATGTACAGCCTTTATATATGAAGGAAGGGGAAATTTGATCACTGAAGTGTCTTGATTTTCTTTTGCTCCCCAGCTCCCCAGCTGGACGTTGTTCCTGGCTGTTTGTGCTGTTGGAATTGGAGGCACCTTTCAGTATGGGTACAATGTCTCTATTATCAATGCACCCACTCAGGTAAAAGCTCATCTTTTGTTCACTGTTTCCTCTCTGAGCTCGGCCACGAGGCCAATCGTGCTTTTGCTGTGATCACAGAGGGAACTGAAGCACTTCTTCCTCTCTTATGAAGGAATCTTGTTCATTTCCTAGGTGGTTTCATGTGCATTTGTCTGTGAGTACCTCCTGTCAGAGCTATTCTGTGTCAGACAAAAGTGCCAAATAGGCTACATAAATACCTTTATTATTAGAAGGATTAACTAAGTTATATATTTTTTGGTTACTAAAATCACCCAGAGCACTAAGGGTAGAATAGACCAGAACATTTTCAGTTGGAAGGGACCTACAATGACCATCTAGTCCAACTACCTGATCACTTCAGGGCTGACCAAAAGTTAAGTGTATTAACAGCACTGTCCAAATGCCCCTGGAGCATTGACTTGTCTGGGAAGCCTGTTCTTCTGCTTGACCACCCTTTCTCTAGGATATCACCACTGTTTCTCCAAATGTCAAATTTAAACCTCCCCTGACACAGCTTTGAGCCATTCCCATTCTTTCTATCACAGGGAGATAGCATAGTTACTATTTACAGGTGTCCATCACAAAGCATATTACTGAAAAAGATCTCCTTAGGGAATTAAAATGTTCCATCTGTAGTGGCTGAGTATCTTGTAAATATTTTCACTTGTTACTTGAGCGTTCTTTGCTGTAGCCTCCAGGATTCTGCATATTTTGTGGATGACTCAAGGATCTGAGCAAATGTTCTTGTGAAAGTGGTGGGTATCAGTTTTTTGCTACCAGCTGATTTATTTGCTTGGGAAACTGTGAAGACTGAATTTGCTTCAACATTGTATACTTTTTACAAAATTTAAAAGGAGCTGTTTGTGAAAGAACAGGTCATATGCTGGGAACAGAGGGAGAGTCCAAGAAGTTTATTCTTCTGTAGTCTTTGTTTGCAGGCAAAGAACAGGAGCCTCTGATTGCAGATACATGCCAGTTCAAGTGTTTCTAAAGGCAAATTTTAGAAAACCAAGCATGTGGAATAACAGCCTCAAAGTTCTGACACATGAATACTCTAAGAAAGGTGGAGTATTATTAGAGCTGAAAAAGGGATTTTACTATGACTCTTTGGATTACACTGAGGCAGGGAGATTTAGACCAAGTGTCAGAATAAGTCCCCTGACAATAAAATTTTTTAGGTTGCAAAGCCTCTGTGCTGTGAGAAGTTCCTAAAAACAGTAGGGCCAACCATCCACCCTGTTCAGAAGGACCTCAGAGTCTCTCATGGCAGTGCATGTCAGGGTTGTGTTTCTCCTCTGCTGCAGCACCTGAGGCAGGCACAAAGAGCTGCTCAGCAGCCTTTGAGGTGTGTGGGGAGTAGGAAACACAAAATCTTCCTTGTGGCCAAGGAAAATTCTGCCAGTCAGCTGATATCTCTTAGAATTAACCCCTAAAATTAATTTTCAGGATTGGGGTGCAAGTTATTTGTAGTGCTGTGTGTAGGACTGTACAAAATGCTCCACATTCATCACTCTTTTCTCCTGCAGCATATACACAAGTTCTTAAACGAGACCTGGAGCAGTCGTTATCACAGGGAGCTGAATGCAGATTTGCTGACTTTTCTTTGGTCTGTCATTGCTTCCATCTTTTCCCTCGGAGGCCTCTGTGGAGCCCTGATTGGAGGCAGCATGGCCATACGCCTGGGCAGGTCAGTTGCAGCAGCAGACATCAAAACAAGTTTGCTTTTCCTACCTTCCCACTGGAATAGAAAGTAAATAAATGGGAAAAGAGTGGGAGAAAAGAGTACCTTGGTGAAAGTGAAGGTTTTTTCACTTAAAAACTGAGTTTTCTAGTAGAATTTTACAGTTTATTCTAATGTGACTTTCAAGGATGAGCCCTGAATTCTGACCTTTGTCTTTGCATTACATTTACTGAAATCTGAGCAGGGGAATGCACACAGAGTGTGTTGGAAATGTGAGTTTCCCTCTGACACATTTGCAGCCCTTATGCCAGTAAGGACGTGCTGCTTCATCTGTTGCACTTCATTTGTTTAAATGAAGAAACCCCACTCCTACCTTGTCAGGCATTTCTGTCATATTTATACATTATTCTTATGTTTAGACATTTTAAAAACATAAGCAGTTGTATCAGATATCTGGGTTTCCAGGGGATAGCATGTTTCTTCAGTATAAAGTCCATTTATCTCCTCACATTATCAGAAAAAGAAAACTGTTTAAAAACCCACATTATTACAGATTTCCATAATGTCTGGGTAAGACATCTGGGGGTTTTTTGTTTGTTTTAATCAGTTTTTGTTTTTTCTGTGGTGTATCATTATTATTTTTATTTTATTTTATTTTATTTTTGTTCCTCCTTTTTAGGAAAGGAGCTCTTTTGATGAATAATGTTATAGCAATACTAGCCTCCATTTTAATGGGGATCAGTTTTCCTACAGGATTGTTTGAGTTACTGATTGCTGGAAGGTTTTTGATTGGCATAAATTCAGGTGAATGATTTCTTATTCCTACTATCAATAAACTATGGTGAATGATGAATTATTGTTATTTCTGATCCTTTAGGTTTTATGATGAAAATGTTCTGTAGTTTAGCTTGGAATCTGAAGGCAGCTAAATGAATAGGAAATTAATTAAGTCCCATTCTGTATGTGTTTTGCTTTAGTAACTCTTTGCAAATCAATTCCTATTGATAGGAAAATGTTTTTTCCATTTACTTGCAGGTGTTGGGCTCTGTGTGCAGCCTCTTTATATTGGGGAGTTTGCCCCAAAGCACCTCAGAGGTGGCTTGGCCATGGGGACTTCCATCTTTCTGACTGGGGGAATTCTGACAGGACAAATAATTGGTTTGAGGTAAGAAATGTTTGAGGGGTTTTTTTCCTGTTTTGTGTTATTCCTGTGTAAAGAATTCCAATTTCCTACAGCCCATTGCAGCACATTCCTTGTGGCATTGCGGCATTAGAATTCACACAAGGTACTTCAGGAGAAGAAAATCTTGAGTCACCTTATTCCTACAACTGCCATCAGTGCTGTGTCCTCAGGGGAGTAGTGTCAGTTCAGATGGGTCCCCACAACAGCATCAGTAAAGCAGCCACATCTGAGCTGAGTTCACGTTTTCTGCCAGTTTCTTGCTGGAGGCAGTGAATGTTGGCAAGGACTTGAGAGCAAAGGACTCACATTTCTGTATCACAGCACTAGCACTGCTTTTGTCCCCTGTGTGATGAGAAGTTGCTCAGGCTTCATCCAGCTGGAACTTAGAAATTCCAAGAGCAGAGACTGCACTAAATAGTAACCAATAGCAAATTATTCTATTTCTTTGCCTTCTTTTTCCACGTTTCTGACAGAGAATTATTGGGTGGAGAAAAGCACTGGCCTCTGTTGCTATCCAGCAGCTGTATTCCAGCATTAGCCCAACTGTTATTCCTTCCATGGTTTCCTGAAAGTCCCAGATATCTTCTTATTGACAGAGGTGATGAGCTGAGCTGTGCCAAAGGTAATATCTGTACTTTCTGTTCTCCAGGAGGGTACAATGAATATATTGAGTTCCAGATTCTCCTTTTATCTTTATCCACACAGCACAGTTGTATCCTAGTGCTTTTTGGCCCATGTTTTACCTCCAGTGAGCTTATATGGAAGAAGGTATTGAGGAACTCAGGAGCCCATAATGGGTTATGAACAAAACTTTATTATCCTCTTTCAAATGTAAGGTCATTGACTGAAGCTCCAAGGTGATTACTCTCAGTGGAAAGTTCATTATCAGGATCATCAAAACTCCTATTGTTGACCTTAAGGAGACAGATTGTCATTTGAGATATGTTTAATCATGAAGATTTTAAAGGAACCGATGCTGTATAGTCTTTAAGACCATTTGTAAAGATTTTAGTCTGGGATCCAAATGACTTCTGATTATATTTACCTTAGGAGAAGAATTTTCTGTCTTTGCTCCAGATCACTAACTGCATCCATTGGCAACATTACAGTCAAGGCCATGACAAAGGACTCAATATCTGCCTAGAATTTAAGCAAAATTAATCAAAATGGCAAGAGTGTCCTTTAAGGAAAAGACTATTTGAAGGTCTAAGGTTCAGATACAAAATATTTTGCCTGGTGAATATTTCAAGGCCAGATATTCCTCTAAAAAGAAGGAAAAAAATGCCACAGAATTCTCCAAATCCACCACAGTGAAAAATGTTGAGAAAACATCAAGGAACAAGCAAGTCACAACACAGATTTTTCATATCCTAACAAAAGCCAGGTCATAATGAAAAGAGCTTATTTCCCAGGAGCTGTGGGTAATAGATAAATGTAAATTATTTTTTTTCTATTTGTAGCTTTGAAGCGATTTCATGGTTCCTCAGAGTACCACAGGGAGCTGGAGGACATCCAGCGGGAATGCTTTGCCTTGGAGGGGGAGAAGCCCAGGAAGCCCTGGCAGTTGTTCACTGACCCTGCTGTGAGATGGCAGCTCATCACTGTCATCGTGATGACCATGGGCCAGCAGCTCAGTGGCATTAATGCTGTAAGAGTGAACAAACAGCTTAAATAATTACTTCATTTCCACCTGGTTTTCATCTATTTATTAACACAAAGGATCCACATAGAGAAGCTCAGCAAAATGGGATAAGTAGGAAAGAATATCCTTGCATTATTTTGTTGTTTCTCTTTAATTTTTTTTCTCATTTCTGTGTTTCTGATATGCAAACTTTTCTAAAGAATTACTTGATACCTCCTCGGAAAGGAAATAAAGGTGGATCAGTTTATCGAGTGTGTCTGGTTTAAGAATATAAAGCCTATTCAGTAAGTTGAATAATCCTCTTGGCTTTTATGATAGCAATGTGTTTACTTAGACCTGAATTTAACAGATTGTTATTACTGCTCATGTTGAATTAGTAACTCACAACATAAAGTACACTGATCTGTATGTTTGGTAGGAACATGACTTTGTTTCCAGACAATGTTTTAAATATCAGAAAAATCTCATTGTTTGTTTTTTGGTGGTTGTTTTTTTTGGTTTTTTTTCTGTTGTAGATTTATTTCTATGCAACTTACGTTTTTGAACAAGCTGGGATCGTGGCAGAAAAAATCCCATATGTGACACTTGGCACTGGAGTTTGCGAGTGTCTCACAGCCCTCTCCTGTGTAAGGAACAGTTTGTTCTACCTGCCAGTACAAACAGTAATGATTCTTCTTGAAGAATATTGGTAAAAATGAGATCAGTATATTAACAGAAGGTTGTATCTTATCCACAGGGTTTACTGATAGACTATGTGGGAAGAAGATGCCTTATCATTGGGGGTTATCTCCTCATGACTCTCTGGTGCACCGTTCTGACCTTCTCTCTGACTTACCAGGTGCAAAGGACTCGTTCCTGTTACCCAGTGTGAAAAGGGCACATGGTGACACAGTAAGGGGGAATGGGTTTAAACTGAGACTAGGGTTAGATGAGGCATCAAGGAAGAAATAGAGAGTGCTGAGGTCCTGGCACAGGGTGCCCAGAGAAGCTGTGGCTGCCCCATCCCTGGAAGTGTCCAAGGCCAGGTTGGATGAGGCTTGGAGCAACCTGGGATAGTGGAAGGTGTCCCTGCACATGGCCAGGGGTGGGATGGGATGAGCTTTAAAGCCCCTTCCAGCCCAGCCCATACTATGACTACAGAATTCTATTATATGATTTAGTAAAAATTATTGAATGAACACTATTTAATTTCTCTGAAGCAGAAATGTTAAATAAATTCGCTGTAAAAGAGTAGTGAAAGACTGCTGGTCTCAATTGAAATAAAATACAGAAGGAAACGTAACAGTTAAGCCAGACTTTAAAACTGGATTATCAAAATCTGAACTAAACCTTCTCATTGTCTTCTGTTTCAGGAGCTGTACTCCTGGGTGCCTTACATGAGCATGATGTGTGTGTTTGCCTTCATCTTGAGCTTTGGGCTGGGCCCAGGTACTGCACAGGAACGTGTGTGAGTGGGGAAGGTCTGGGAGGGCTGGGGTGTCACACAGCCAAGAGGCCTTTGCAGAACCCAAGTGAGGCCATCCTGCAGCCCAGAGCTGAGGCTTACCATTGCTGATTCTGGGGGAGCTACACATGAGGGAGGGCTTAGCTCTGCCCTTCAGAGCACAGGGGTTCCACACTTGTCAGAAGGGGCCTGCTCCCTGATCTGTGCTGCTGAAATGGGGCTGTGTTTTAGTGGGAAACTTCCTGCAAGGGCAGCAGCCTCAGAATTGTGCTGTTAGAAATTATAATAGATCAGCTAATGGCATATACAAAAGCAATCAATCTTTTGTAGCATTGGAAGTACCTCAGATGGACATTTAGCACAATTCTCTGTTTCTGAACCATCCCCAGGTGGCATAACAAACACCCTGACAGCTGAGTTATTTGTACAGTCCTCACGTCCTGCTGCCTACATGATTGCAGGCACTGTGAGCTGGATTAGTTTCTTCACAGTTGGGATGCTCTTCCCCTTCATAGTGGTGAGTATGAACAGCACAATTCCCATTTCACCTGCTCCCAGCTTCCATCCCATTGCTTGTATTGCATTACATACACTTGTATATATAATTCACACTTGACCAGGATGCACACTGTCCCTCAAATGAGTTTAACTAGATTCAGTCCCTCTTAAAAGTATTTTTTGCACATCACAAACCTCAATATAACATGATAAATGAAAAGTAAAGGAATGCAATGGAGGGCAGTGCTCATGTTCAGATGAAAAAAACAGAAGGTATCAAAAGCAGAAAAACTTAATCAGATACTGAGATTTAAAGAAAACATTTTTTAATAGTGCCTTGTGCTTTTATGGCAAAGTAACGTTCAGGTGGTACCTGTGGCCAATAAGTCACATCCCTGAGAAATTGCTGAACTGAGAGTTCTGTAAGCAGATTATGAGGAAAGGCAAGACAAGCTTTCATCTCCAGCTTTGTATTTTTAGTTTTAGCACATGTTCTTGACAGCAAAATGAGCAGGAACAGCATGAATCTGGGTATCTGGATCTGCTTGTCCTTTCTTCATGGTTTAGCTCTGCTTCTCAGTAAGACAGTTGGTTTTTTGTAATGCACAGCATTGAAAAATATTAACATTCATAGAAATTTAAATTACATATTATTTAAACTATGTGACAGATAGCAAATGTTGACTTCTAGATTGTGACATTTGACTGTTTAAATGGTTTATCTTATTTTAAAAATAAAAGCCTATTGCACAGCCCTTGACAGTCATTTATCTAAAAAGTTACAAGTAAAGATTAGGTAGAATGACTCCTTTTAGAAAAACATCTGAGCAGCAATGTTAAGTGTAAATGGAAACAAAAAGCTTATTTTCTCAAACCTACTATTATTACTCTTGAAATATGTTGCAATCACATTTATTTTCAGAATGGACTGAAGCAGTATTGTTTTGTGGTGTTCTTATTGGAGTGCTTCTTTGTTGCTGCTTTCATCTTCCTCATAATTCCTGAGACAAAAAACAAATCTTTTCTGGAAATCAAAAAGGAATTTAACAAGCTTAACTTTGGAAAAAATGCCAGGAAAAAGGAAACAGAGCTTTATGAAAGAAGACAACTCCAAGATGAATTTTTAAAGGTTTCTGCATAATTTCACAAATGCAACAGAACTTCAGTGAGAATTACGAACCTTGTAATCCATGATCAAGTGGCTTATTAAATCTTCCTGTGTATTCAGAGAAAGTGTAACTAAAGGCAAGTTAGCACTGCTGTTAAAACATGTATTGCTGAAATACTATTGACAACATATTGTATTATCCACAGAAAACTTGATCTTTAGCTGTAACCTGGTGCTGTAGGGATGCAGAAATGCCAGGGAGGATGTTCAGAGAGCTCCTCTGGCAGATTTCTGCAGAGAATTCAGCAATTCTTGCATTTCAAAGCCCTGTATTGAGTTTGGGTCATTGGGCACATCCAAATGCTTTGCTGAGTGTAATATTCTGAGTTCTTGTTAAGACCTACACAAGAACAGATAGCTGATATTTGAAACATTATATTTTATGTAGAAATAGTGTAATTTAGTTTCTGTTTTTCCAGTTATGTAACTTTGAAAGCCCTAAAGACATTCCTCATCCAGTCCTACTACTGTACTGTGCAACGAAAGTACAGCACTCTCTGATTACTGGTATTTGTAATAAAAACTTTTATCCTGATAAAAGACTGCCTGGGGTTTCAATTTGGTTTATTCTTTCCCCTAACCTATCATCTTAACATTTTAAACTATGCAACAGGGTAAAACGTCTAGTTTTGGAGGTTAATTCCCATCAGACTGAGATCTACATACCCAAAAGCATGAAGGAGCAGAGAGGACAGATGACAGGAATTAAATACTTTTTACCTTTACAGGGAGCCTGTAGGACATGCTGAATGAGCCTTCTGCCCCCTCTCCAGTATTTTTTCATGGACTCTTTTTCAACTTAAAATAAATTCTTCACATGTTAGGAAGTAAGAAATCTCACATCTGGAGTTTGTTTGTGTGCCTCTCTGTTATTTGTTTCCACACCTGCCACTGCCAGGACAGTGGCTGACCTTACCCAGTGCAGCCTCTCCTGGCTGTAAGCATTTCCAAATGCCATCTGTTACCCAAGTGCTGCAGCAAGCATGGGATTTCTTTTCTATTTAATTTTCCTCCTCTCAGAATTAAAGCTTTTCATGGAAGTATAGGAAACAAACACCCTTGGTCTGATTTTGCTAATAGAACCATTTGTTTAATTGAAAATAGCACTAACTCTGAATAGCTAACAAGGCAACATCAGGAAGGGATCTTCTTGGCCTTTAGTTTATCTTCTAAATTGGCAAAATACTTCATTTTTCCTAGCAGCTTCTTGGCCTCTTGAAGATCATCTGAAATGAAATAAAACATTACTGGATTACAGATGGAGAGGTGAATTTGCATTTTCAAAATGAATCTCAAGACTTTAGTGACAGCACCTGTTTTAGTAGCAAGAGTTGTGACCTGCAAGGACTCAGACGCTATTTAAACCATGCTGCCTATTGTTTTAACCTCAGATGGTTTGGGAACATTTCAAATGTTCCACAAAACCTGTAACAATGAACAATCTGGAACAGAAATGTGGATGAATGCCCTTTAATGACTCCTGTAAAGTGGCTGCAGTATTGATCTACCCACTAGGCAAGACAAATGTTTTTGTTTAAAATATGTATAAATAGACCAACTGACATAACTGAAAAATGCAAATAGGAGTCTGGTCTGGACAGTGCTAATTCCAAAACTGATATTGAAACAATTTCTGCTCAAGGGGAGGGTGGTTTATGACCTCCAGACAAAGGCAACACAGTCCTTCTCACGGCACAGAGTAACAGAATGTAACTCCTCATGGGCAGGGACAGCCAGCACCACTGGGATATTTACAGTTACACACACCCCGACCAAAGTGCAGCATTCTGGACCTGGCACACAAACACAAAGGTTTTTTCCCAGCTTCAGAAGCTCAGGAATGGTTCAAGCCTGTGCCTATCCACTGGCTGTAGAATGAAGTTATGTTGATTACTGCACAGGAAGTCCCAAATGTTGTGCTGAACAGGCCTTTACTTGCCACACAGCAGCTGTGGCTTTCACTGCAAAGAAAGCACTCACTGCTCTGCTGCAGCTCCAGGACTGCAGAACATCTCCAAGTGTCAAACCTCAGAACATGTCTAAGATCACATCTGTCCTTCCCAGCATTCTGGGAAACACACAAACAATTTCCTAGCATCTACATTCCCACTGAAAATGATTATTTAGATGCAAGATGAATGGAACTTTTGTACTGGACTTTGCTTTTAATGTGAGGTCCTGAATTTTCCAAATCAGCAGGAATGTCAGTTTAGAGGTACTTATTCTAAATACCTAACAAAGAACCCTTGTCAATGCAGTATTTCTATTCCATAGCTCAGGAAATATTTGCCAGTAAGAGAATGTGGAGTTTTAAGCACTTGACAGGTATGTATGGCAGCTAAAAACTTCATAAAATCAGGTACCTCTTTCAAAAGCTGCAGTCACCTCTCTGGTCAGTTCTTCTTGTTTAACTGCAAAACAAATTATTTCATTTACTTTTTGTTATACTTAGGATATTTGATACCACTGCATTCTCACTGCCTGTGGTGGGAAAGCTCATTACTACTTTCAGCCTATGGGAGCCAAGTGAGTTGTTCATTATACTGCTGTCAATGTTGTTTTAATTATAATTTCAAACATGTATTTCTTTATTTAAACAGGTATACTGACAGCAATTCCAATGCACACCAAGGAGCAATAATTTCCCACCAATCTAACTTATTTTTGGTGTCTCAGTTTACCCTGCTACAGTTAACTTTCCCTTGTGCTACTCAGTTTTTATTCTAGTTATTGTAAATGCTTTTAGCACATAGCTGTTACTGAAAAGAATTAAATATATCAGTAAACCAAATGTTTTTGGTATCACCAACAATATAAAAAGAAAGTTGCTTGTGTAAGGAGAAGAACCACTTAATATAATGGCTGCCAGATGATGAAGGTGAAAAACTACGATGCCTTTATAAATAACATTATTTAGTGTGGTTGGACAAGCATTTTATTCAACTTCATTCTGACAGGTTTTTTTTTGGAACAATTGACTAAACTGATAAAGGTTGAGTAAATTCCTTTTTATTGTCTATATACATTTATTATGACATCAGAATAGGTTCTGTTATACAAATGTTCTGAAGACAGATGTGACGTTTAGGTGCATTAATAGGTAAAGACAACATTGGAAAAGAGGGGAACAGGACAGAAGATCCTGCAGTGAGTCAATTCCAGACTAACACAAATTGAAGATATTACAAGAAAAATACCAACACAGTTTAAAGCTTTCAGACTCATGTATTACACAGATTCAGTGCATTAGTTCTGTACAAATTCCTCAAGTCATAACCTACCTTTAATGGAAGTTTCAACTTCTTCGAGGTCCTTGTTTTTGGACTCTGCTAATTTCTCATTAATTTCCATGACTTCCATAAGGAACGCCGAGTCTGCATCACAGTCTGTCTCTTTTGCTGGCTCCACTCCCTTCAGCTCCAGCTGGCAGAGGAAATGGGAATTTGAAAATAAATATTCTCACATCCATTCCTATGGAAATTATTTTCTTTAATATTAAGTCTCTTAGTGGGGCATACTCAGATTCATATTCGATAAACCTACAGTGCATTGAGTCAGTCTGAAAATTAACACCATACATAGGCTGATCATAAACAAAAAAAAGCATAAAAAAGGCTGCAATGGGCCAGACTGAAATTCTGAATGAGCAGCCATGGCCAAACACCACGTGTGATGTGCAATTACTGTAACATGAGTAGCAAATGAGATAATATGCTGATTAAATTTTGGACAAACTTGGTTCTGGTCTCCCTTCTTTCTCTGGTGATCCTCTTCAGGGGAATTAGCACAAATTAGCACATTAAGGACTGAATGGAGGGTGGGATCCCTACCAGCCCCCAGGGTTAGTTACAGAACACTGCAATTCCTAACGGGGACCTTACTAGATAGAGGCCTCGGCTCAGAGGGTTCAGCAGAGTCTGGTAGGCCTTGTTGATCAGGGAAGAGTGTTGCTCAGAGTAGTGCTGCTCTTTCTGCAAATGGATGGCAAATAATTGGAAGCTAATTCCAAGTGGCGAAATACACTTTGTTACATGCGGAACAGCAGCGTCCCCACAGTGTCCGTGTGTGAAACGGAGAAGGCTCCGTGCACCTGGCGGCTGTGGCACCGCGCTCAGCTAAAGCCTCACGAACCGCAGCGGCCCCGCATCGTCCGCTCCTCCGCAAATCCACGGCAGAGCCTCTCTGAGCACCGAAACACAAACACAGGGATCCCCTCACTCCCCGAGCGGGAGAGACGTGGGGACTCCGCACTGCGACCCCGCCACGCAGCCGAAGGCTAAAGGCGAGTTCGTCCGGCGCTCACCGAGCCCCGCGGGCCCCTCCCGGCCCGGCTCCCCCGCCCGGCCCGGGGCTCACCGGCGGCCTCTTGCCGAAGCGGTCGGGGTGCACGGCGCGCTGCAGGCTCCGGAACCGCCGCTGCAGCTGCCCCGGGTCGACGCGGAAGGAGCGGTCGCTGCAGGACACAGGGCGGGTGAGACCCGCGGCCGGTCGGGCTCGCGGCCGCCCCGCCCACACTCACCAGTCCATCAGGCGGAAAAGGTCAGGCCGCGGCGCCGGCGGCTGCAGAGCCTGGCAGCCGGGGCAGAAGTGGGGCGGCCCATCGCTGCTGGGGAGCGGAGCGCCGCAGCTCCAGCACGACGGCCCCGGGGCGCGGCCCAGCGCGGCCCCGCGGAGCGCCAGGCGCGCCCACCCGAGCCGCGCCTGCAGCGCCGCCAGCATCGCGGCCCGCTCCCGGCGGCCCCCGCGCGGGCTGCCCGCTCATTGGCTGCGCTCGGGGCGCGCGCGCGGCGCGCACGGCGGCCCCGGCCCGGCGGCGTGAGCTCCGCGAGCTCCGCGAGCCGTGAGTTCGGGTCCCGCTCCGGCCCCGCGCCGCTCCCGGCCCGGCACCGCCGCGGGCTGCGAGCCCCGCTTCTCCCGGGACACACGCGCTGGCCACGCGGGGCCACAGTGCTCAGTGAGGGCGGCGGGGCCGCCGGTGCCGGTGTCGGTCCGGGGCAGCAGAGCTCCGGAGGGCAGGGCCGCACGGTGCGAGGTGGCCGCTGAGGCACGGCTCCGCTGTCTGAGCGTTCAGAGGCAGGTTCAGCTTGGACACGAGGGAAAGCGCCGGTATGGAAAGGGCTGCACGGGTCAGTGGTGGGGTCAGCATCCCTGGAGGGTCCCGCAGCCGTGTGGGACAGGGGACAGGGCACGGTGGCTTTGGCAGTGCGGTGGCACTCGATGGTCTCTGTGCTTTCCAGCCCCAATGGCTCCGTGGGTCTGTTCTGTCTGCGGGCGGAGCTCTGGGCCTCGCCCATGTTTGTAAACACCTGTAAGGAACGGGACGGGAACTTGGGAGCTGCCGTGGTTTTATGGCTCGTAATGAAATGTAGCAAAGGATAAGAAGAAATATACATTAAATTGTATGGCAAGCAGCTAAAAACCCCATATACAGCTGGTAAGGTTGGAAGGCTCGTGGGCACTGCTGTGCTGGGGGAAGCTGGCTATAGGGGGGGCTGGGGCGGCCTTTAAATAGAGAAGGAGGCACCAGAGGCTGTGAATTTCCGGGCTGTTTCCTGCATTGAGTCAGTCTGAAAATTAACCGGCAGCTGTCGGGCAGCGTCTGAATCTGGCAAGGATTTGGACACTTATTATGCATAGGTGTGATAAATCTCTCGGAGGCTTTCAAGAAAACCTATGTGATTTTACAGTTCTTACTCCTTTCGGTTTTCTCTTTGTTTGGGGACCAGCCGTGGTCCCTTGCTCCGTGCGGGGATGCTCTGTCAGAGCACAGCCCATGCCTGTGTGACCCTATGGGAGCGCTGAAGTGCTCGGTAGCAATTCGGGAATAAATCAGGGTTAGTTCTGCTGTAGAACCAGCAGAGGCCGCCCCACGTTGCCTTTTAAAAGGAAAACCATCCTGCTTTGCACACTTCCTGGGAATTTACGTATAACCCAGACATGCACGCTTTGGTTGTAAGTTTTACTTCTTTGAGGCTGTGAATGGATTTGGACATTATTAATGCAGCGTGTGAGTGCTTGCCAATTTTACTTTCCTGTAGTAATTGTGGTTTTTTGACATTCTCTTTTAAAGCCAACATGTCTCGAGAGACTGGAAGTGAAGCACAGCAGTCTCAGAGTGCCCAGCAGCCTCAGAGTGGGACCAGTTCTTCCAGTGGCTCACAGAGCACTAGTCAGTCTTCCTTAAGTTCTGGCACTGTCAGTTCCTTGGACACTGTTCCCACTCAGGAGCTTCCCTCCATCCCTGAGGACCAGGAATCTGAAGAGCTGGTTCCTCAGCCTTGGGGCCGACTCTTTGCACTTGGAAAAGGTTTCAGCAACTGTGGTAGGTGCATCCTGTAATAAATCTCTTGGTTTCTTTGTAGGATCTCAGAAAAGTTCTGAGCAGCTTGTTGAAGAGCAGTGTCTTTTCATTTTCAAGTTAGGTACAAGCAAATTTAGGTATGGAACTTTTTGCTATAATGTTTTTTTCCATACTACATCCCAGTGTTTACACTGAGTTCTCACTTATACAGCTGCCATAGACTCACAGAAATTCTGGGGTGTTCATATCCTTTGTTACATGCTTAATTAAAAAAAAATTATAATTTATTTTTTTTAGTTATATGTCTCTATATTGCTGATGGTGAACTGAAAAATAACACTGCTGAAGAGGGTAAAATTAATAAAGAATTTGACAAAGTGTAGTGCTTTGTATGAGTTAAACTTTCTTTGGGAAGAATCTTGTCTCTGTTATCCTATCCATTACCATTTGGAATCATTCTGTATTGCCATAGTTATTAACTTCCTGCAACATTGTCTTCTCTCTCTGCTGTACCTTCCCCTCCTCTGCAGACTGTGTCAATGAGGAGTACTGGTTTGGGAGGGACAAAAGCTGTGATTACAGTTTTTCTAAGCTGGGATTGTCTGAGACTGGCTTCTACCAAAACTATAGCAAGAAGCACTTCCGAATTTTCAGGGTAAGTGCTAAAAGTGTTAATTCTGTCTATTTTGGCATAATTTAAAAAGAGAATTTGAGGCAGAGATCCTAAAGAAATCTAAGTATCTTCAGGGTTAACTCCTTTAATGTGACTTGGCAATACCCCATTCATATGGTTTATGAAATAAACTCGGTCTCATTTCTTGAGTCAACAATAGTAAATTTCTAGTGTATCATGTCTTTATTGTAAAGTCATTTGATCTTTACTGTCATCTTCCCCATTTTTTTTTCTCTTTGAGGAAATGGGTCCAAGAAATTCCTATGTTGCCTACATTGAAGACCACAGTGCAAATGGAACATTTGTAAATAGAGAGCTCGTTGGAAGAGGGAGGAGGCTCCCACTGACACACAACTCTGAAATTGCACTGTCTGTACTGACCAATAAGGGTAAAATGTGCTTTAACTTAAATAGATTTTTTATGTATTGACCAGGAGGTTGTTTCTGCATTGATTTGATTGTGTTTCTTGGGAGCTGAGCTGCGTCATGAGCACATCTCATTAATAGGTGTTTTAGTACTTACATGAAAATTATCCATGTCAACCCTAGGAAAAAACCTGAAAAAGAAAACTTAAAGAAATCTGGATCAGGCAGCACCTTACTAGAATATAAACTTTTATAGGTTTTTTCCTGTTTGTGAAACCCTTTTGGGCTTCAGTAGCTGTGCATATGATGGTGGGAACAGGGTAAACAGGTTATTCAAGAAAAGTTGAAAAAAAAGCTCCAGATACCTAACTAGATCTCTTTTATCTTTGCTGGAACATTGAAATTTTTGCTCCTTTTGTCCTTAAATGTAATTCATTACTTAAAGACTGTTGTGAATTTAATCCCAAAATGCAATTTTTTAGCAATAAGATCACCTTGCTAACCCATAGCTGGTATAATTTATAGCATATATTTAGTTTTTCCTCTAGCAGGCACTATTTTCTCAGTTATATTGTTGACTATAAAAGCTCACAAAACATAGCTGTTTGTTCTAATAAAAAATTTAAACCTAATAATGGGAAAATGATGTCCACTTGTCTTCCCAGTGTTTGTATTTTCTGATCTTACGGTGGATGATCAGATGATGTTTCCTAAAGAATTCAGAGAGAAATATATTATGTCAAAGACTTTGGGAAGGTAAGCATCCTTATTCAGAAAGTTAGAAAGCAGCCCAGCTCCAATTTATGCTTTCATTTGCCTGCACTTGTTACACAGATTTTTGACAGAGCTGTGTTCCTGTTGTAGTGGTGCCTGTGGAGAAGTCAAACTGGCATTTGAGAAGAGCACCTGTAACAAAGTTGCAGTGAAAATCATCAATAAACGGAAGTTTGTGGCAAGTGGCTTGAATGAAGAAGTAAGTATTGCTGTTTGTCTGTCTGTCTTGGCTACCTTGCAGTGGTCCTGGAATATTTGGTAACTTCTCAGACTCCTCAGCTGTCTTCAAATGAGGATTTTCTTACTTAATGTCTTCAGCATTTAATTTAAAAATGCTTTTTGATGTTGTATGATGCACAGAATTTTTGTTTTTATTCCTTGACTACATTCCATTAGGTTCACCATTCAGGACTTTTAATGGGATTTATCCAATGGGTGGTGTGGAGTCTTGCAGGGTTTGGTTTATGTCCTAAAATTCATCAGAGAGACACATCATAACCAGCACAGTCTTGACCAAAAATGTACCAGCTAAACTAATTCTAGTGAATGTTGCATCATAATATATTTTAAGAAAATTGTATGAAGCTTTTAGGGAAGGTCTAATGGCAGAAGCCACAATTTGGAGAATTGCAAAGACAACTGGCTCAAGATGCTGTTGTGAATTATAATTACTGATACATGGCATTCCCCAAAACAGACACAGGAGTGTATCTGGAATGTTGTGTATGGGTTAAGTTGTGTGTTCCAAGATTGATTTGGATTGGAAGAAGAGCAAAAAATCCCTGCTGAGCTGATTTCATTAGCTGAGCCTAAGCCACGGGTTAGAGAATCTGTTTATGTTATCTTGCAAAATAGTAGCATGTAATGTTAGGTTGGCCCATCTGCAAAGCATCTTGGAGGGAGAAAAGCTGTTTAAATACAAGTATATGAGCAAAAACAATTATTTTTTTTTTAATTTGGAAGTTATTTGAGGATTTCTAACCTGCAGTGAAATTTCATGGCTGGAGCAATATCTTGCTTCAGATAGTGACAGCACACTGTTTATTTAATTCACTGAAGGTATCTCATCATTTTATGGAAAAAAATTGTATGTTATGGTCACTTAGAGTAGCAAAAGGCATGGAATTATGTCTTTCCTGGTATTGTCTCTTATTTCTCATGTGTCTTATTCCAGAACAGCTCTGTCTTACCCAATATGGTATTTGATTCTTTTAATAGAACCCAGGTTTTAATATCAATACAGAAATTGAAATTTTGAAGAAAATAGATCATGTGAGTATTACTGTACATTTTTATTATTTTTTGCTCCCTCCTGTATGTACTTGTTTAGTTTACTGACCTTAGTGTAGTAATGAAAGAGCAATTTTATCCATTCAGAAATGTGTTAAAAGGGATATATAATTTCCCTTGTAAATTATTGAATGGTTCTTTTTTTATTCTTTTAAGTGTATTATATCCTAGCAGATTTGAGATTTTAAAGCTTTGGATAACTTAGATATAAATTTGAGAAGAAACATCACAGGAGAAATTTTAACCTGAGGCACTATTGCAGAAATTTTTCTTTGATTCAGGTTTTTGTAAATGCTGCAAAAGAACTGAATACAAAGACTAGTTTTCACTGGCAATTTCTTGATTTTTTTTATCCCCTCTTTCCTCTGCATGTAAAATAGATGAAATATTGAGGGTGTAGTCTGAGGTGCTTGCAAGTCACTTGTGTTAAGTGTTAGCTTAAGTGACCTGGTTTGAAATATTGAAATAAGAACTTCAGGATTACTTTTTACAAATTATTCTATTTTGTGTGTCTCTGTTTGTGTTTCCTTTTCTGTTAGCCTTGCTTAATCAAGATTAAAAATTTCTTTGAAGCAGAGGATTACTACATTGTTTTGGAACTGTAAGTAACCTGTTTGAAAGTAAATGCATAAAACAAAATTTTTTTTTATAGCCACAATGAACTATGGAGGTTTTGCTTTTTTATTTTGTTTTCCTTTTGCTGGTCTGCCTTTTCTGTAAAACCTTTGTAAGATTAGGAGCTAGTATAACCAGGAGAAATCATCCTTCTATGCTTATAGGCACTCAAGGCCTGGGCATTGTTTGCTCTGCTGCTGTTGTGGATTGCTGCTATTTTATTTTATTTTATTTTATTTTATTTTATTTATTTATTTTATTTTATTATTTTATTTTATTTTATTTTTGAGCTTGTCAGAGGCTCAAAAGGCCTGACAAGAGGGGTATGATCAAAAATCATGTAACAACTCCCAGTGCAGACTCATGAGATTGACCTTAACTCAGCCATGCATGTGCTGTGTTTAGGATGTTCACTCATTTTCAGAAATAAATTATTTCCCTGTAGCCAGAATAGCCAAATGTTTTGGTCTTAGTCTTGTCTAATGAGATGAATTTTTTGGAAGTTACATGTTGGTTTGTTAGCCTGCATTTGTTTTAGGATGGAAGGAGGAGAATTGTATCACAGAGTGTCAAGGCCAGTCAAGATGAAAGAAGAAATCTGCAAGTTGTACTTTTATCAGATGCTGCTGGCAGTAAAGGTACATAATCGTGAATTCTACCCAAAAAAAAGTCACTAAGATGAGTTTTTCTGTCACTTGTCATTGCTGAAACCCATGTAAGCCATCAGCACAGTGTTCTTAACAAGTTGATTTAACAAGAGAGAGACAGAAAAGCAGAATTCCTACAAAAGTGATAGAGAACATGGGTCTGCACACTGTGCTTGCATGAGATTTGACATTTGAAGCATAATGATTTCTAAGGTGCTTTTTTGTTTTTTGTGATGGTCTTTTGGCGTGGGTTATTTTGTTTTCATTTTGTTTTGTTTTCATTTTGTTTTGTTTTTTTTAAGGGACAGTCCCATGTTAGGAAGCTTTAAATGTTTGCCCTCCTCTTACACAGCTTTCAGTTATCCTGCCATTGCCATGAGAAAAAACGGAAAGCTTACATTTTAAAATAAGTTAATAATCTGTTTTTCCTTAATTGTCCATCTGTGTATATTTAGTATCTTCATGACAATGGAATTATACACCGAGATCTAAAGCCAGAAAATGTGCTACTTTCATCCACTGAAGAGATATGTCTTGTAAAGGTAAGGAAAACTACATTTCTTGTTAATGGAGAAATTTGGGAGTGTTCCTTCACATGCTCCTTGATATTTCATTGAACACAGCCAAAAAGATATTATGGAATTAGTAATACAAACCATGAAGTAACTTGAAACATAGACCTTTTTTTTAATAATTATAATTTTACTTTTATGGATATTTCAATCCATACACTACACATCTATTTTCAAATGTCAATTATTTTTTCCCCAATAAAATCTAAATTCTTGAATTACAGACAGCATTCCCACAAATGTCCAGGCTGTATGGTGACAGTGATTTTTTTTTTCTTTTGGTTTTTTTTGGGGGGGGGATTAGGGTTGTGTATTTTCTTTTGTGTTGAGAAACCATTGACTATATTTGCATGCTGAAATGCTTATTTTTCACAAAAACTCTTCTAATAGGCTACAATACCTTTATTCTGTAGTTATCCATTTATATGCATATCTTAGAGTGTTTTTGCTAGTGTAAAGTGTGATTCTTTGTCATATTTCTCCCTCTTCCTCCTCTCCCATTCTCAATAATGTTTGGGGTGACTTCTATTCATAGTCATGTACTGGAACTGGCTTGGAAGGAAGAAACTTAATGCTACCTCCTGATTTATGTCTACAATGTGATGTGTTCTAGTACACTCCATCCTAATATGTAATGTGGTGTTACCATTTTTAAATGCAAGATTACAGATTTTGGACAATCCAAGATTCTTGGAGAAGCTTCTCTTATGAAAACATTATGTGGTACTCCCATGTATCTTGCTCCTGAGGTTCTAAATTCACTTGGGACTGCTGGATACAGCCGAGCTGTGGACTGCTGGAGTTTAGGAGTTATTCTTTTTGTATGGTAAGATATTGTGGAGCTGTACCTTCACTGGGCAGTCTTTGACATACCTGGCTTGAGACTTGGCAACTTCAGTGTCTGTCTGAGGAAGTGAAAGTTTAAAACTCTACAAGTATAAAAACACTACCATAGCAGATGCCTTAAAATGTGTGATTTCAGTGTTTCATTTGCTGTGAGATATTCAGTGCTATTTAACTTCTTTTCTTTTATACAGCTTGTGTGGATATCCACCATTCAATGAGCAAAACACTCAACTCTCTCTGAGGGATCAAATCACTCGTGGAAAATACACATTTATTCCAAAAGAGTGGAAGCATGTGTCAGACATGGGTATGACTCCAGCACAGTGGGTAGCAAAATATCTACCTCTTTTCTTGTAGTTTTTGTTTTCCTTTATCCTCCTTTCAGCTGTGTGTTAACACTGTGTGTTAATATGTTTAATTTTTAAGTTAATATATTAAATTTTTTTAAGTTCGTAGTGAAAGCATTAGAATGAGAACATACTTTATTATTGAAGAGATTTCTTAGTAGTATTTAGCATAATTAACCACACAAGCATAGAGTTTGTGGGCACATACATCTATTTCTCCACTTTTCACTTTTTCTTCTGACTTTATCAAGCTGGTCTACAGACTTTGCCTAAAGATTCTTCAAGTGTTGCACCAAAAATACCAGGAATTTAAGGAATACGAGTTAGAATTCCAAAAAACAAACGTTCCAAGAGAGTCCTTTCATGGTGCTAGTCTTTGAGCTGAAAGTGTCAGTCACATTTGAGGAATCATCTATTATGTTTGGCCCACTGTAAGTGAAGTAGTCTGTGAAACTGAGTTTTTGCATAGCAAACTGAAATGATAATTACTGTCTGTGTGCTTTTAGTTTTTCAGGACATTTTATATGCACAAAATAATTGTAGTATTTACCTTGGACGCTTCTTTATATGTGCAGAGGAGTTTCTTATAAATGATGTGGTCATCCTTTGTCTAATAAACTTATCAACTATAACTCCTTCCTGGATAGTTTGGAGCTTATTCAATATTTAATCAGACATTCATGAGAATGTACAATCTTAACATAATTTCCATAGTCCTACTTGTATGTATTCAGAATAATCTGATCAAATGAAAAGTAAATCTTGCTGAAATTCCTTTATGGGAGATTTGGAGTAATAAAATACAACATAAATGCCCTATTTTTCACAGTGTCTACTAAGCAGCTTCCTAAGAAGATGAAACTTTATGTTAAGCATACATGTGTATGTCCTGTCTCTCCTCTCCCACTTTCCCAGATGGATAATCTGCTTTCCAAGACACTGTAAACCAGGATAAATTAAGCTGTCTTTGCTTTTCCACAGTAATACTGAAGCTTTTAGGGAAGTGCTGAGCCTCCTGTGCGTGCTCAGAACATAAACTGTGTATATGCTAAATATATCTCTGGGTAATTCGGGTATACTGAGAATTGCTGAGTTGTGTATGTGTGAAGGAAAGATGAAAGAGTGAGGGAAAGATGAAAGATGGTTGCAGTCTGCAGCCCTCCCCATGCATAGCAAAACCAAAAGGGATCTGCCCAGCCTGCACTTGTGTGCATTGCTCTGAAGGGGTGTAAGGCACATTGTCACACATGGTTTTGGTGTAGGTATATTTCAGGTAATGAGTGTATTGATCACATGCCAACCAGCTTATTTTATTGTCTTAGCTCTGGATCTGGTGAAGAAGCTCTTAGTGGTGGATCCAAGCAAACGTCTTACCACAGAGGAGGCCTTAGAGCATCCTTGGCTGCAGGTAGGAATTGGGTTTTAGGTGAAAGCTGAGTTGTTTGAGGATAACTTGTTCATATCTTGTGTTTTCAGAGATTTAGTCCCTGTAGAGACAGCAAAAGCAGCATGGAGTAATCTCCTGAATACCTTTTGTCAATACAATGAGCAGCTTCTGCATCCCTTCTGAGACACCTCTTCCCAGAACTCTTTCACGTGTGAGATCAAGATGTGTTTGTTAGAGCCCAGGTCTGACTGTGGTTCTGGTAGGATGGACCTCTCCTTCTGAGCTTTGGAACAGAGCCCCATCTCCTCAGATGTTTGTGTGGGCAGGCAGTGCAGTTTGTTTCTGGCAAGCATCCAATACTAGTTTGTTCTTACTCTCTGTGCAGGAATAAATGTCCCTGGTTTGGGAACCCTCTGAGTAGGAAGTGATGGTTTCCCTGCCTCCTGTTACAGTCTAGGTTTGAGAGGAATAGTCTTTAGGTCGTCTTTTCTTAATTTTGGCAGAGGTACCCACTGAACCTATGAGCTTTCTGGGAACAGGAGAATTTCAGATGCTTTGGTAAAGACCATAAAGAAATGGGGGAAACAAGGGAGTATCCCTCAGTGCTCAACAGCTGATGGTGTTCTGAGACAAAAAACATGTGTGGATTCTCTTTAAAGTGATTAACTTGTCTTGATTATGCTCCTGGGCATCAGGAAGCATTTCCTGACATTCATGGGTTTTACTTACTGTAGTTTTGTGTGCAACATCTACAGTGAGTTAATCAGATATAGAGTCTTGCACTTGAATTACAAATCTGAGCAGAAAAATTATTCAGAAACCTGCAACACTGATTTTTAAAATTGCTGGTATGCATAAGGGGGAAGGGGAAATAGATGATTGATTTATATGAGCTAAGAATTTAAGATATTTCAATATATATATTCAGGTTGTTATTAACTTGATTCTATTTTCCATGTAAGGACGTCTCTTACCATTAAGTTTAATTTTGAAGACAGGACAGAAGGTTCCAGAAAACATCATAGCCATAAATCCAGATGTAATCTAGCACTCAGCTGCTGTTCTTTGAGCTGTTTCTCTGCAGGGGCTGTTATTAAGTGTCAGGTGTTCATAGGTGATGGATGTAGACTGCCTGCTTGTAATGCCAGCATCCAGCATGCTCAGTTTAGGGTATCACTCATCTCATAGCACCAAAAGAGCTCCCCAGTCCTGTTCCTGTGAGCAGTGAGGAGTTACTGGCTCCTCTCTCCCTCTTGCGTTCTCTGCAAGTCTCGACTTTACAAGTCAGCAGGAAAAACCCTATTGTCTCTGTGACCAGCTGATGCCTGTTAGCCCTCTGATCATTTTGGTGGCACTAGGAAATTTCTAAATTTTTTCTAGAAATAAGCATGTTCTGCAGATTTATTTAAATTAGTAGTGCTGTCAAATTAGTGTTTCCAAAACAAGTTGTTTACTCCATTCTTTGCTCAAATCTAGAACTTTAAAACTTGTTGAGCTGTGTAAACCTAAGTACTGCTCAGTGGAAATGTCTTCTTACCTGTATTTGCTTAATAAAACATTTTCTAAAGGCATATAAACAATTATTGCTGTTTCTGCCTCTGAAATCTTCACTGAAGTCTTTGGAATGGTGCAAGATTAGTTTGGTTGCATGCTGAAGAAAAACCACAGGTCTTTGTTACATCAATGGAAAAATATTTCTTACCTTATCCATCAATTCAAATGTAGCCACAATCAAATCAGGTGAACTGGAAAGGCAAAACAAGTCAAAATTCCATATAAAATTAAATGCATATTCAGGTCAAATGCTTTCTGTACCACTTAAGAATAGTTAAATAAAAAAATGAGATACTGCAATACTCCTTTGCTTAGGAAAAGGACCCTCTCCACTGCCTTCACCTAAAAAAACTCAGTTAAAACAGCTGAAATCCTTAGGACCTCAATGATCTTTATTTCTAATTGTCTCTAGCACTGAATGTCCCATTCACTTCTCTTTGATTTTCATAATCATTGCTTTTCCCTTAAATATTCTATATACTACTTAGATGCTGGGTTTTTTTGCAGGATGAGGATATGAAAACTACATTTGAACAGCTCCTTGCTCAGACACGTACCAGTATGAACCCACCAGAAACATCAAAAATGGTATGTGCAGTAATTATTTGAAGATTCACAGAGAAACTACATTTTGAAGTAATCTTTAATAAAAAAAATCAGTTAATTTTGACACTTTAGAGAAATGTACCCTTGGGCTGTATGTGGCAGCCTGCTGGTTAGTTCTGTTTCCTGAACAATGGATTTCCATGTTTTGTCAACACTTTGTTTAAATTGATAGAAACACTTGCCTAGGCTTTAAAGGATTATTCCTATATTTAGAACAAAATTGTTGAATGTATTTTTTTTCAATGGATTCAAGTCACTAATGTTTAGTATTCAAGTAAAAATTCTCGTGCTGGTGCAAGGTTAGGACAGCATTGTGCCATTCATCACCAGATGCTAATTAGGAAAATTGTGAACAGTAAGTGTTTCAAGCTGGGAGCAATGTCTTATATGAGAACCATCAAATATAATTAGATTGATCTTGGGAGAGAAACATGGGTTAGTTTTTGGTCACACTGTCCAACACCTGTAGTTCTGGAGCAAGCAGAAAGTCAGGTTCTGCCTTACCTGGTTTCCTGAGCCATCCTCCTGTGTTTTTCTTCCAGCCAACCACAACGAGAAAGCGTCCCCATGACAATGATGAAGACAATGGCTCTGCTAAACGTGCTGTTCCTTCTACCTCCTATCAGAAAATGAGGTGAAAAGCAAGAGAAAATGACTTTGTTAATGACAGCTTTTTTATGGAGAGCAGATTTTTTTATTAAGAAAAATCTCAATAATGGAATAAATGGTTGAAGATGTATAATTTTCAAATAAAAGTAACTTTGTAAGATTGAAGTGACTGCTGTGAATGCATGAGAATCTGCACAATTAGTCATGTTCTAGTCCATCCAGCTGTCTGACTCAATGAAAGTATCAGAAAAACTCCTGAACTAAGTTATTAACACTTTTTTAGGCTAGCTTCATCCCCAGCTACATTCTCTGTTTCTTCTTTTCCAATTTCTAGGTTAGGCATGGAAATTAGCTTAGTCCTAACAGATGAAGAAGGAATACTAAACTTGCTGAGCTTTTGCCTGAGACACAGCATTACCTGGCACAATGCTGCCCACAGACTTCTGAGGACACTTAGTTCAGTTCAGATGTAAAACTTCTGATGGACCTTGAGGTGCTCTGGGCTTCAGGTAAAGCTCCCCAGTAAATGCTGGACTGGCAGAATCACAGCACTGTGCACTGGGATGGGGCTGATTGGCTTCCAAAGCAACAATTACCATCTGCATGGTGTTTTAACATGTGTGTACCATGTTTATTTCCCAGAGGAGGGATGAGTAAGAGGAAACGTGATAACAAGAGATGAAACAAAGATGTATAAATTCCTGTCAGGGAAGAACTAGGAATTGGCTGAGAGGAAAAACTTGCTTGCCTGTGTTGGGTGAAAATTTTGAACTGTGTGCCTCTTATTAAAGGATTACTGATTATTATCATTACTGACTGAAAGAACAGTTTAGTAACTGTGTTGTCCAACATGCATCTTTTGGTTCAAGATGTTTGTAAAGAATAAAACTTAATGCATTATGGAATAAACCCATGTCAGGTAGGAATTAAAATATTCATGAGTCATTTTCCTGTATGTGCCCATTGCAGAGAACTTGTGTGTTTTGATATATTTGATATTAACCAATGTTAATGATAAAATGCTGATTCTTGTACATTGATACCTTTCTTAATGGATTGGATGGAGAAACATCTGTGGGCATGTGGATGGAAACAAAGCTACTGGTTCCACTCCAGATGCAGTGGGGTGATGGAACAAAGGTGTGTCTTTCATTGGGGATGTGCCCTTTGGTACAAGTCTGTTGGTGGCACATCCTCAGGGAGTTCTGGTGCTTGCTGTAGCTCATGTGAAGTAGAAGGGAACACTCAGCTGCCATTTGCTACATAAAAGAATCACAGGATGCACTGAGCCAAATTTGCATCCTGTTTTACTGCAAGTGCTGATACCTTTGGGCTTTGATTACCAGTTACTTTAAAAGACCTACATCGTGGCTGATGAGAAGGTAATTCCCTAGCTCCTATTTACACTGCCAATTTGTTTTTAGATAGAAAACTTCTATAATTTATTCCTCCATCTTCTTACATACCACAGTTGTTAGATAATCAGTAACTGCATTGTTTGGGTCCTTTCCCTGGGTCCTGACTAACACCTGCTTTCCAATGATGTCCTAAATTTGATCTCACTCATTTGATGGCACACCTTTGGGCTGCTGGCCATGTATTCATAATTTGATTGCAGAAAGCTTTCTAAAGTTTCAGACTCAAATTTTCCCATGGAACAGTAAGTTTCACTATGGTGAAGTGGTATCCACTTTTCACATAGATAAGAAAATATTTATCACTTATCTGCAGCACAAGAGTCTTCAGCATAATGCATTTTGTTCATTTCAAGAGGCAGGATGGCTTACAGCAGTTGGAAGTTGGGTTAAACAAAGTGCTGAGGCTCGCTGTGCCCGGTTAGTGCGGTGTCATTAGTGACCAGCATCACCACCTGCGGTCCGTGTGGGCCCCGCTTACTCTCGAGCTCAGGCTGCCGCTGCTTTTGGCCGACGGTCCCCCACCCGCACGGCGACAGAGCCGCATCCTCCGTGAGGACGGAGCCCGTCCGTGCTGGCGGAGAGGCGAGCGCTGCTCCAGCCGGAGCCCGCAGAGGAGCGGCCGGGCCGGGGCAGCCCGACGGCAGCCGCAGGACGTCCGGCGCGGGCCCGGCGCCGTCGGGCGGGGGTGCCCGGGGTCCGGGCGGAGCCCAGCCCCGGGGCGGGGCCGGGGCACTGCGGGTCCCACTCAGCCGGGCCCGGAACGTGGCGCCGGGGGCCGGAGTGGGATCGGCCTGGCGGGGACGGCGGCGGCCCCGGCCCCCGCAGGAGAAGGAGGAGGAGGAGCAGCAGCGCGATGGAGCAACAGGCGCCGCCGCCCCCGCCGGGGGCCGTGGCGGTGGGCCGGGCTCGGCGGGAGCAGGACGCGGAGCCTCCCCGGGTGAGTTGCCGCGGGACGGGCAGCGCTTGAGCGGCCGGGGAGGCGGGAAGGAGGTGCCGGGCCGGGCCGGACGCGGGCGGCGGGGGAGGCTGCGGGGCGCGGGCTGGCGGCTGTCCCGGCCGGAGCGGGACGGGGCTCGGCGGGGGCGCAGGCCCGGTGGCCCGAGGCGCGGCGAGGGGCCGGGCGGCCGTGGGGCAGCTCCCGCCGGGGCTCCGGGAACGCCAGGCCGAGAGCTCGGCTCCCTTCGCCCTGGGCACGCTGGGGTGCCGAGAGTGACCCCGCTGCCTGAGAGCCCCGGGGCGGGCGGGGGTCCCGGCCGTGAGGAGCGGCGGAGGGCCCGGGCCCGGCCCGGAGCGGGGCTCTGTGCCCCGAACGCCGCCGGCCGCCGCTAGCTGGAGCGGGACCCTCGCGAGCACAGAGCTCGGATGTCGGCATGGGCATTGTGCTCGCTCTGGCGCCCCCGTAAACAAACTCGAGTCTCGCTGAAATCTACAAAGTTTGGAGGTGAGCGTGTCAGGTGTACTTGGCAGCGCTGCACAGCTCCTTACCCTGCTCCAGTGGTACAGAAAGTTGTTAGGAACTTCGTTAAGGGCTTTGTCACTGGCAGAGCTTAGAACCCGGGGATTGGGTTCAGTCAGCGCACCAGGAGTGACAGCAGATGTCACCAATTTGTCACTGATGTGGCTCTGCCCGTGACCGAGCACAGACTGGCGATCAGCGGGGCTGCTCCGGGCACAGCCTGCGCTCCCCGAGCTCGGTGTTGCAGCCCCAGGGATGCCCCTGGCTGTCGCCAGTGAATTTAGAGTTGAAATCCAGAGAGCCGGGTGCCTGTGCCTTCTTGTCCTTCCTCCTCTTCTGGAGTTGTTCATAATTTTAGTGTCTTTCCTTTTTCTTGGAGGTTTTCACGATCTTTGATAATATCTCTCCTGCGCTTTCTTTTGGTGTGGAACAAGAGCTCTTCAGGTGCTAATGGAGCCCTTTATGGGCTCTTTGAAATGGATATGTGGCAAATGGATAAATTCCTAAACGGATGAGTGGATGTGCCTTGAAGGTTGCCCTAACAGGTGTTCCTCGAGTGAGCGAGGTTACTGTTCATGCCTGGCTTTTGCTGAATTACTGGTCCATCACTCCCTCGTGGCTGCCTCTGTCTCCAGACAGATCAGAGGGAAAGGTCTGTTTTCTCACTGATAGTTTGTGATTTAATTATATTTATATATAATTATTATTAACAATAACTAGCTTTAAAAATTATGTATGAACCAAAAAGTACTGTTTAAATTTGACTATGGATTAATTACAATTATTAGCAACATGTTATTACAATTACATTTGTAATTCTTACAATTTTTAGCAATATGTAGCATGCCTTAAATTAGGGTGGATCTAACTGCTGTAACAAGTGCAGATCTCTCCAAGCTCAGTATTGGAAGCTCACAACTTTTTTCCATTTTTAAAAATTTTTAAAAGTAAAACCATTTTCTATAGAAAATCTTATTTAAGCTCCAGTTAAGAAAAAAATCTTTTTCCATCCTGTTGATAAGTTCATACCATCCTGCAGTGGCTTAAACCTCCAGTTCTGGTGGTCTTTCCTATCTTTCCATGGTATTTCTGTGGAAATTCTGCTCTGTTTAGGGGAAGATTGGCAAGGTTTCATATCTCTTCAGGAGTGTAGTACAGCCTGGCTGAAGTGCTGGCTGCTGGGAGGTATCAGGGACATACTTCATGTGCTTTATTTGTTCTTGGGCTCTTGTTGAAGCCAATTTCTATTGCAGAAAAACAGTAATTCCCCAGAATATGCAGAGAAACCATAAAACCATTTTACAGATTAAAATATAAGTTGTGTAGAAGTTTTCCTAGAAAGGGAAGCTCAGTTACAGATTTAAGCTGATTTTGGAAACCTGTATTTAGCTTAAGTTACTGTCACTCCTTTTTTTCAGAATCCATTAGGAATGCCAGTTTTTCTGCTTGCCTCTTTTTGTTTTTTTCCTCTTCCTAATGCTTTAAAAAGTATCTTGAGCTATTTAGATAATTTAAAATACAAAAATTATACATGTCATACAGTATCTTTTTTGAAAAATTATAAATAATTTTTTAAAAAAGGTGTCTTAACTATGGACTTGCCACCCAAGGCATCATCAAATCAAATAAATTATTTGCATTATGTAGCATTAAATAGGAGGAATTACATACAAACCAGCAAGCTCAGAGGTATAACATTGGTGTTTTGATAAAACATTTACTTTTGTACCACATTGTTTTCTTTAGTCCTCTTGGAGCAGAATGTGTATTTGCTGTTGTCTCTTGTCATTCTTACTGGGACTCACTGGGAATCTGTTCCCCATGGATGTTCAGAGACACCTTTCAGTGTGTATGGGCACTTCTTGTATTTGATGGATGTTCTGTAGAGAGGACTAAGTTCAACAAGCTTGGTCAGTGAAGACAAAAGTTCTTGTAAGAGAAGTTTTGCTGTATATTTGAGTTCCTGTTTGCTTTGGGGGTGGTTGGGAGTTAATTTCATCTTGAAAAAGACCAAGGAAGGTTGTGTGTGTTTTAACACTCCGCTTCCATGGCCTGCAGGGTTAAATCCTAAGCACCTTCTCCCAGAGGAGACTTTCTCACCAGTGAAGGAAATTTGTTGCTGAGTCTGATCTGAAGGAGATATTGTGGAAGCTTCTGTCTGACATGACACTCAGAGCTGATTTCTGCTGTCTTATGCTGGTTTGGAGAAGTAGTGTTGAGAAGCTTGTGCCATCTTCTGATTTATGAGAAATATATGAGCTTCTGACTCAGACTTTCTCACTAAATCCTCTTCTGCACTTCATTAGAATCTCATTTGTTCTGCTGCACTAGGAAACTTCTTCTTTAGCTTTGGTTTAGTACATGCAAGCACCTTCTGTAGCAAAATGTTAGGCAGCCCAAAAATGTGCATTACCATCACCTTCCACTGTGTTAACAGGAGAGGAGCAGTGGTGAGCAGTGGAAAGTGGGGATGACTTTTTAATGAGTACTTTTTGTGAGTTGGTACCATAATCATAATCTTTTTTTATTTGTGGTTTGAGTGCCAGAGTGACTCAGTTTTACTGTTTCAGGGTTTTTTCTTTTAGCTCATGATGTTTTACTGCCTTACGTAGTTCTAATGATAGCAGGAATTAAACAGGAACATATTCCACAAATTACCATCATAGCTTCCTTTTTTCTTTTTTCATGAGATTGTTTAGCGTCACAGGATATTAGAGGCAGAAACCACTTCACTTGGATGCAGGGGATGTGTCCTCATGGATTTTCCTTGTTGTTACAGACTCCCAGTGTGATTCTGGAAGGATCATCACCAGCTTTCTGTGTGCGTTTGTTTGTGCATAATAAACTGCCAGAAAAGACAGCTGTTGTTGGGCTTGTGTCACTGGTGCTCCTTGGGGTTTTGTGCCCTTGCTGAGGCCCCAGTGCTGAGGGCTCAGTAGCTCTTGGTGGTCCTGGGCTCTGTGGTCAGGCAGAGGGGTGGGTGAGATGCCACTGATGCCCCTGAGCTCTCCAGAGGCAGCTGTGCCTTCACACCAGGCCAGCCTATTGCTAGAGGACTTATGGCCACAGCTGGTGAGGAATCTATTTCTTGAAATATTTATCTTCTGAATAACTTAAGTTCATGGCCGGTTGTGGTACTGCTTGTGGAAGCTGCAGTTGTTAGCTCTGAATGTGATAAAAGTGTGGGAAATAGATGACATTTGGTATTTTTCATTGTCCCTGATGCAGGTCAGTGACCAGGAAATTCTCAGGGAGGGAGGCAACAGCCACCTTTAGACACATGAAGAAACTGCTGTCCCTGGCACCTGGGTACTCACCAGCCCTCTTTCCTGCAGTACCTCCAAGCCTTCTGCTGACTAATTACCTTGCTCAGTGTTTCCTCAGCTTTGTGTTTGGACACGTGCCCATGTAGCTGCTGAATTTTCATACTCAGTTCTTACCCTCAGGTCACAACAAGCTGTCCATGGGATGAAGTTTATTGTCAGATCTCACAGATGTGTGAGTTATTGCACTGCTTGAATGAAGCAACGTGTTCAGTGCTAGCATTAGCAAGAGTGCTATAGAAAAAGCAACCTCACAGATGAAAGGAAAATAGGTTTTGGTTCAGTCTACTACAGGACAAGAAACAGTACATTTACTGACATAAAGGAGATTTGGATATTAGGAAAAATATTTTAATTATTAAAATCTTGAAGCAGTGTAAGGAGATTGCCTGAGTAAAGAACAGAATCTCCTTCAATAGAGAAGTTTAGAAAAAGCTTGGACAAACACACAAACACTGTCAGAAAAGAATGGATATAATAAGAAAAATAAGAAATCATTAGTTTCTAACTTGATGCTTTTCTATTGTTGTTATTTGACTTAAGGAAGAAAGGAAAAAAAAAGTCTATAGACCAATTGATCCTTGTGACAGGATGTCAGTTTGCAGCTTGCTTCCCTTTCCACCTTTAAAAATATTCCCCAGCTGGCTCTGGTAATGTATTTAAGCCCTGTGGTTGTTGTGTTGTGGTAACAATATGTGATATTCTTAAACTTTTTCAATTTGCAGGACTAAAACTAGATGACACCAATCTTAATTATAGTAGTCTGAACCTTTAATGAATATTTTCAAGTACTTTGTATGTTACCATATGTATTGTGCTGCCTGTTGCCAGATACTGTTACTGCACAGCTCCCAACTGCCTTGTGATGAGAGCTGGACTGAGATGTTCTGCTGAGTTCTTGAGTGTCCTTGGGAGAGAGTAGGATTTGCATGACAGAAACAATCACTGACTGCAAAGGGGACTGCAAACTAGGATTTTCTGCAGCTCACTTTAAAAAATGTCTTATAATTAGAAGGCTTAAATATTTTTTCTTTGTTATTTTGTATTACTTGAAGTTGTCAGTGTGGGAGGGTAGCTCTGCTGAGGATGACTGTTCTGTTGTTACAATAAATTGTATGTCCCACTTACGTCTGTGAATGTGTATGGTTCTAAAAACTCCTCCTTCCCTTCTCAAATATGAACAATTTGCAGCTGCGTGTTGTTGGGTATGAGGTTTGTGAGCAGAGGTTGCAGGGCAGGTTCTTTGCTTTGGAGAGGTTTTACACGTTTTTCCATTGTCTGTGTATACCTGTGCTTCTCCATGATATCAAACTTCAGATGTACCAACATCATCTTCATATTCACAGCTGCCACCTGTTCTCTACCTGGCAGCTCTGCTTAGTGCTGTAGAATCCAGTAGCATGGCTGAGGACAAAAGCACTTCTGAGCATGTGGAGTGCAGCATTTGTAAACAGACTGCAGCTGCTCTTCTGTCTAGAACATTTATAGGGAATGATGTTTTGCAAGACTCTTTCTGGTACTCCTGTACCCTCAGAAGGAGATTCAATAGACAAACAATTTACTTTTTTAAGAAGTTCTGGTTCTGAAGTCGTCATTTGTTCTGCAGTGATGCTGGTGGCTTTAATTTTTGCTGTACAGTTTCTAATAGTTTAATCTCTTTTTTGAGTAGCTTTTTTTAACACTAACACGCAATTTCTCCCTTTTCCCCGCTGTCAGCTTTCTTTCTGTGGATCAAAATCCTTGAGAAGAAAAAGTCCCGAGAGTCCCATGCTGAGCAAAGCCGAGTTTGTGGAGAAGGTTCGGCAGAGCAACCAGGCGTGCCATGACGGCGACTTCCACACGGCCATCGTGCTCTACAACGAGGCGCTGGGCGTGGACCCCCAGAACTGCATCCTCTACAGCAACCGCTCTGCAGCCTACATGAAAATCCACCAGTATGACAAGGCCCTGGATGATGCCATCAAGGCACGGCTCCTCAATCCCAAATGGCCAAAGGTAAGGAGCTGTATTTGTCTTCTGTGTGTTATTGTCCTCTAGGGGAAGGTGGAAATCCTGTTGGTCACTTATACTCACATAGCGACTTCACCTTGAGCTTAAATTTCTGCTTGCATGCACTGCCAGATAGGGAAGGCTCTCCATTCATTCGCTTGAACACCAGAGAGTAAGGCAACATGCACACATGCTACTTCAATTTGTCTTCCAAATATGCCTTAGCAGGATAATTAGATAGTAATGGCTTAAATCTAAATCACAATTTAAGCAACATTTTGGGTAAAGATTAGTGTCTAGTATATGTATATTAGTATATGTAGCACCCAGCGTAAAAGAGTGTGTGTATTTCTGTACTAAATCTGGTTTTGCTAAAAGCTCCAGATAATAATGTTGGGGAAGATGAAACAGGAAAGCCTTATAAATATGTTTGCCTGGCAAAAGATTTTGAGAATATGGAAACTATAAGTGAGGTAGAAATGAAAGCAAGCTTTGAGATACCTTAATTACTAAACAGCTGGAAAACAATGGTGTGGCCAGCTGAAGGTAATCCCCTTTTGATGAGACAATACCCTTGTGGAGGTGTTCACAGGGGTCCCAGGACAAGAGAAGAGATGAGAATCTTGACTCTATGTTTCAGAAGGCTGATTTATTATTTTATGATAGATATTATATTAAAAAAATTATATACTAAAACTATACTAAAAGAATAGAAGCAAGGATTTCTTCAGAAGGCTGGAAAGGAATAGAAATTGAATGAAATGATAATAAAATCTTGTGACTGAGCAGAGAGTCCGAGACAGCTGGGCTGTGATTGGCCGTTAATTAAAAACAACCACATGAGACCAATCAAAGATGTACCTGTTGCATTCCACAGCAGCAGATAATTATTGATTTTCTTTTCCTCTGAGGCCTCTCAGGAGAAAAAATCCTAGCAAAGGGATTTTTCATAAAGTATGTCCATGACATACCCTCTGCTTGCAGACAGGTCCAAGGGTCAGAGCAGACCCCACTAGCTTGGCAGAAAGAGTCCAAAGAGTAGATTTTAGGATTTAAAATGTAACACAGTATGATAATGTAGTGATTCTTATAGGCTGTATGGAAATGCTATAGGATTTGTATCCTGGACTAGATTGGTTAGTGCGAATTAGATTATTCAACACAGAAGAAAATTTATGGTATTGTAATGGGAACCTCACTCTCTCCCATCCTCTTTACCCAGGAACACTCTTGCCTTCTCTCTCTTTCCACTCTCTTTACTTCTCTGGGCCTGCTCTGAGCTGTGGCTGGCAGCTCCCAGCAGGGCCCTGCACCCAGGCCCTTTGCAATAAACCCCAAGTTCCTGACCTGGCTGCAGAGATCTCTTGTCTCTGTCTGTCCTGACCATCCTACCCCCTGTTGCTCCTACATAATAATATATTTTCTCTTTAAAAGTTGTTTGACTTGAATTACCTGTTGGGTATTAAACAGTTTTTCTGTATTAGCATACTGTTCCCCAATGGGAGTATGCTACTATTTTACTGTTTTAACACAGCATGGTTCCTGGGTTGTGAAGACCAGACATCTGTTTTAATGTTTAACGTAGTCAGTATTCATCAGCATCCAGGAACATGTGGTTCCAAAACTTTGAGAGGTAGCATAGACATTCTTATTAGTACTTTGGAATGATAAGGTCTTTCAAAATGCTGTTCAAAGAGTGTTTGTGTGTAGTATAGTTTGGACAAACATTTGAAGAAATATGTGTCTTGGCATTCTCAGTAAGACTATGTAAGGAAACATTTGTAAAGAGTAAATGATGTTGGTTGCCTCTTCCTTCTGGGCTTGCTTCCCACCAGCTGCCATTGATTGCTCCAGTAGCTGCCTGGCCTTGGCTAGTCCAGGGCCAGCCCTTTGCATGCTAATTGATTTTAACAGCATCTGCTCCAGATTCCATTTCTCCTGTCAATCCCTCACCCATCCTTATGAGCCACTTCAGCTAAAGGTGCAGTTTAAGAGCAGACTCATCACCCAGGTTCCTCTCCTCAGAAATTAGAGCAGGTGGCAAGCAGGGTGCTCTGCACCAGCTGGGCTCCAAACTATTGAAGTTTTCTTCTCTTTCAAAGCAGATCACTCTTAATTCTTGTATTTTCATTTACAGTTGTTGATTAGCCTCTAGAAAAGCTTTTTCATATGCTTCCTTAAGACTTTATTAGTCCACACTAGAACAGAGTCCTGCTTTGTCAGGAAGATGATTTATCAATGATTTATCTTCACAGATGGAGTGGTTCAGAATGGGCTCCCAGGGAGGTGCTTGAGTCACTGTCCCTGGAGGTTTTAAAAACAGCCTTGATGAGGCACCCAATGCCATGGTTTGGCTGTAAGGTGATGTTAGGTCACAGCTTGGACTCCATGACCTCCGAGGTCTTCTCCTATCTAGTTTATTCTGAGATTCTGTTTTCCTCATTTTCAACATTTACAGTTTCTGAAAGGTGTATTTGTATTTTTATTACATATTTAATCCTAGTTTTAGCCAGAACAAGGAAGGGTGTACTTTGGGGAACGAATTAACTAGTGTGGCGTGTTTTGAACACAGACATTTCAAGAATATCTGATAGCAGAAAGTAGGCAGTGGTGTTCAGAAGCTGAGAGGAGGTGCAGATGGTCGAGTGCCAGTTTGCAGTGTGTCCCTACACAGTACAAGGATGTTTATTTCCTTGCGTGTGTTTGTGGAACTTGTCAGAGACAAAAGGAGGGCTCTGTCTGAAGTTGAAAGCTTGTGTATTTCAATGTCAACCTTTATTTACCAATTTCTAAAAGATTATTTTTTTTCATTGATAGAACAGAAAGGGGAAGATCAAAACTTCTGCATACAAAGTCTGAGCAAGTTTATTAATTAGCCAGAAGAGGGAGCTTAGTAGGGACAACTGGTATTTGGTTTGAAATGCCTGAATTTTAAATACATAACCTGACTTCCTTTTCCTTAGGAAGTAGAAACATTAATTTGAATGCAGGTTTTTTTTTTTTAATTTTGAACTACTAAATATAAGTTTCTATATTTATTTTCCTCCTTTGGATACAAATACATTTCTTAGGTAGTTTGTTAATTTGTATGTTTTTGCTCCTACTCCACTTAATGCTTAACATCAGTTCAATAAAATCTGTGGCTGAAAGTCATGCTCTTAACATCCCCACCCCAAAATCTTTTTTTAAAGCATTAAATAATGTTGGGTAATGAGCAGGTGTGTTTATACAAATGCATATGCTTATCTATGCAGCTCAAGACATGAACAATGAGAAAGTGATTGCAGAGAGAAACATCAGATCTCTTACAGACCACAGGAACTTGTTGTGTGTGGCTGAAACATGTTTATAACAACAGCACATAAAGCTGTTCATAGCCTTTGAGAGGGCTGGCTTGTGTGTTCTGCTGTTTGAAAAATATTTTGTGTACATAGCACTGAGAAATGCAGGGATAACAGAATAATTCAGGAATTAAACTGCATTTTGGAAATATCCAAGAGGCAAATCAGATCATGCTCATTTTGTTCTTTGATTTTCCACTGAACAGTTTTCTTTGTTTTGCTGTCGATTGTGCTGTAGAAAATTTTTATTCTATTTCTCTTCACAGCTGCACAGCCTTAGGCATGGTGCATGAAAATGGAGGGATATATATTATGTGACTCTGATACCTGAATAGTCTCTCCTTAGTTCTTGCTGATTTTGAGGTATTTTTAAATCCTCACATTATAGGAAAAATGCTGTGGCTTAAGTAGTTTCAATTTGGACCTAATTCTAATTGGACCTGCTAAAATGTAGATTTCCCTTCCTGTTGAGTGCTGGCTCATTGCTGTGACAGCTAACAAAAGGTACAAACAGCCTACTGCGACTGAAGAATTAACTGGGTTTTGGCATTGATTTATTCTCTTAATCTCTCAACAAAAAAGTTGTTCATTAACAGGAGATGAAATGACTTTGTCAGAATTGAATACATTTGGCTAATAGGAGCATTCACAGCCTAAGACAAATGGAAGCAAGAATCACAAAGATGGATGTTTTCAGCACTCTGAGGGGTACCTTGATTTTATTTGATTTCTTTGTCCTGTGTGAGTAGAAGGATGCTGACTGTACCATTAGTGGCACTGTGCTGTTGGAAGCCCCAGGGACTGGAGCTTGAGGAGCAGCATTCCCTGAAAAGCACAGTGGGGTCCTGAATGAGAGGGGGCCAAGCTGGCAAATTGAAGATCAGGGTTCAGTAATGATCTGTGATTATTGCTACTGTTCAAGCCGCTAGGCAGGGAATAATCTTATTTCTTAAAACAGGACCACCTTTTTGTCTCAACCTTTTTTAGAGCTGGAACACCTTTTAGAGAAAAGCTGAATTGTCTGGAGAATGCAGTTGATGCAAAAGGAATGCCCTGTGCATATGTAATTCAAAAGTAGCTAGGAAGAATTACAGCACTTTTCATCAGGCATGACTTTCTCTTATGGTCTTTGTTTCTCCTAATTTAAAATTATTGTCTCAATTTAAAAATGTGGCTTAGCGTCTCTAGTGGAGAAAAAATATGAAAGAACTGAAAGAAAGGGGAATTGTGAGCTGTGAAACCTTTGGGTGTTTGCAGTGAAGGAGGGTTTAGGTGTTGTCATCTCACTTGAGGAATTTGGCAGAGCAGATTGCACTGGTATTTTTTAAATGCCTCCAGCTGTCAGTCATTTGAGCAGGACTTTTACAAGAAGAAGGGACACTTGCATGTCCCCTTGCACTTCTCCTGACTGCCTGCTCATTTTATAAACAAACCTGCACATGCTCTAGCAATCCCTAACAACCTCAGAGTTTCTCAGTCAATGGCAAGCAGAGTGCCCACCCTCGGTCTCATGTAAAACTTTTGAGCAAAGAATGTGACTTGACCACATAACTTTTTTTCATGAATAGACCTCTTGTTTTTAATTTGATGAGCAAGGAACTTTCCAGTCCTGTCCTTCAGCTCACAGTCTGTCTTTAATTTGCAGAAAGTTGCATTCCAGTTTTTCAGACATACATAAAACCATTTAACAGACTTTTTTTACTCTGCTAGAACTTGTGTTACATTATCATGAGATTTGTGCATTTCTTTCTGTCTTTTTGTGTTGCAAAACCACAGCAGAGCTGAAGTTGGCTGGGACCCTTGGAGATGAGTGCAGGGTCAGCTGGAGCAGGTTGTCCATGACTTTCTCTGGTCAGGTTTTGAATATCTCCAAGGGTGGAACCTCCACAGCCTCTCTGGGCAACATTTCCAAATCACCCTCACCTAAAAGTTTGCTGCACCCTCCTCCCTTTTTTTTTCCCAATTAGATACTAATATAATGAGCATCACGTAGTATTTTGACAGCTTTATGGACTTAGTGCTTTTCCCAATAGTCAAGTTCACTGGGGAATTATTCTCTGCATCAGACGAAATGGTTGTGGCATTGTTGGGGGAAAACTGCTGTGCAGATAAGTTGTGTAGGTTCTCCTTTCCCTAAATTCCTAAAATTACAGAGCAGCAGCAGTGCAGCATGAGAGTGGGGGACAGGGACACAGTGGACTGATGACACTATAGTTATGTCATCCTAAAAAAAAATATGTATTTTCACATGTAGTGGTTGTCTGTCTTAGAGAAGTACACAAGAAAAATGGCTCCTTTCTAAGAAATCAGTTTATTGCCTTAGAATTAGAAAAGCTTATAGAGGTACTTGAGCTCAGCATGCAACAAATCAACACAAATTTTCCAAGCACTTACTGTAGGGTTTCATTATTCCTCCCTTTGTTTTCTGGAACTCTTTTGTATATGGAATAAAGCAACCTAAAATTTTCTTTTATGGAATTAACTGCAGTTATTCTACTTAGTCTAAGTGCTGTGATGTAAATTTCTCTCCTGGAAGGTTGGTAGTTTTTTACCCCACAGTTCTCTTGCCACTGGAACTAGTTTTATTACTGTGCAGGAATGGTATAGTGGGTTTTATTCCTCCTATATCTGAATATCCAAAGCACAAATGCAGAAGTAATTCTGAAATGCAGAAGTGAGGATTGATCTGCAAGGGTGATATTTAAGAAAAATATCTTGTTACCTGCTGCTCATTGAGATTTAGGCACATTACCACTGGATAGCATTTTAAGACATTTGGACTATTTTCACTTATTTACACAATGCTGGGTTTTGTACCCCACAGTTTCAGACTAGAACCTCAGTGTGTGTTGTTACCTCTTTTTCTCACCTACCCAAACCTTGAGGAGTTAACTGCCAGATGATTTTTCTTCTCAGTTTTTGGTTCTTCAGAAGTTTGTTCCTTCAGTTTTGTTATTCTTAAGAATGATATATATTCCTTGTTTTCACTCAGCATAAAAGGATTGAGCTTTCTCATCTTGGAGATTAATTCCTTTGCTAATATGACCATAGTGGTGACTGATTGTGAAGTTGTGCAGTTGTGGAGGGTTGCAGTGATGTGTGGAGAAATGAGTGAAGCACATGAGAGGGCGCTCTGCACTCAGGCGTTCAGCAGGGCCTGGGACCTCATTTCAGCTCTGCAGAAATTCACATTTTTTGGGATACTTTTAAGTGGAATTTTGTCAATTCCTTTCCGCAGTCGGTGCTGTTCTTGCTGCCCAGTGTGTTTGTCGGACATCAGGCAGGAGTGGTGGCACGGCAGTGCTGGCAGATCTGGCTCCTCAGTGTCACTGATGCTCAGCAGTGGAGGCAGAGCAGCTGCTCTGAGCTCTGCTTTCTGAAATGCTTTGCTTTGCACTCACTTTATCTGGATTTCTTTGCATTTTAATTGTTTACTCTAATTGTGTTACCCTACTGCCTTTATGCTCCGTATCCGCATCTATTTTTCCTTTTGCTACAATTACATTATTTGCTGCTTTGATTAATCAAATCACCAACAACCATGTGTCAGATGTTTTTGGTTTTGTTCTGCAGCAAACAGTCCTGTTTTTCTTAGAGTTTGCCATCCTGGTCTTGTCCCAGCTCTCTGAATTTATGCTGTAGTTCTGGTTGGCCAAGGACTAGAATTTGAGTGCCCAAGATGTTGTGGATGATAAGGAGTGCATCAAACCCTCCTCTCCTTTGAGAGCTGCCCATTGGTGGCTGAGTGACAATAAAGAACAGAATTTGAGTGGATTCAAGGATGCTGTACCTGGTTTCTCTGTGATAGACAAGAATGCTCTTATAAACCTGCATTTCTTCTTTGGGTATACAGGCTGATACATCACGGCATTTCTGGACATCACTGGATCCTCATCACAGACCAATAATCTCAACCAGTCTCTGAGGAAATTGAATTAAATTGAGAGTTTATGAGAACAAGTAGACAGGAGAAAATACTAAAAATGGAGAAAGCAGGAAATTGCCTTGACTAGAAAATCAGTAGGAAGCACTCAAGGATACCATTTACACTGTGTGCTACGCTGTGCCAAGGGCAAGAAAACCCAACCAATTAGCAAGGGCCTTGCTGATAGCTCCCTGACAGCTGAAAATACATCCAGGGCTTAACATTCCATCTTCCTGGCCTTATGGAGCCAGCAGGGGTTTGTTCAGGTCATTCCATCTCCCCGAGTGAGATGTGAAGTGCCTGTGATCATGTACAAGGAGGAGATGCAGCACAGGGATAATTGCTGCATTAAGCACAGGCATTTTCTGAGACAAGAGCATGGTGACAGTTCAAACTAATGCAAGCAGGGAAGAGGTTTGTGGCAATTATTTTCATTTCTATAACCTGTTGTTCTCTGAGTCACTGCTCCATTTGTGTCTGAGGGCACTGAGGTCTGAACTGCTGCACAAAGCAGGTGACATTTCCCTTTTGCCACAAGCATCTTTGTACATGATTTTCATTTTCTCCAAAGAGGAAATTATAAAGCCTCTTATGTTACATGGAACAACAGAAATAATTGCTATTTATCAGCTATTATCCACTGACAGAGAATTTGCCCCTGAAGTTTAAAAGAAAGGTTGCACAATATTGTAGTTTCTATCATGTAGTGAGTGGACACTCTAGTTTCAATTTTATTTTCTGGGTTTATGTTAGTTTTGAACTCTTCCTTTCTTCCCTTCACTCAGGAATGTCAAGTTTCTGTCCTGGAAGTCAAATAACTGAATTTCTCTAAAAGTTCTTAGAAGTCTATCATAGACACAATTTTTTATGCTCTTCAGTGCAGTTATTTTTGTAATTTCTGATGACTTTACCAGAAGCTGGCAGTGGTATGCAAATTCCTGTACTGCTTTTTTCACTTTAAAACTGTTGAGGAACCAGCTCATAGAAAAAATATATGGATATATATATATTCATATCATCATATGAATATTGATGTATATAAAAATATAATAAAGGCATTTTTCTTAGTGTCCAGTATTTGAAACTGTTCTCCTCAGGCAGTGGATGTGGTGGCTTTTATTAGTCAGGGTCAAAATTCTATTCCATGTGCTTGATAGGTCTGGAGCTGAAAACTATTCCTTCAGTTTTTCTTGTGTTAGAACTAATACAGTGCTCACTTCCCCTAATGGAAAACTTATTTTTTATTTAGACAAGTGTTAAATTCATGGTTTTATGATTAATTTTTAATGAACTTCTTCAAAGATGTATACCAAGCCCTAGATATTCTGGATGCTAACAAAGGGAAAATGTACTTGGATGAAACATTTGTTAATAGAAGCTTGTCTCATATGGGAAGTGGAAAGAAACTTTCTTGAAACACTGGAGAATGGGTAGTTCAGGCGTAATTTTCCAACTTTTTTCAGGGTGAAAAAGGAGGTTAATTTTTGCCAAGTATTTTACTCCTTGTGGCTATCTGCTTGCAGGCTCCTGCCCTTCACAAATAAAACACAAAAAACAAGACATAGCAGAGAGGGGAATGTGAATTTTACAAAATAAACAATTAAACAATTTAATGATAATTGAATAATTACTGATTTATGTAATTAAAGGTGATTTTATAAACCCACAGCCTTCTTCTGCCTCTTGGAGAGCCCTGCTCCCCTTTGATAGGAGGTGTTGGCTGTTCCATGAGAATTACTGTGCTAAGATTGAAGGGCCACGTGGTGGAGTTTAAGCCCTGGTGGGTAGGAGATGTTTAAGGAAAGAGGAATTGTGGGGTTGGTTTACCTGGCAAAGAGGTCAGGCAGATTCAGAGATTTTGGGGCTTTCTGTCCTCGAGGTTACATTTGAGCTCTTGTATCTTCATTATCACTCATGGGCTTCTCATGAACTGAATTTCTGAGCCCATTTGTCTTGTGAAGCCATAACAAGTAGTGGAATTCAGTTTCATAATTTTTCTGAGTGTGTGAAGAAGCTGGTGAAAGGTGGTTTTAACCCTGGTAATGTTCAGTTCTGTGTTTGCTGGACAGCTCCCCCCTGAGTTGGGCAGGCATGGTTGGGTCCTGCCTCACTCTGGTGGACTTTTGCAATAACTCAGGAAAGGAATTCTAGACATATTTTCTTACTTTAATTTTTTTTTTCTTAATTGGTCCAAAGTACAAAATAATGCTTCTCCTTTACTTTTCCTTTACCCCATGAGTAGGAAGTGGAAAACAATCTACTATCAGATTTTGTTGTTGTGTAACCTTTAGCCCCCCTCAGTTATCACACAGGAATACCTGTAAGTTCTTGATCAGCTCTTGGTTTTCATTGCTTAGACATCTTGTTTTGGCCCTGATAGCTCTCCTGCAGTGAGCCACAGCGTTACTGGAGGTTTGTGATCACTAATAGTGATTAATTTTAATGACAGTTGCCCTGAATCCTCTCCCATGCCTTTAGAGATACATGTCAAGCTTCAAGGCCTCTTATTCATTTAAATGTTCTCTGGGAAAACAGAGTAGTAGTCTCACTCTGGAGAATTCAGATGTGCGATGTGCTCATGTTTATTTTATGGTGATACATCTCATTCAGTTGCCATTGTTACCAGGCTGTGCAAGGAAATTACTTTTTATCATGAGTAGGGTGGATAGGAAATGCATACAACTGTATTTCAGGGAGTAAATTTTTCATGGTTATAGCCCATGGGTACTAAATAAAAAATGTCAGCTTCTTGGGTTTGGTTGCACTCTGAAAGTGTGCTGAGAAATAATGGCTTTTGTGACTGTTTGGGAAAGGACAGCTACAGCACTGAGCCCTCCTAGGCTTAAAGCAGAAAATATGTGCACTTAACTCAGATGGAAATGTTTGGTATTGCAAGGTACAGTCACTGAGGCTTTGGAAAGCTGCAGCAGAATAGGGAATGCAGCAACAAAGGAGCGTGGATAACAGGAGTGTATATAGTAAATGTGCTTTTTAAGGAGCCTAAATTAGTGTTCCAATGAATAAAAAGAAAATCAGTTGCCTGTATGATTTTTGTGCCCTCCCACATTTGTTCTGCTTGATCTCACACTGCACTGAGTGAGGATTCTGATCCTGGAGTCTGCAGAGGGAGCAGCAGCGAGCTCTCAGTTAATGATCCAAACCAGCAACTCACTCCTGGCTCACACACATCCATTGTCTCTCATGCTCTCACACAAATTCTCCTCCCAAATACTAATGCTTTTGTTCTTTTTTCTTCTGTGTCCCCACACAAAATTGTTTGTATTTAAAATTGGTTTTATATTTTATTTTGTATTAAATTTTGTTTGTACTAAACAAAAAAAAATCACAAAAATGTAGTTTTTATTGTTTGTTAGTTTAGAGTGCTCAGTGCTGTTAAGTACAGTGATAAATCATATCTGGTGTTATAAATATTTTTAAGCATTTGTAAATATGGTGCACATTGTGTTGGGTTTGGTTGGTGCTTCATAAAACCAGGAAAATTTAAAATTTGTATGAAAATAACCATCTGTATTTCACTAATTAAAAATTTACTGCAGTTTCTGTGAATTCATGTTTCATAAAATCACACTGTAGAACATAAAGAAGCAACTTGAATGTAGCAGATCTACAATTCTCCATTCTGTGAATCTCAGTTAAAGACAGTTTTGCCAGGAAGGTAAATGCAGTGATCTTTCAAATGCTGAGGTTTCTGAAGGACTTTTGTGTATATTTAACTGAATTTTTTGCTTTCTACCATGGTAAAGAAAGCAGTGTCTACATTTTACTTTAGGTATCTCTGTGAATCTCTCTCGTGCTACAACCCCCAAAAATTCTCTCAGTACAACATAAAGAAAGCTTGTTTTGTAGTTATTTTCCTTTCTTTGGGGTTGCCCCAGTCCCTTGGCCTCTGAAGTGAGCAGTAGTATTGTTCAAACATTCACACTTTGAGTATTGTGTAGCCTTCAGTTCCAGCCTGAGGTTGTGTTTGAGGAACTGGCTCTGAAGGTCAGGTACTCACAGTTGTGTGGGAATTTCATCTGCTGATTTTTAGTGAGGTTGCAATAATAAAGGTGGAGAAGCACATACTGTTTGTGATCTAGATGTACAAAAATTTTATTGCTGGAAATAGACAGGAAACAGGCACAATAAAATTTTTTTACTCTTGAAGTATTTTCCAACTTCTAAATAGCTAAAAAGCCTTGAACAATGTCTGGCAGGTTTTTGTTTTACCTGAAAACAAATGGAGGATATGAACATTTGTCTCATAATCTAGAGAAGGCTAAATTTGCAGTCAAAAATTTAAGCAGATATCCAGAACAAGTGGTTTTTATAACCTAAAGGACCCTGGGACACTTGCACCAACAAAAGTTGTTTTGTTTCTTATTCCCTGCTCACAAAAATTAACCATCTGCTCATTAGAAGTGTTACAAATGGAAGAGCTGAAATGGGGCTGGTATGGCTTGCAGCTTTTTGGCAGCTGCTGAGAGCCATAGCAGGGTTTAGCAGTGCTTTTCCTGGAATCACAGAAGGGTTTGGGGTGGAAGGGAACTTAAAGCCAGCTTGTTCCAGCCCCCTGCCATGGGCAGGGACACCTCCCACTGTCCCAGGTTGCTCCAAACTCCATCCAACCTGGCCTTGGGCACTTCCAGGGATGGAGCAGCCACAGCTGCTCTGGGCAATCTGTGCCAGGGCCTCCCCCCCCTCAGAGACAAGAATCTTAAGTGGCATGGAGGTGCTGATATGAGAAATAACAGAATGTGTGAGCACAGTTCACATCCCAGCCATGCTGTGCCACACACACAGTGAGGTCACTGAGGAGCCTCTGCCACCTGTCACAGGAATGTTCTAGAGTGCACACCCTTGAAGGACTATTGTGAAATTTCTGTTGTTCCTACCAATGCAGGACTCAATCCTTTAAGAGCTTCAAGTCCATATTCTGTGCTTATTGTAACACAGAATTCACCTGAAATGGCTTGGGTGGGATGGCACCTTTGGAGACCATCAAGTCTTTAAATGTGCATCTCTAGGAGGTGTATGGTTTTTGGAACAAGCTTTGATACAACAAGATATGTAAGAGGTTTTATAACTGAAAAATTTTAATTTTGGTGCCTGGCTAGGACATGTGCTGAGATCCTTCATGCAGTTTGCTGGTTGTAATGTTTGAGGAGCACATGGACAGTGTGTTCAGGTGCCTAATATTTCATGGCTAAACCCTCATTTGGGGCATCTCAGAGCTACAGAAAGTGACATCTTTCAAGATAATGCCTTTATAATAAAGGTAATAAACTTTAAACAGCTGTAGGTTTACATGCAGTCTGCTTTGCAAATAGGTTTCAGTTATCTTTGCAGTCAAATCTCTTTTCAAGATGTTCTGAAAAGTAAAAATCAAGTAAATACATTTTCAGCTCTAGTTTTTTGATGCTGCTGTAACTGGGTGAACTGGGGAATTGGCTGATGCATTTCAAAGGAGTAATTGAGATAATTTTTGAGTTAGTTTGATTTGACATGATTATAAGCTTAGCTGTGAAATAAGAAGATTCCTGTTTTTACATAACTGAATAGTAGTTGAGGCTGAAAAACTCATGCTTAGAACACTGACACTTTCCTGAAAGATAAATATGCTAAATAAGCCTGACCTTGCTGTTGAAATGAGCAAGGGTAATTGCTAATAGAGAAGATGATGGATTAAGATTATCATCTATTGAGCTGGCGCTGGCAGCACCCACAGCTGTCACAGTGGTGGCCGAGCTGCAGGGAGGAGAACACCTCTTCAGAAGGTGGAGGAGGTGGGTGGACTCAGCTACTAGAGGACAGCCTTGATAGCCCTCTCTGTTTTGCTGTAGCAATTCCAAGAGGGTAATTAATCATGTGGGGCTATGTCTCAATCTAGGGTTGATGCACTGCATTCTAATGAAACTCATTAGTGCTCCATCTTTATGAGCACAGGATAACTTTTCTTTAAAGCTGCTATAAAGACTCTGTCAGGAATAACTTGCCATGAAAACAGACACAGAACTGAAATTCAGGAACATGAATTTCCTTGCATTGCTGTTGCAAGTGAGGAAGAACCAGAAATATTCGGGACTCCCTGAGTCAAAACAAACCACCCTGTAACAGTCAGAGGAGGAGTTCCTGCTAAAAGGATCATTGACTCTTCCTTCTTCAGTGTTTTTTAAATATGATATTTCTAAGGTCTTTTACTTTATCTACAGTTGGGATTCTCTTTTTACCATGTATTTCCCTACCGAAAGTAAAAAGAAAAATACATTATCCCTGGAGTATCATATATGGCAATTAATTAATCTGAGATATTTTCAGGGGAAAAGGTAGTATAAACAAAACATACATTTCAGTGTGAGAAACACATAGTTATGTGTATATTGCATGTTTTAATCTTTATTAATGTAAAAAAAATACTTAAACACTGGTTGTCACTGGAAAAAGTACTAAAATAAAAATTATTGTTTAATTATAGTACTGGATGTAAAGAAATTCAAGGGTGTTTACTGGGTGACCTTTCCAAGAGTGCTCTGAAGTGAGTGGCAGTAGCCACAATTACTGAGTGCAGTTACCTGATGCCAAACACAGCAATTGGGCTTGAGAACCTTCAGTCGGGGGGGCAGGCAATAGGAAAAAATTGCTTTTTCATTTGAGAGTGCAGTGACTTGAAATCATTCAAGTGCCCTCATTTTTTCTGTTCTGGAACATTAGACTGATATCTGGAAATGCTCTGGAGGCAAGCAAAGGAGATGTCAGTGGAATCACTGTATCTAGAAATGCAAGTACTCTCTTGGGAGAAATGGATTTATGGGCTGCTGCTGCCTCGAGCCAATGTGCCTGGTAATTTGTGACAGACCTGGCTTCTGCTATGTCCTGTTTCTGTGGATAACCTCTGAGTGACCCTTGCCTGATGAGTGAGTTGGCTCTTTTGCACGAGACCACTTTGCATGAGAAGAAAACTGAAATTTGTCATTTTGAAATATCAATCTGTTGCAATTTTTCTCCACCCTTTGACAATTAAACCCTATTTAAGAGGAATCAGGTTTAGAGACCTTGTTTTCCACCTCTGTTAGTGAAATGATTGCAGGGAAATCTTGCAGTCTTATCTCTCATTGTGACTTCATGACCAAGCTGCAGTATCTGTGTGACTGTTTCCTTCTGGCTGATTGGTTTGGGATTGATAACAGGAGTTGGAGCAGAGAGCCAGTTTTGCTAAATTCCAGGGTCTAATCGTGCAGCAGTTCTTGGCTCCAGATCTCTCCACCAATAAGTGTGTAAGTCATGGATCTTTGGTCTTGGCATTTGTCTGCCTTTCTTTAAATGGTTTTGAAAGATTTTGAACATGAGCATTTTTCAGGGAATAGAATTATTTTTCTTCTGATTTGCCCTACAATGTAGAACCTATTTTCTTAAGTGTGCCAGAGAGCTTCTGTGCTGCTGAGGCACTGTTAAGTAATGAGTATGACACAAGATGAGCCATTAATCCCATCTCCAGAGAAAAATCAATCTATTCAGTGCCACCTACTATTACCCAGAGCAAAGAAAAACAAAGGGAGATTTCTTTGGGAAATACAGATTTCCAAGTTTTTGGGTTGTTAAAGAGTTAAAACCCCACTGTGAATAAAAGGAAAAAGGGTTCTGCTGAGAAGTAACTGAGTAGTTACAGCCTTGTGCAAAGAAAATATCTTTACAGGCAGGATAGAATAGAAGCAATTTAGGAATGATTTGAAAACTGCTTTTGAGTAATGGATGTGAGTGGGAGAGAGTGCAGCACAACAGATGAAACACCGAACAAGATTTTGCAAGGGGAAAACTTTTGGGGCTGGAAGTTATCCCTGTTCCCCACAGGGCTGCTGGGGCTGTGTTTTGGTGGTCTGTAGAGCAGAGCCTGCTCCTTGGCAGGCTGAGGAGTGCATGATGTCATGGGATGCAGAGCACATGCACCGAGAGCCAGGAACTGCTGTTCGCGCCGCGGCGCTGCCAGATGTGCGCTCTGAAAAATGGAAAAAGCAGCTTTGGAAAGATGCTGAGAAATGTCCTGTGCTGAGCCGGGGCTCAGCCACGCTCTGTGCACACTACAAATACACTCCATGGGGTTTCTCAGTCCTGGAGCCCAAGTTCTGCTCTTGGGAGCAACCTGTGTAGAATGCCTTTCCAAGTGTTTTTCTGAGATGAGCTCGGAGAAAATCCTGTTTTATGCAGAAAACATACTGAGGGCTTCTTCCTAGGAGTTACTTGCAGCAGAGGAGAATCAAAGGAATCTCTTTACTCCAGTTTTCACAATTTTCACTTGTACTTCCTATTAAGGATGGTTCCACATTCCAGCAGAGGCTCTGGTGCCAGACTTTGCTCTCTTTACTGATCCTCAGCTGTCTCTGCAGATTAACTGGCCTCCAGGAATTATTTGAATCTCTTACCCAACAGTGTTTCACATGCAATAAAGCCAAAGGTGGGTTTAAGCTTTTCTGTATTTCAGGGTGAAAATATGGGATTTTTTCCTAGATTTTTTTTCCCCATGGATTTTGAGTTCAACTAAAAATATTTTTATTCAGTACAGAATATATTATCTGGTCATTGGTGTAGAGAGAGTTAAATATAGCTTTGCTTCTCCCTCCTTTTGCACAGGCTCTAATTAAAGGGAGGAGGGGAGATGCTGGAAGGCAGCAACAGGAGAACGCCTACAGAAAGTCAGGAATTCTTTATCCAAATGGAACATTTCAAGCTTGAGAGATTTTTTCTGTTTTATGTATTTTTTTGTGTTTACTGATGGTTTTTCCTGCTAAAAGGATCACTGCTAGCTAATAGTATTATGATCTTGCTGGTCTGTGTACAAGACTACAAAGAAGTCTCCCCTGGTTGTCACAGAGGTAAATTGCCACTCTGGAATCTTTGGAACTGTGCCATCCTGAGGAATCTGCTTAAGGGTGCTCTGATGGTTCCTCTCAGAGGAATGTGAGATCTGTGAGTTGCCAGGAGGTTCTTATTGTGCACTTGTTGAGTAGAAATGATTCTGCTGAGCTCAGAGACTGTACCACAGCAGGGATCTGGTTCCTCCTGTCTGGGATGCCCAGGCATTTCTGCCATGCTGGCAGTGAGACCCTGGCCTCAGCAAGCCATGGAAAACTCAGGAGGCAAATTGTGTTCTGGACTGTTTTAGTAAGGAAGGGCACAGCCCTGTAAGTGCCCCTGTGCTTGGATAGGTGTGGTTCCTGCTCCCAGACTTCAAGGCATAAACTTGCAAGTAGCATCAGAAAGGAGTTTTCTTCCTCATAAACAAGATGCACCATTTGCTGTCTTCTTCATGTTGTAGAAGATGGATCTACAAGAGGTATGTTCCCAGATTTTGTCTGTTCTCTTAGAATGATCAGGAACCCCAGCAGAAAAAATCAGATTTAATAGGCCAGGCTGTTAGATTTAGGGACCAGCTTGTGTGTCTGATATGGGGTTCCTGTATCACTTCAGTTGAGGCTAGCAACAAGAGCTCTTTAATTTTCTTTAATTTTCTTTAATTTTTATTTTATTTGTCTATTTTTATATTTTATATTTTATTTTAATTTTCTATATTTTATATTTTTATTTTTATATTTTATTTCATGTTTTATTTTATATTTTATTTTATTGGGTTTTGTTGAATTATTTGGAATAAACCATTGTAAAACTGTTTCAGTTTTAGGACATTAAAGTCATGGTAATTAGGCCTAAGCCTTTATACAACTTAATTAGAAGGAGAAGAATAACAGCACACTTCTCTGAAGTGTAAATATGAGCTTATTGGCAGCATTTTACCTTACTCTGATGTTTGTAGAATGGTGGTGTGGTAGCAAAGTGAAAACCTGACAATCACTGCATTTCTGACAGCCTGCTATGATGTTGTGTTGAGCAGTGAAAGTCTGTGCCCAGGCAGAGAGAATATCAAACCAATTTGTGTCTCTTTTGTCTGTCATTGCTGGTACATGCAGCATATAAAGGAGGCATCGTGTGTAGCAGGGTAATTCAAGATCTGTTGAATCTTTTCCATTCCTCCTAGACCTTAATAAATTCAAAAGTTTTTTGGATAATTCTTCCCCTTTCTTATTTTTGCTTATTTCATTCAGGTAATTCCTTCCCACACTTCTTTTTTAGAATATTTCTGATGCACATTCAGAACCTGCAATCAACGCTACTGTGTATCATGTTAAAAATACTTACCTCAATTACTTACCTCAATCTTTTTTCCAGCTATAAGTACTTAATTACATTTCAGTTCTAATTGAGTTTTCTCTGCTGCATGGTGGGGCCTGGGCTTTGGGGTCTGTGGGTGACACCAGAGTCCTTGTTCCAAGGGGTCCAGACACATCAGCAGAGACATTCTGGGAAAGCAGATAATATCATTTTTTCCTGTGTGCCCTGTGCCTGTGCAAAAAGCCTCAATTTCTAAAATATCTGCTGCTAATATCACTTTTTTAAATGGAAAAATCTGTGCTGGAGAAAAAGAAAGGTGAAGTGAGTACAGGTTTCAAGACTGGGTTTGTGCTTCTGGGTCTGCTGTGGGGTCACCTTTTGTAATAAAACTTCAGTAAGCAAAGATGCTAATTGCAAAAATAGATTATGGAGTAATCTAATATCTAGTAATTAACATCCATTTACATAACCTTCAAAAAAGTATTTTAAACCAATCTCTTATCATCAGTAAACACTTTTATGTAGATGCATATGGAATATTTTTTTATTTTTGGTTCTTGCAAATAATTCACCCCACACCTTTCCTGTCAGGCATGAATGGAAACTGCTGCATGGTTGTCTCCTTCTGTTTCTCCACAGAGAAAAATTTTAGTACCTCTTTAAACCTTCTGCTTTTTCAGTGCTGGATGTTTGAGCACATGAAGGTAAATTAAACAGATGTGTTCTGCATTTTTAGGCTGGAGCCAACAGCTGTCCTGGTTATTCTTAAATGCTCTCAGAACTTTATGCAGAAAAATGCCATTGAATTCAGGTTCTGACTGAGCCTTGTGTGCTGGCTTCACTGCTGTAGGACAAAATTAATTGGGGCTGCCTTGGTCACTGGCAGGGTCTCAAGTTGCTATTTTGGTGAGCTCTCCTGATTTTACTGTTTTTAGTAGTGAAGCTAACTAAAATTGCATCGGAAACCTTCATTGTAGTGCTGGGTTGGAGATGCTTCTCCTTAGCAAACTGCGCTGGGTGATTGTTTCAGGTCCCTCCCAACTGGATCTCTTCTATTCTAAGGATCTTAGATGTGACTCCTCAGAGAGGCCAAATTGTCTCTGCTCCAATGATTTCAGTGATGCTGTAGAGTTTCACAACACCTTAAGGTTGTTTCCCACTTTTGAAATGGTTATCTCTGACATGACAGTGACAAGGTATTCTTCAGATTAGCTGTAGAAGGAGTTGCTCCTTGAACATCTGTCTTTCTGAAGAAGATTTATCTGATTCTGGTTTTGAGGGTTCACTGGCTGTCTGTAGACACTCTGTCATTGTAGAGGAGTTCAGTTTATTTCTTTCCTCTGTTCTCCTCCTGCTGCAGCAGTGAAAAGGGCAGCTGTGAGATACAGCATGCTGTGCTTTGGGAAGATATGGTGCTGCATATGGATAAATTGTGTCACATCTCTTATTCATACAGTCCTGACTGAAAATGTGAACAGACACAAACAAAATTCCTGGTACACATTTTACAAGGAGGTTCAGCAGGTGAACTGCCTATCATTTAAATCAGTAAGGGAAGAGTCCTTAGGGAGTTTTAAGGGCTGTTTCTGACAGTTACAGGATCTTTTGTTGAGTGTCTCAGGGCTCAGGTGTAGGATAGCTTGGGTAACATGCTTACATTTCCATAGTGTGGAAGAAGAATTTAAAATAGACAAAACAGATCCTTTACAATACAATAGTTTTATTGTGTAGCCCTTTCAGACAAAGCTAAAAAAGAATTTTTATTAAAACTTTGCATATGCTCCTATGATTTCTTTAAATTGAGAAGGTATGTTTTGTATCCTGAAAACAGGACAAATTTAATGTACAGAGTATGTCACCAGACTCAGACTCCCTCCCTGCTCACCTGTGAGCTCCAGAAGAACTAATTGTCAAAGCAATAAGTTTGACTTTAATTTATTTTATCTTTCAGTTTCTTCATGTCATTGTCAGGTGTATCTGAAATCCACCTCTTTAGGAGAAGTGTCTTTAGTGGGGATGTGATTTTAAACCATAATTGAAAGGTTTCACATTTAATTTGCTGCTGGGGTTTGGGAGTTTGTTGGTTCCACTAGTGCATTGATGGATCTGTTTCCTCAAGTGTCCTTAAAGGTATCACAGCCATCCTCTATCCTGCTTGATGTTATTTCATATTCAGAAATTCACAGAATTCCTTCATTTCAACACAAACTTTTCCTTTGAATCGATTGCCTCTTCCAGCAAATGATCATCTCAAGCATTTAGTCCAAGCAGCATCATACCAGGAAGGGCAAGATTGTTTTCAATCTCACTAGTGTCTGCATGTAAGATAATACAGCTTGCAACTGGGTTTTTTGGAAATAATTCATAGGAATGTGTTTAAGGTGTACTCTGAGGAGCAGGCAGAGGGGACAATCTTGGAAATAAAAGCAGTGTTTTGGTTCAGGAACCTGATAACATTGTAAATATACCTTAAAAATTATTTAAATTTGTATAGCCTTTTGCACTAATTAATGTAAATCTCCCATTTTGGACTAGTAAGAGCTTATTTGAGGCTGTTATGCCCACAGAGACACTGAAGATGTGAGTGCTGGCAGATCCTGTGAATAGCTGGAGTCACTGGGTAAGGTGGGGCAAGCGAGGAAGAGCAGCTCTCCTGGTGAGAACTTCCAGGTGTTACAGGTGATTTATTTGGCTCCTCCTTACCTGAGACAGCAGATGGTGATGGAGGTTGGCAAGGGAAGACTGGGGGAAGACCCACAGATAGCAGAAAGGATGTTTGCTTTTCTGTGAATCTTTGCCTTCCAAGTATTGCTTTGACCCACATCTTGCCTGAATTACACTTGTCTCCATAGCAGCAGTAATTGTACTTCCTATGGAAAAAAGGAGGGGCAAGTCATAATTAGAAGCAGGTCCCAAACATGGTTTTCTGCTCAGGATCATGTAAGGGTAGAACTGAAGCCTCCAAAGCCAATAAGAGAGTCTCAGCAGTTCTGAAGGCAAACACCTTCCTTGGTAAGATGCAGTTAAAATTTAGGATATGTTTCCTATCCATTGAAGTACAGAAATACATTTTGCCATAGAACTATCACACAGATATTTCACAGCACATCATGTTTATATAATAGTCACAACTGAGGCGCCAGTAGAGACTCTCACTGTGCTGTGAAGGGAAGGGCGATGGAGCAAGGCACTGAGGGCACTGTGTTCTCTCTCTCTGATAATCACCTCTCTTCCCCCTGTTATCCCTCATTTTCCCTTCTCTTTTCCAAGGCATGGAGTAGGGCTTTCATTTGAAACACCAAAGGATGGATAATGATGGAGTGTTGACCTTTTATTTCCTGAAGGGTGTGAAATAGATGGAGTTGTGTCACAAGACTTGGTCTGGTAATTAAGAGAGAATTCCTGCACTTGAAGGGAGTTCCCTCCTCCCAGAGCAGAATTTTCTGAACTCCTTTTTCCCTTTTGCAGCTACAGCAGCTGCTGTAGCTCAGTCACTCATGCAGAGTCTCATCTGTAAACCCTTGTGAGGTGCTGTGTCTGCCTTCAGCCCTCTGGCTGGAGGGGGGAAAAGTGACAGACACAGAAGCACTGTGTAATGAATTGAAAGCTGCTTTAATAAATTCAGAAATAAAAGGACTTGATTTCATTATCCTTCATGAATTTGCCGGGGGACTCAGCTGTTAGGAGCTTGTTCTGCAATGCTCTGGCTGTGTGGGTGTTACTGAAGTGCTGGCATCTCACACTGCCAGGGAAGTGCAGGTTGGTACTCTGAGTCTTCATGGACCTGCTGAGCACTGGCCAATTTAGCTGCTATCTAACTAGAGTGACACAATGAACTGAATTCTCATTCTGCTTGGATAGCCTGACCTGCAAACTGCTCAACAAACCATCTCCAACAGGACCTTTTCCTATTTGCACTGTGTGATTGTTTCTGAGTGATGCTTACTTGAGTTGAGCAGAGGGAATTTCAAAGTGTAACAAAGATATCAACTTAGAATTTATTGAAAAGAAAGGATTATGCAAGAAATGTGGTAATACATCAGACAAATCTTGCCAAAGATTAATTTGAAGAAGATACTTAAAAGGTTTTTTATCCATTGAGTTGTAAGACTGAGAGCTATCAGATATGCCTAATAATGCACAGCTTGCTTCTGGTGTTCACTGAGTGTAGGAAAGGAGGACCATATACTGGACTGTCAGATCTACAATGCAAATTTAAAAAACAGCAGTAAATCAAGGAAAGTAAAAAAATAGAAAGTATTGGTGTAGGCTGTCATTGTGCTGGATTATTTTGTGCTAACTGGCCAAAATTATGACCATTATTAATTCTAAAGTAGCAAAAGGAATAAAATATGTTTGTTTTGTATTTCCTTGTCACTGGACCTGAGATGATTGGAAATGGTGTCACCTTTATCATATCTCAAGTTCCCTTATGTTTCAGTCAGGAGTCACATCCAGGGAGGGGTGAGCTTTGGTGGTCTCAGCTTCTTTACACAGTGTTGCCATAATGGACAGAAAGTCCTTCATAACAATGTTTAAGCCATTAACTGTAACATTACAGTCTCTCATGACAGCTCCTGCATTGCTTCCACTTAATTATCCTTACTTGGGAAGAATTTCAAAAACCTCCTGTTGATTATGTCAAAACACCACATTTTGTAATCTGCGTGAATTTGATGAAGCTTCCTTCTGACAGCCACGTGGAGAATGGCATTGTCTGATGCTGAGTACTTATTTTCTTGACTCAGGAACCAACTGCTATGTACAGAACTCTTCAGAATTGTCAATACCAGTTTTTCAATGTATGGGAATCTGAGTTCCAGGGCCCACTGCTCTGCTGAAGGGCAGAGCTCTGTGAGACACTAGCACTGAGGAGTAAAACCAGCAGGAGTTCCCGTTCCAGGCCACACCTGTTCTTTTCAGTCCCTGCTGCATTTCAAAGCTTTATTTTTCACTTTTCACTCCGTGCTGCCATGTGCACTGTCAGTAATCCAGGGGAAGGTGTGGGAACAGAAACACAGAGCTCATGTTTGAAGGTAGTGGGACAAGATGGGACCTGCTGAAAGCAGCTTTGGGTCTATGTCTGAGTTTTGTGTCACTGTGGAAGGGAGTGGCATCTGAGCATCAGGGTTGGATCTGAAATACCCCTGTCAGTGCTCTGGTCTCCCTGAGACCCAAGGCATGCTGTCCTTTGGGACTGAGGAGGAAAGAAGCAAGTGCTGTATTTCCAAGGGACTTGGCAGTGAATATTTTTTGACCTGTGTTTTGATATTACATTTGCCATTACGTTTATTGTTTACCTCCGAGATGCTGCTTGTTGATCATTCCCACAGCAATGAAAGCTACACCTCTGCACCATTTCAGCAATGTAAGCCCGGAGTTAAACTGTTGTGTTCATACCCTAAGGATTTATAACTCTCTTGAGCCTATTAGAGCAGCCTCAAAACAGCCCCAGAGCTCAGGCTGGAGCTGTGTGATGTTGGAATAACCGGCTCCTTGGAGATGGCCACAGTGCCCAGCCCTGGCAGCAACAGCGCCATGGAAAAGACGTGAACAGAAGGCAGAGCTGGGGCTGCACAGCCCTCCCTGCTGCTCCTCCGTGTGCCCGGGGCTCACTTGTGTGCAGGACACAGCGACTGTCCCCGTGTGCTGGGCTGTCCCCGTGTGCCCCTGACATTGGGGGCTGTCCCCATGTGTTGGTGCCACCCGGGCTGTCCCCGTGTGCCCCTGACATTGGGGGTTGTCCCCATGTGCCGGTGCCACCCGGGCTGTCCCCCTTGTGCCGGGTGACACCGACAGGGGGCGCCAGAGCCGCTCCTGCTGGCAGCGCCCCCTGCCGGCCCGGTGCGTCCGTGCCCGCTCGCGTGCGGCGGGGGCGGGGCCGGCGCGCGGCGGGGGCGGGGCCGGGCGGGTGCCGCCCCTGAGCTGCCGCGCGCCGGGCGGGCCGGGCCGGGGCCGTGTCCTGGTTCGGGTCTCGCCGCCCGCGATGCGCCCGGGAGCGGCCGCGCCCCGCGGGCCCCGGGCGTGACCGGTGCGGGCGGAGCCGCCGGCTGGGCACAGCCCCCGCCCATGGCCCGCGCGGCCGGGCCGGCTGCTGTCCCGCGGGACGCGGCGCGGGCCTGGCGGCGGGGCCGGGCAGCATGACCACGGGCTGCGGCCCCGCTGCGCCCGCCGCCCCAGCGCCACCTTGATGCTGCACGTCCCCGCTCTACAAATATGATGAAATGGCAGCCCCGGAAGAAGGTGAGTGCCGGCGGGGTCCCTCGGCGCTGCCCCGGCCCCGAAGGGAGCTCTCGGAGGTGCGGGCGGCGCTCGGGCCGCGCCCCGGCACGGCCGCGGCTCCCGGTGCCCGCGGAGGGCCCGCCCGGGCGGAGCGCGGGGTCCGTGCGGGGCCGCGGCCAGGACGCTGTTCCGTGGCGCTTGGCAGCGCGTTTTATGGATATTCTTTGAAGGGAAAGCCCAGCAAAGCGAGTGGGCTGTGCCGCCCCTCTGCGGCAGTGACCCTTTGCTCCTGGCAGCTGTGGACTATTAAACTTTTTATTTTCTTTTTTTTTTTCCGATTTAGTTTTTTGTTTGGTTTTTAGTTGTTTTTTTTCTCGTTTGGGAAAGCCTGCTTGAACCAGCAGGGCTCCTTCTGTAGCATGTTGTGTGATACTGTGTCTTACATCAGGGAAGAAATCGGAATCATATGTGAAAGGCATGAGAGTGTCTCTGGCTGTGAGTGTGAGACGCGAATAAACGGTGTTAGACTGTCCTGGTTGGAACGTGCCTTGTGCCACTGCAGCTCCGGCTGATCACTCAGGCTTTGTACACGGCTGCCTCATCTCTTTTCAGCTAGTCTGAAGCTCTTCCTTCAGTTTTTTGTCAAGCAAGTGATTGTACCTAGTGAGAGGAGTTCTTATTTCGAGTCATTGTCTTGTAAGAAGGATAAACAGATGACAGTCAAGCTTGGTAGGAGTGTTGGTGCATTTTTCAGGTCCCTCTGTGCCTCCTTTCAAACTGGTTTTAAGATGTCTACAAGCTGTAGGTTTTTAAATGTCTGTTTTTACTATTTTCAAGCGAATGTGCAGTCACTCCTGTGGTTATGGCTGTGGAAACCCCTCCAGGCCATGGTTACAGCTGTATTGACTGAACCACTGAAATATTATTCTTGGCTGTTGGCTGGACTCCTCGGCTCTGGAAGATTCTGTTCAGAGTGTCAGGATTCACTCGGCAGTATTGGCTCACCCACTTATGCTTAAATCACCATGTCAGATGGTTCTTTTTTTTCCTCTGCATTATTGTCTGTGTCCAAATCGAGTTGATTTTGGGCAACCAAATTTGATTGTGTAGAGGGCACACGAGACAGCTGAACTCCTCTGAGCTGTCAGGCTTGCCTGAGCAAAAAATAATTCCTGTTCCTGATGTGATGTGATGCAAACTGTGTTCGTGTTGGGGTAGGCTGTGTGTTCAGCTGTAGTCCCAGGGAATCTCAGCAGAGGTTCCTCAGGCTGAGCTGCCAGCAGCCTCACGTGAGCACGGCTGGGATTTCTGCTGGCCCGCTGCCCTTGCAGCGCTGCCGTCATGTGCTGCTCGCGGCAGCCTCAGCAAAGGGGCTGTGCACACCACGCAGGGGATTCTGCTGCCCCAGCTCTGAGTGGCACAGAAAATGAGACAGGGCAGCTCTGAGTGGCACCACAGCCCCTGGTACTGCTGGTCCTTTCCTCAAGTGACTTCTGAGAAGTCAGTTCCCTGCCTGGTCCCTGTGAGAATACCCAAATAGGAGCTGAATGCTTGTGCTGCTTCACTGAATCGGGAGTCTCCCTTGATTTATTTGTTTATGCTTGTGTTCTGTTGCTTTACCCATGTTTTTGTTATTAAATGTTTTAGGTGTTTTGCTCATTGAAAGATATTTGCTTTTACAGCTGTGAAACAGTGCTGTGTAGAATCTCATGCAGTTTATTAGTCCTGTGTGTAACCCTCGAGTATGCTCCTTTGTCTGGTGATTCACAAATACAGCTATTGCCTGGAATGTGTAACCAGTTCTCTTGCCTTCAGCAAGTAAAAAACTGAATGTGCTTGTGGCTGAAATACTCCTGTTGTAAACCATGTGTGTTTTTAAGTTTAAAAAAATGACTGTTGTTTACTGATATTTTCCCACAAGCATCAGAACTAATAAAGACTCTTTTCCTGTGGACCTTGGTGACTCACCTCTGGCTCCACTTCCTTCCAGGTTCCCCCTGCATCCTTGTCTTCCAGTCCAGAGCAAGGTCCATGCTGGCCAAGTGCCCTGGGATGCAGGCACTGGGCCCAGGAGCCAGGGGCTGCCAGGGCAGTGTGTGAGTCTGTTGCCTTGGGAAGTCAGGCTGGAATTCCATCCCCTGCCTTTGGGTGAGCACAACTGCACTGACAGCGTCTCAGGAGCCAGGAATTGTACAGGGTCTGGCTGCAGCCATGACTGATTCGTTACATTGATCACATTCTTTGAAAAGCATAAAATCAGCCATGTCAGTGTGTTCAGGAGCTCAGTTTTTAGGAATTTCATAGAATTGTTATGTTTGGACGCCAAGTCCAACTGTTAACCCTGCATCACCATGTTCACCACTAAAGCATGTATGCCATTGCCACATCCACATGGATTTGAACATTTACAGGGATGATGACTCCACCACTACCCTGGGCAGCCTTGCCAGGGCTGGACAGTTCTTTCCATGAAGAAATTTTCAATAATATCCAACTAAACCTTCCCTGTTATAACTTGTGGCCATTACCTCTTGTCCTGTCATCAGGAGAATAACCCTCAGGTGGCTACAACTTTCAGGCTACTCCTTTCAGGGAGTTGTAGGGAGGGAGAAGATCCCCTCCAAACTTCCTCCAGGCTGAGCTTGCCCAACTCCTTCAGCTGCTCCTCATCAGATTTGCTCCAGACCTTCCCCACCTCTGTTCTCTTCTCTGATGATCTCTTCCATCTCTCACTGAGGGCAGGCTGGCAGTTTTGTAGTTCTGAAACGAAATCTTTCCCTTATCAACACCTCTTTTTGAGGATTCTTTGGCTCCAGACAGAGCCACGTCTGCTGCCCCCACGGGATGCTGGCTCAATTGGCTCCCTCCTCAGTGAAATGGTGTTTTTTGCTGGATCCCATTGCCCTGGACTTGCCTTGGGCTGCTCTGACCTGTTGTTTGCCAGGGTTTGCTGCTGCTCTGGGCTAAGAGGAGAAAAGAATGGTGTGGATGGTGGTGTGGTTGTGTTTGGTGATGCAGAATAGTGAATCTGTGGATAATAATAAAGATATCTTTATACTTGTGAGTGCCTGATGGGGTGCTGGAGTTCAGATGAGAGCCCTTCTTTCCAAACTGTTCAAGCCAGCAAGTTGTATGAAGTGGTGCTTCATGTTTATGAAATGTACCTTGTTTATATGTGGGAGTAGTGTGGGAAATTCTGCCTGCTTGAGCCTGATAACAGCAGCTGGTTTAGATACTAAACAAAATTGCTCAGAGGAGTCAATTGCTAATCAATTCTGTGACTAAATGCTGGACAAAACCTGAACTGACTGTGGTGGGTGTGGATGTCATGAAGCATTCAGTAAATCATCAATAGCAACACAGGGCTGAGCTGAGCTATCCCTTTGTTCCTGTCTGCCACAAGTTAGCCATATTTACCAAGAACATTTCTGTGAGAAGATTCATTCATGTGTAATGGCTCTGTGTACAAACAGCTTCTTCAGCTTTCCTGGAGTACAGAAGAAAATATGCTCTTAGGAAATTCATGCAAATCTCATTATCTCTCTGCCATAAGTTACTCTCTTGGAGATCTGTATTTGTTTTTTGAAATCTGAATGTATATATTATGGTATGTCCAAGTCCTCTGTTTGTATTTTCAGTATGTGCTGGAGACTGGATTAGTGCATTTCATCTTGGTCACTGTGTAATAGTAGGATCCAAAAGCTCAGATTTATGGGTTTTTTTCCTTGTAATCTGTAACTTTGTGCCACCATTCCTGGCTCCATCTGTTCCTGCTGCTACTGAATCTGGGCACACACATCATGTTCTCCACGGGAGAGGAGCTGTTCTCTTGCTGTGCCATTTGGAGCTGAAATGGGGTTGAATGGGAGTGTTTGGGTTCCTGGGACAACCTCTGTTATTCACTAGAAACAATGAAATACCTTTTTGTGACCTTGTTCTTGTCAGTAATGATGTCTGTGTGACTCTTACAAGCAAGCACTGTGGGGAATCTACAGTGATTGCAATCTGTATTGTGCTGCAGCTAAAATGTCACAGGCTGTGGAGTCCTTTTCCATGGGGAATGGAATGGGCAGGCCCCTGGGTGGGCCATTGGTGTAAAAGTCACTTTTTCACTCTGTGTTGTGGGGTGAAATGGATTATGCTGTGGAAAGGGCTGGGGAAGGCTTGCAAGGCTGATCATTCCTGCAGAGGAGCATGAGCTCAGCTGACCTTGGTGTCCTTCCTTCTCTGGGCAGGCTGGCAGGTGATGGGGCAGCACTGGGATTGGTTGCATGAGGGTTTGTTGATGTGCCAAATACTATGATTTTTCTAAGCTGGAAAGTCAAACTGATTTTCCAGAATTTTGTTCATATTAGGTGAAAATAAGCAAATTAATTTTTTAAAAATATTTTCCCTCCTTTTTCTTCTTTTCCTTTCTCACCCTTGCTTCTTTCCCCACTTTCATAACTGGCACTTATCAAAGAAGTATTCATGAGCTTTCCTATTTTATATTTTTAAGAGACTTTTAAAATCTAAATCTACCCTCTTATATGCTTAAAAAAACAGAAAAGGATAGTATTCCTGACCTGTTAAATATTGCAGATCTTTTCCATTTAAGGCAATCCAGTCCTTGGCTCTGGAATGATGTTATGCCTGAATTCATAGCGATCTGAGCTGGTAATCTGTTGTTCTGCTGGGATGGACCAGTGTCCTGCCTTCCTCTTAACAATGACTGAAATCAAAAAGCTTCTTTCAGAGAGGGGAGAGCCTGACGGCACCTCCTTGAGGGGGAGGCTGACTGGGTGGGAGCAGGGCTGAATTGAATATTTCCAGTAGAAAATTCTGCAAAATCCTGATAGGTCTTACCCCATTTCTCACAGATTTCTGTGATGAAATGTGCACTTTGTAACTGCAGTGCATCATCTAACATTTTTTATATCTGATATGAGTTTCTATATCTTCACTTCCACTCTTATGGGCATAGTAAGATACCTGACACCTGCTTGGTGTTGCAAGCTCTTTTTCTGTACTGTGTACAGCAAAGACCCAGCACCTTCTGAGGGGACAGTCCCCCAAAATGTTATCATTTTATCTCTTGCTATCAAATTGCTGTTGCCTTTCTCATCTCTTGTGCTTCAGGGTCTCCTGCTGTATGGATGATTGACTTTCACCTGTCTGTGACCATTTAGAGTCTTTCAGCACACTAAATTATTTGATAATACTGTTTATCTGTTGGGTCAGTGGTGAGCTCTGATAAACTTGCTCTGAAAACTCTTGTTCTGGAAGATGCTGTGCTTTGAGCAAGCTCAGCCCATCACTGCAGATCAGTGAACACTGTGCTCTCTTTCCACAGGCTTGGAGCAGGATGTTCTGCTGTACTGCTGGAAGGCTCAGTTGGGATATTATGGGATAACAGAGATGTATGGGGGCAGCAGCAGTCCAGCGGACTCTGTTCCCACAGCTGGTCACAAGAGATGAGGGATTGTACATATTTGCTTATGAAAAATGGTGAATAACTGACATTACATGGTCCTGACAGACATTTTCCTTATGCACAAGGAGAACAGCTGACAGACATTTTCCTTGTGCACAAAAGCAACAAATGCAAATATTAGTTTCTCGTAACCTCTGGTATTTTGTTTGCATTTATACAGTTTTTGCAAATACTGGAGCAGCTGTTGCCATACTTGTCCTTATTGCCCAAAAAGGAATGCATATCCAAATGCTGTCTTGGAGCCTTTGATTCCCTCAGCAGAACAGAACTGAATGTCCAATATGCAGTGCTATAACTGATCTTCCTTTGATGTAATCTGTGGATATGATCTATTTCTCTTCTTCTGCATGCACTTCTAAAAATCCATATATTTTAGGCTTTTATGAAAACCTAATTATAGAGTCATTAAGTAGGGTTTGGTGATTCTGTTAAGGTTATCAAAGATAGATGCGTATTTTGGCAGAGCAGAAATGTGGGTTAATCAGTGTGATGGCAACATACAATTCACCAAGAAAAATATTCCTCCTCTATTTCCTAAATAGAGCATTTGATAGGAATGTCCTTTGCAGTAAGTGCTGTACTGCAGAATTTCAGTGTAGAAGATAATTATTACTTGTAATTATGGAAATTTCTGCAAGGGAAATTGTTTGAATTTGTTCCTGTTAGGAAATGGAATTGCTCTACTTGCAATATTTGAATCCTTTTAGATGATTAATTCAATCTTCCTTAATTCCTGTGTATGGGTCTTGTAACCTTCTGATACACCTAAAATCATCCCTTCAGCCCGGCTCATCCATTTGAATTTCTACTAGAGCTTACTTTGGTTTAGAAGAAAAATCCATGACATGCACAAAGCTTCTCTTCGACTGGGTCTATTGCTTCAAGAGCTGACAAAAGAGGTTAAAAATGAGCATGAAGTTAGATGTAGGTGGAGGTGAAAGAAGAGGATGTGAGAGCTGGCTAAGGTCAGAACTTATGCCTTATAGCAAGGGTGCAGGATATGTACATTGTACCTGCATTGCACCCTGGAGTCAGGTTGGGTTTGTAAGCACTGCTCTGCACAGCTCATCATCTTGCCGTGTTTGTACATGTTTGTCAGAGTTCTGTATTTGAATTGAACACTGGAAAATAATTTCATGATTTGAAGTCTTTCTGATTAGTTTCAATGTCACTTCACGATGTTTTGTGGAAAGAATGAAATCTTCAGCTGCCAAATGACATTAGTGCTTTTTAGTATATTTGTAACATTCTTCTCTGTGTTACTTTATTTAAGTAGAAATACCCTGCTCTGGTGAATCAACCCTTGTAATAGGAATTCCTGGGTCAATTTGTAAGAGAAGCAGCTGCTTGTATTGCTGAGTGTATTTAACTGGAACTTGGAATATTAGCTTGACAAGAGCAGCTAAGCATACAAATCTGAGAAAATACAGGCAAAATGAAATTGTAGAATTTCTTGATACAGGTTGGATGGACTGGTTCAGCCACAGAGTGTTTGGAAAGGAAAGCTTGTCTCTGGAGGAATGGAAAAGGATTCCCTGTGTGAGGCAAACACAGTGGTTCCTAACTGAGCCTAATGTGGGGTAACAGCAGAAGCCCAGCATAGAGGGATTTTTTGCAGAGATGCTGGTTTGAAAAGATTTGGAGTAATAAATAGGGAAATGCTCTCAGATTGCTTTCTCCTATGCTGCAAAACCCAGGGCTTTATAAATAATAAAATACCTGTCTGTGTCATCAGCTTAATTGGAACAATCTCTGAGACCATTACGCTTTGGTTAGCCACAGTTAAAAGTGTCAGTAACATTCCTACTGGGATATTTATTAAAGCTGTATGGATTGTGCTGTCAGCAGAGCTTGGGTTTGTTCCCCAGGAGCACAGCTGCCTGGCCAGAGCTGCTCCCTGCTTCTGCCCTGCTCAGGATGCTTTGGGGATCCTGTGGCTGCTTGGGAGAGACCCTTGGAAAGTGTGTTTGGTGACAGGGGGCTTGGCTCCTCAGCACCTCTCTGCCCTCTGAGCCTTGCTGGTACAGTGTTTTTTTAAATTTTTTTTATTTTTTGATAGAGAGTAATAAGTCATGTTTAAAAAAACCCTATTCTATAAAAATAGATGTCTTCCTGTCAAAGTTACTTATTGTTTCTTTTATTCTTGTTTTTTTTTTTTATTTAGTAGCTTACTACATTTAATGGAGTAAATGAGGATTGTGAGATGAGCGTAAGTGTGGCAACTTTTTGCAGGCTATGATTACATGCTTTCCAGGGCAGCACTTACAATTCAGTGCCTACAGCTATTTGAATAACCCAGATCTGGGCTTGTGTAGTTTCTTGCCTACATTGAAACAAAATTGCAAGCTGAGGTGGGAATGTTTATGGGTTCGGCTAGTCTGAGACTCTGAAAAAGAATTAAGTGTAGTGGCTTTAGTTGCAAATAATTTCTGTCCTTTTAATGGAAAACAGTTTGTAGAAGCACTTTGTGTGGTTACTGTGCAAGTGATTGAATCTTTCCTGGACACAAGCTGCTGTTTGGACAGTTGGGTATTGAATTTGGGTGTTGTAGTGATGGGTTGAGCTGAGCTGGAGCTGGCACATCACGAGCTGAGCAGGTTCTGCAGCTTGGGCTCGGTGCTGCAGTGGTGGACATGCAGAGGATTTGGGAGCCAAGATGCTTCTGGTGCAAGGTCCAAAGGGATTGTGCAGGTCTGGGAGCTGCTGCCACCTCAGATTAATTGGGATGTTGTGTATTTGTAAAGAAGCATGGCAGATTGTATTCTGAACTAAACAGCCATCAGAGGGATAAAACCAACTGTCTGCCCTCCTGGTAAACCATGCTGTTTTTCTTTTAGAATTCTCTGTATTTTTCTTTGTACTTTGCCATTACTCTTTCCTTTTCTGATTATCTTGTAGCCTGCCAGGTGATGATATCAGCTCATCTACCCTGAAACCCAAGTCTGGAATGGAAGGAAAAGCAATTCCTTTGATACTCTGGCAACTATTCACATTTCTCTGACAAACCTCCTCTGCTGTGACTTCCTTCAGCAAACACCGTTTAGACAGGCTGTCCTGTATGGATGGCTGCAAGAGTCTATTCTGCCCTCTCCTAAAGTGGAATCACACCTAAGCAAGCGTGAATTAACCTCCATAAAACATTCAAATATTTTTACTCTTAAGTGGCAGGAAGGAGGGACTTAACTGATACATAAAATATCCAGCTGTGTTATTCATGTTAATTAGGCCTTTGCAGAGACTCTTATGACTTGGCACCATCCCATTTTCCATAGAAATGTTACTCTGTTATGGTTGGAGAGCCCTTTCATGAATTTCTGGGTTCTGAGTATTAGCTCTTGCTCAGATGCAGACTTGTGACAAGGATATCTGGGCACAGAAACACCTTTGCCAGTCTCTCACAGCATGTAATGCAAACCACAGCTTCCCCCTCCTCAGACTTTCTAGAAATCCTTCCATGTGAATGCTGGGGCTCTGGCACAGGATGCCCAGAGCAGCTGTGGCTTCCCCATCCCTGGAAGTGTCCATGGCCAGGTTGGATGGGGTGGGAGCAATCTGAGATAGTGGAAGGTGGAACTGGATGGGTTTTAATGTCCAAACCATAGAAGCAGTGATTCTGTGAACAGTTTCCTTCATGTGGAACAGTGCAGTCCCTCAGCCTCAGCAGTCCATACAGTTCACCTTTGATGCTGGAAGCACCAGTGCCTTGTTATAACTGCTGCACTTGAAAAGTCTGAGGGTAAGCTTTGTTTGGTGTAGAAAGAATGGAGAAATCATTTTGAAGCAGTGTTTAACTTCTGTCTGGGATTTTCTAAGATCAGATCAATGCAGCTGAGATTAAAGAAAGGAAGAAAATACCTTCCTTTCAGGAAGTCAAGTAGCTCCCACAGTAAGTGTTCCCATTGAGCTACAGTTTTCTTCAGCATGCCACCAGTTATTAGCAACACTATAAAGAATAGATTTCTTAGGTTGCATGAAAAGCAGGTTGAGCTGTAGAGCATTTTGCAGTGAAGAAATGTGCTTGAAAGTGAGCCAAAAGCTGTCGTTTCCCTTTTCATCTATTAAAAAGTACATTAACACTGTCAATCACCAGGCTTCAGAGGTTAGGCAAATACAATCAGTATCTGCCAATAAAATCAAAGATTTAACACATCTCACTATCAAAGTTAGATTAAAGAGAGAAATTTGCCATATGGGCAGGAGCCCCAGCTGTGCTCCAGCTCGGGTGACTCTAAACAAGCCATGATCCTTTGAAATCAGCATTGTTCCTGCAGTTAAAGCACTGTGAGTGGCTGGGCAGCAAGGCCAGCACCCTTGGGTGTCCTGCATCTTCCTGTCCTGGGGAAAGGTGGGAAGGCAGCTGTGGGAATCAGGGAAATTTGTCAGCACTTGCTCCCAGGATGTCCCACTTGTAATGCAGTTGATTGAATGGTGATGAGTTGTTTGAGTACAGGTGTCACTTTTATGTTTTTCTGAGACATTAATTCTGTTTTTTGTGTAGCTGGCAGAAGTTAAAAGCATTTGGTGGATTCTCTGTGCTGTTTGCCTTTCTAATTGGCATTATCCTCTGAGCAGTAGCAGCAAAGTCTGTCCAGCAGTCCAGGCTAAAAGTCAGCTAAGTTAGCAGAGAAATTCCCATTATCCTCAGTAGCTGTTGGGTCTGGGTCTGCCCAACCATTTTATGCCAGGATTGCTGAAGACATTAGTATTGAATAATGTATATTATTTTTCTTACACTGCAGATTAAGCTTAAGACCTTGTCAAACCTTGCTTTTACTGTCTTTTCAGAAACAGGTTTGTGTGTGTGTTTGTTTGTGGTTTGTTGGAGTTTTTTTTAAATAGACCTCCTCAGAAGTATGGAAATGTCCATTTCCCCTCATAGCTCCTCCCTCTCCCACCACAGAGCTTTATAACACTTTAGCAGCAGTTGCTTTGCTCTCTCTGCAGCTAACTGGATATTACAGCAAGAATGTTGGAGTTTGTGCATGCTTGTTTTTATGGGGAAGTGTTTCCTGGACTCAGCAATCTCCATATTGTGCATTACTCAGACTTCCTTTGAGCTAAACAAGAGCTTCTGGGGTAATAATATTTTATTTTTTTTTAGTGTTTCTTATAGTTTGCGGTGACTTTGAGGGTGTGCTGGTGGCTCAGGATGGCCAGTCTTGCCACTTGGGTCAGGGAGCTCTGGAGAGCTGTACCTTGTTTTTGAGTCTTTCCCCATTTTTGCCTTGAAACTGGATTTTTCTATTTGTCCTGGTTGGGGAATAGGGCATCTAGATCAGATGAAATGAAATTGTAAACATGCTACAGCTCTGTGAGTTAAAAGCAATTCAGCTGTTTTAAATGTAAATGGTGTAGGATTATATACTTGATTTGTTATAGCTTCCTAATTCTGCCTGCCTCAGCACTTTACTGGCAGTTAATTGCATCAGGGCTCAGAGAAACATTCCATAAGCTGCTGAAGACAGCCTTGCCACAGTCTGACACACTTCTCCCTTGGTTACATAGCAAATGGACACTCTGGGATAATTAGTGAGGAGGAGTTCCAGTGGCCTGGGTACTGTTCTCTGCAGCCTTTTGCCTGTGAAATCCTCTCTCTTCCAAGTCTAGATGTCTTTTATTTTGTATATCAATGTGTGCAGTGATTAGAATGACTAGGTCTGTGTTTTGGTGGGTAAAGAAATATAGGGAAATATTTAATATTTTGCACAGGCACTCAGTGAGGGAGATACAAAGTTCCCCAAAGCCACAATTACTTAAACTTTCCCCTAGTTTTTATTCAATGCACAGAAGTAATCCTGCAAGAGTAGTAATGCATTTAGGTTCTCACTGTTACAGAACAAAGGTCTCAGCAGCAAAAATTCCCTGTTCAGTTTGATCTCAGACAAAGAGATCCAGCTTGATGGCACTGAGATGGGAGCTGCCCAGTGAGTCTTAAATTTGAGGCTCTGGGATTCAGGTTGAATCTCTGTCTTTTTTTGTCTTCATTTTCCCATATACAACATTTGTTCTCTTCTGTAGGTCAGCATCCCTCTGAATAGGTTGTCTTTGTGCTCTCACAATCCTGACTGGCTCTGTACATGGCTTTAAAAACAGAACGTGATCAACCCCAAATTGTTAACAATTAGTGCAGCCTGGCAAGTTGCTCTGTGTGGTAGGCTGTCTGATGTGAAATAATGCATTAGAGGAAAATTTTCCTGAGGGAAATTAGACTCAAATATGCAGGTGGACCATGTGTCTGTCTCTCTCTCTCCTGGAGATGATGTGTCTTCTGAGGCATAATTAAAATTCTTTACAATTGTTTTCACAGTACACAGTGAATGGATAAGTGTGACAGCTGAATGACAGGCAGATATGCAGCCTAGGACAAGCAGAATGGGTGAATATAGTTTTCTGACTCAAACTTTTGTTATGAGCTGAATTCACAGCTGTTAGGATATAGACATGAAATTGAATCTGCCATTCTAGATGCTGATTTCTTTTCTTTGTGCTTCTTTTTGTATGTTGAACCTCTTACTAGCTCTTTCTTCCCAGATCCTTCCCTATCCAGGGGTTGTGGTACATCGAGTCTGTGACAGTGGGAGCTGATGGTCTGTGGCTCACTCTGCTGAGTTTAGGGAGAAGTAATGTCCCTTGTGATGTGGCAAGGCAGTAACAGATCCAGTAACCTTCACACAGAGCTTTTGGCTGCCTCCTCTTTGCTTAGAGCATCTACACCCTAGAGGCTTAAAAGACTGATGACCTGCCAGGTGCCACGTTTACTTCCTAAACTTCTAGTTTTAACCTTAATCTTATCTTGTTAATCATCTTGGCATTGACTGATTTATGGTTTTGTTCCAATAGTTGAAACTAGGATTCACCCCGTTATAAATGTTAGCTTTGTTAACCTGGACTCATTTGCATTGCAGCAAAAGAGACCTCAAACCTTGCAGTCATTTCCAGAGACATCATTAACCAGTCTGCTGGAGTCCTTATGGTCCTGATAATGGTTTAACCATCTACTTTTGTAATAAATCCTAGAAACACTGGACCCACCCCAAGGCAATGGTGCCATGTACACAGATGCAGTGGTTCATCCCTTGGGAGTTAGGATGTGTCTCATGCCATTTCACCCAGTGTCCAAAGGACTGCCATCTTCACCTGAAGCTGTACCCCATGTCTGTCTGGGTTGTGACAGCGAGTGGAGTGATTACAGGGAGGTGTCCCCACTCTCTGTATTTGCTGCTGTTTCATTTGCCATGTCCAATTGAATCCATTTGACCAGTGGGACACAGGCATTTCCTTGCCTGTTACTTATTTTCGTTGGAGAATACTCTTTCACAGAATCACAGAATAGTCTTGAGGTGGAAGGGACTCAGAAGAATCATCAAGTCCAACTCCTAAGTGAATGGCCCATATGGGGATGAGCCCCATGGCCCTGGCATTATTAGCACCATGCTCTGGCCAGCTGAGCTGATCTCAGGCTCTCACTTGACCAGCCTTGAATCTATGGAGGTGCTCACCTGGTCTCATGAGGCACTTGGAATGCAGACAGCACTGTTGCTTTTGTCTTGTGCAAAAGATCACTTAAAGCTGCACTGAAATCAGTTTCCCAGTTTCCACCTGGGCCTGTTTCAAGGGTTCTTATCCTGGGGTTTTTCCACTGCAGCCCTGTGCCTCCATCTGATGGGGAAAAGTCTGAGGTGCTGAGGCTCAGGACCTGCCTTTGTTATGGACTGACTTCAGGAGTGTTTTCATTTCCATTTATCTCAACTCTCTCATTTAGGAACACATGAGGGAAAGAGCCCATCTGCCACTACTGGAGTGTGTCCTGCTTGGCTTCCTGTCCCCTGGGATTGGGGCTGTCCCCTCTCCTGCCCTGGTTCCACCTCAGTCCCCGCTGCCATGGAGACACATCACCAGTGGCCATTACAGTGGTGCTGAGATGGCAGCTCCTGCTGTGCCTGCAATTCCCATCATCCTGCTTCCATCAGCATTTCTCTGGTTTGAATCCTGCTTTGATGAATTCCATCTTCTCCATGCTCGCAGCACAGTGCCCTCCCAGACATACAGTCTCAGATGTAATGCTTTGTGGCCCAACACAAGCTGTCTCTCTCTTACTCTGATACCTCTTAATCATTGAAATGCAGCATTTTGAGCTGTTGCTGCCATCTGTTTTTTGCATAAGGCTTCTTCTGGCTCTCACATGGTGTGTGAGAAGTCAGGAGATCTGCATCTTCCCCAGAGCAGAGGTGGTGGTGTGCCCATGGGATCCAGCTTGGGGTACCTGTAATTCCAGTATGATTTGGGACCCAGTCTAATCCCTGTGCATAAAATGGGAAGTTTTCTGCAACAGGCAAGTTGTGTGGATTCTGATGTACCTTCCTTTGCCAGAACTGTAGCAAAGAATGCACTAATCAGGCAACACATCTGTGGGTAGAATTTAATGGTTGTTTACTTACTGGCTGTCAAATTGGAGTAAATTTGTTGTAGTTCAGTTTGGAAATTGTTCAAAACTGGTTCTGAATGATGACAGACAGGTCTTGTGTAGCCTCTGGAGGCTCTCAAGCTGGCCAGGGCCTTTGGTGGAGGTGTGAATAGTGTCTCCTCCTCTGGTGGGATGCCAGGGACTTGATCAATATAAGCAGGGCTCATATCACTTGCAGCTGCTGCAGGGTAACTGTGAAACAGCTCTCAGGCTATGGGCAGGGCGCCGTTTTCTTGGGGTATTCATTTATCATGAAGCTGCTACAGGAGCTGTAGTTCTGTAAAACCCTGGGACAGCCACCCTGGCTTCTTCAGAGCATCTGGCAGGAAACTGCCCTGAAGTCCTGGTGACTGCATAAAGCACTGATCAGTTCATTGTTTTAATTTTCATTGTGGTTCCTTTAGCTTCTGGCTCTCCAGCATTCACAGCACAATTCCATCTTTGTTTCAGTGTCACTGTCTAATGTGTGGTGGCTGGTGACAGTGCTATGCACAGAGCTTGTGAAGTCTCTCTGAATTAGTTTGCTTGCATCTGTGGGAAGAACTGGAGCCAAAAACCTCTCCTTTTAGAGGATTAGAATCACATCATTACTGGAGGGAGTTCAGAGAAGAGTGAAAAAAGTGATTAGGGGCCTGGAGGGACTGATGTATGAGGAGAGATCAAAGGGGCTGAATTTGTATCATTTGGATAACTGACTGAGTAGAGAACATAAAAGTCTGTGATTATGGAATGTGTATAAACAGGGATGTGTCAGGGAGAGATTATTCAATGTGGGATGATGAGGGCAATGGAATTACAGTAGAAAGGGGCAAAAAGCCGTTAAATAGGAAAATTTCCCAACAATGAGGTTGGGTGTTCAGTTGCCTTTTGCTGTAAATCCAGTGACTTGAGCTATTGCTTTTTAATTTCCTAATGAATGCACATAAAAGGTTTTTAATAGAGGGAGAAAAGTGAAGACTGGTGAAGACTGGCTCTCTGGTTTTATGTCCCTTTGGCCTCTTGGCTGCATCTGCAGGGTCCATCCAGCGTGGGTGGGACTCCCTGAACAGAGAGCAATGAGCTGTCAGGAAAAGCCTTTCCTGGCTTTTTCATCAGGTTAATGTGATCAGCCTGAGAAGAGTTCATCTCCCTGTGGCATCATCCTGCTGCAGGCTCTTGGGATTTCAGGAGATGAATACTCACACAGTCAGTAGCTGTGTTTGGTTCAGCAGTTTGGACTGCCTTGACTTTAAAGTGGGATCCAGGACCTTACTTCCAGAACCAGCAATTGCAGAAATTGGTGTTATTTTAGATAATATTTCCAGGATGCTGCTTTCATGCCTCCTGCCAGGTGTCTGTGCTCTGCATTTCATGGCAGCTACATCCCTACCTCTGCCACTGAATTGCATTTTTAACAGTCTTTACATGAGTCTGGACTGCTGTATAAATTGACTGGTTATCTTCTCTACTGATGTGAATAATACCTTAAAAATTGCAAAACATGTTTTAGAAATTCCAGACTTCAGTTGTAGCCGAATCTTTCTTTGCCTTCAAGCTAAAGACCTATTTTAACTGAAGTGGTGGCTTGAAAGTTTTCTTTCCCACCTGCTTATAATACCAAAGCCTGGGAGGAGGGTTATTGTCATAATTTTCTACCTTGTTGATAGTTTAAAGCAAATCTTTTACATTATCTAACATATCTTTGCCAGTATAAACTGTGGTAGCACTTTTTCCTGTGTGGCTAAGAATAATAAATAACCTGTTTGAGGCAGTGCCCTGTGTCCTGTGCTTGTGGGTCAGCTTTGTCCTTGCTCTTGGGACTGTGCTCAGCTATGTGGGGTCTGGCATGAGCCAGGGAGATGGGGCAAGTGATGAGTGATGTAAGGAGGTGCTTGATAGGCAATATACTGAGTCCTGTGTGTGCAAAAGAAGGATCAGAGTGTGTGTGTGTGTAGGGTAGGGATGGGTGTCTTTAAAGGCATTGGGATAGTGTATTCTCTTGGTATTGTGTATTTCAGAGCAGAGGCTTATTGACTCAGGTACATGAAATAGTGATGCCTCCAAGCAGGATTTCCTCTGGGAGCAGTCACGTGAAAGGGCAGAGGGGAGATGATTGAAATTTAAACCTTCAGACCCTGCTGAATTACTTTTTCAGTTTTTTTAAAATGGGACTGAATTACTGAAGGAACATTTACTCCTACCCAGGTCTGTAACTGCTGTGTCCCTCTCTAGGATAGATGTGAGATGAGATGTGGCAGGGGTGAGGGGCTGCACGTGGCATGAGAATTGCTGTGGCTGGAACTGCTGTGTCTGCTGGGCATGGAGCAGGTGTTCTTGTTGGGAATATGGTGGCTCTTGGCTGCTTTTCCCCTGGATTGTTGCACAGAATCTCCCAGCTGTAAATGAAATGCATAGCCACAGAATTACATGTCAGCATCATTGTTTATAAACTGCTTTCCTCAAAGGAAGGATCTGGTGTGAGAGGTGCCCATGTCTGAGGTGGTGTTTGCCAGGGTAGGACAGCAGCTGATGGTGGCTGACAAACAGGCAATCTTGTGGAGGCAGGTTTTCCCAGATAGAAATTTTTTAAGATTTTTTTGGTAAAAGTTTTTGTTTGTGCATTTTTTTGGTTTGAGCTTTGTTATGGAGAGATTTCTAACACAATGTCAGAATGCAAATACCAAGATGGTCCTCAGAAAGGTTTGTCCTAGGCAGGCTTAAGAGGCTTCAGGCTCTAAGTAGTTTCCCTGAAGAGACTGCTAGTGGATTTCTTGCTAAAGCAGGTTTGACTTATTTTCTGGCTGTAGGCTGCTGTGTGTGAGAACTATCACATGGCCATTTTTCAGAGCTTGGCTCTGTGTTTGCAATTTTGCCACAGTAGCATGAAAGTGTGCAGAATCTGTGTGTTCAGTTCCAGTAAGTAATGGCCCTAGCACATTCCTTATCAAATTATAAATATAAAAATATCAATTTTTGTGTTATAGAAAAAATTAGAACATCTGACAGTGAATGCCCTATAACATACTTATAACAATTCTCTATATTGTATTCAATGTGTGGAGATCTGTGCTCATTCTTCAGAGATCCTCTGTTTTTCTCATGTATTTATACCCAGAGATTGACCAGGAAAAGCCTTCAGAATTCAGATTCCTGACTGTGTTGGTTGAGAAGTGCCTTGTGGCAGTGAATCATTGCTAATGGCTGCCAGGCTGCTGCAGACCTCATTGCACAATGCCATTAGTAGCCAAAGAACTCTTTATAACCAAGCAAAGATTTTACAAGGTGCAGTAGTTTTGATCATTATTACTCTGTTAATTGTGTTACACTTGCTAACAGAGTATTGTTTCTTCTTTCCTCTGTGAAGTAAAAGAAATATGATGAAGAGTAGGCTGTTATCCTTGCCTGTAGCATGAAGGGGAGCAATGAAATATTGATGGCAGTGCTGATGTGTGAGCAGAGTTCACTGTCTTGACCTTCTGCTGCCTGGCTGCAGCTCCAGATGGGGATTCAGATTCTGTGAGCATGTGGCACATCTCACTTCCAGCAGCACGCAAGCTCTTCATCTTCTGACAAGGCAGAGCAGGGTTCAGCTGTTTCTCCTGCACAAGTTGGTGTGCACTTCAGTGGCTTTGCCTGTGGAGAAAGATAGAAAATTGTCTGCACACTCTTCCAGCCCATCCTGATCTTCCTGCAGGTTGGCTCTCCCTTCCCAAGTGTGCATTTCCCCACTCACTTTGGTGTCCTCAGCAAACATTGTCAGGCCGTCCCTCTCCACCATTGTGTTCAGAACACACAATTCTGGAAGCTTTTCCTGGTCAAGTCCAGTTGTACAGAGGTAGTTGGAGGAATGAAAAAGTGCATGCCCAGGGGCTGGGCTGAGGGAGACCCACTGGGTTCACAGGTCCATCAGATCTGCATTGTCTAGATTCCAAACAGACCAAAATAAGGTATCAAAATATATTATTTTAAAAATCTTGATGCTTAGTCACCCATCTCTTGCATGCTTAATTATCTTCTCCTTCCTGTGGTTTCTGAGTGCAAAACAGGAGCCAAACCAGTCCTTTTAAATTGTGTCATACAATTGTCTTTTTTGCCCCTGAGACTGTTCAAGTGGAAGGAGCAGAGCATGGCTGGAATTTATAACCTGTGACTCTCTTCACTGAAAACTGTAATTTTCAAAGCAAATCTCTGCAAGGGGACCATGTTACTGTGACTCGTCATGCAGTATAAATAATGTTCTTTTCAGTTTACATCAAACAGAGCAGGTCATTGCTTCCTGATCCAGTGGAAGCTCTGGTAATTGCTTCTGTAGATTCCATTTATAGATCAGACTTCTATGACTAAATTTAATTACTTACAGCTGAATCCAGTGGAAGTAATAAGTTCAAAATAACCTCTGTCATGCTGCTGTGAAAGCACCATGTTCCCTGAAAAAGGCACTTCCTAATTGTTTCATTTTTCAGGAGAAGTTTTTAACTTTCACCTATTTATTGTGTGGTTGAGTGAAGAATGGAGCTTTGCAGGACTCCACCTCTCAAAGCTGTGGCTGTGATGAATCTTCTCTCTTGCCATTTCCAGTTGTACTGAGTCACAAATGGGTGACTGCAGGAGCTTTTGTTAGAGCCAGTGTGGTGGTTGTCATCTTGCACAGTGGTGTCTTTCCTGAGCTGTGGCACCCTGATTGGGAGAATATTTGGAGATGTGTGATGAGAAAGAACAGATGCCTTGAAAGATTGTCATATAATGAGGGAAAAGCTTGGAATTATTTACTGAAGTGTTAACAAAGACCTAAAGGATGATGTTCTTGTTTTTCACTTAATTAGGCAATAATTGAATGAAAGACTGCTTAACTGATCTGCAGAAAAAATTGCTGCAGGACATTGCAGGGACACAGTGACACTGGTGCAGTTGTACCTTTGTTTATGTCTCTTTTTCTGTCCCACTGGATACAGACTATCTCAGACCTGCATTTTCTGATGTTCATATGGTCTGTTAGCGTGATTGATCTGTGGCTGGCTGTCTTTTTCCTCTTGCATATGCATGAGTGCACACACGTGCTCACTTAAGTGAATTTGATTTCTTCATTCCTTGTCTTTTGCCTTTGTCTGGCATGCTGTCATTTAAATGACCAGTTCTTTCCAGACTCTTTGAGTGTCACTTTCATTTCTTTTGGAAACATTTCCCCTGCCTTTTTAGCACCCAGGTGTTTTCTGACTCTCTGTATCCAGTTAATTACAATCACCAGTGCACAAATCCCACTGTGTAAGTGATGATACCAAGAGCCTTTGAGAAGTTTGTTGTATTTTACAAATAATGAATGGACATAATAATGCCTCAGGAAATTTACTGCAATTTAATCTCTTAGACTCTTTCATTTAAATTATATTTTTAAGAGAAACATAGAAAAATTTATTATTGTGAAAGCCAAAAGAATATTTGGTGTAGGTGCAGAATATTTGGTTAGTATTTGGCGCAGGTGTAATTGTATTACATTTAATTTTTTCCCTCTCAAATAATCCAATATATTACAAATTTCCTGTCAGCATAGGTGGAAAGGGGAATTCCTTGGTGGCCGCTTGCCTTTTCCACAGGGAAAGCTCCAGGCATGCAGCTCTGCTTCTGAATCCTGCTCCTTCCTAGGGAGGTGCTCAGGGGAATAGCTCAGCTGGGAAGGATTCCTCTGTCATTTAGAGGATGAACTAGGAGGTAATTACTCATGCTGCCAGGTCAGTCCGTATTGATGGGGGCTGTTTCAGGATATTAGTACGTGGGAAGGTCTTTGATGGTTGGGAATTGATTTAAATCCTACAAGCTTTGTTGTGTGTGACCTGCCTGTGTGCTCATATTATCTAAAGCAGATTTCTAGGAAAGCAGATTGCCCAGACAGATTGAGCTGTGCTCTCTGATCCCATCATGGGTGGTTGGGTGTGGCAACTGTGGGATTCCACTTGGAAATGCAGGGATTTTTACTTGCTGCCATATTGTTATTGATTAAACAGGTTGGGTATGGATTGCTGCACAGGTACCTGCCCAGCAGTGAATGCTAAAAATGTGAAATAAAATAACACTAAACCAATAAAATCTGAGTGCACACAGCTGCCTGGCAAGCTCCAAATGATGTCTGGGCAAAGGCTGTGCAGTGCTCATCCCCTGCTCTGCTGAGCAAGTGGATTTTAGTGGCACAGAGTGGATTTTAGTGGCACAGAGCTGTGGCTGGGGGCTTTGAGATGCTACAGACAGGTGAGCCTCTGGATCTGAGCTGGATGAGCCTGAGTCTGGGTGACAGGGTGGCAGATGCCAGCCTGAAGCCAGCACAGGAGAGCTCCCTGGTCTCTTGTGCTGAGGAGCAGCACTGGGGCAAGGTGGTGCTGGGCAGCACTAAAGCAGGTTCAGAACCTGTGGGACCTCATGCACTGGGCATGACTGAGGGCTCTGCACATTTTTATCTGAGCTTAGTGTTTGGAAGGTTGAGTGGGTTGAGTTTTCATCACCTCTTCCCTCTGGACCCTGTTCTTTAGTGTGTTCAGACCCATTCAAGTGTCTTGAAGCGTGCTGTGAGTGAACAGCTGATGACCCAGTACTGACACGCAGATAAATTATTCAGTGTGTCTTATTTGGGAATTCAAGGCTTCATGATGAAACCTACAAAACTGTATTATGCCTCTGACATTCTGAGATTTCATCACTGTATCTTCAATTATTCACTAAGCCTGTTGTTCTCCTCCTGGCTCTCTGACAGGGCTGCAGGCCGGTGGTAAGCAGCAGGCAGTGCTTCCTTCTCTTTGTTCTCCTGCTTGCTCTTGGTACCTTGTGGAAAAGACTTGCCTGGTGCCTTCTGTATTAAACCTCTCACCCAAAGTTCAAATACAGACAGGGAAGAGTCTACAGCCATCCCCATTGCTGGAGGTTTCTCAGTGAGCTGTAATTATTGTGAGCTTTCTCCTTCCCTAGGGACAGAGCTTTCACTGTGGCTGCATTTACCCTGCACAAATTCCACAGATGAACAGCCATGACCTGGTTGTCAGAGCATCCTCTGGGAAATGCCAAAGAGAGGCCAGTGGAAGAGGAGGTTGCAGGAAATGCTTAAGGAAGGGTTTGTCCTTGGGGGCACAGCTGAGGGGGTCTGTGCCAGTGGTGCCTGCCTGGTGCTGAAGGTTCTACCCATGCCCAGGGGCTCCTGGAGTGGGGCTGTTACCATGGGGTGCTGTGTTACAGAATGCTGAACAGATCCTCAGTGCCATAAACCTCGAGCTGTTGGTTTTGTAGGGGCAGTTGCTGTGTCTGTTAGTCAGGAGAGAATTAACACACCAGATTCTGTGAGCTGGGACTGCCCTGTGCTCCCTCCAGGCTGTGGTCCTGGAGCAGGGAGGGCACTGCTTGGTTTTCTCCCCCAGCATTCCTGAACTGTGCCTCTGGAAGCGCAGGGTCTCTCTTGGCTTACATGTCCCCTCATATTTGTACTTCTACACCTGGCACCTGCCTGCATCAGAGTCCAGATGTAGTGATTTCCCATGAGCTGGAGGGAACTGTGGCACATCAGACATTTCTCTTTGGTTTTGGTCTCTCTGTAGCTATTTCTGCATGATTTGCAGTTTCTGTAAAGCCCTGATAACTTCCTCAGGAGTCCAGGCTTGAGGCAAGCCCTGCCTTGTGAGAATCCCTTCTGCTGAGTGTATCCTTACAGAGCAATGCCCCAGTATCTGCTGTGTGGAAATTTTAGTCTGTGGTGGATAATTTTAGAAAAGAGAACTGAAATTAATACTATGAACTCATTGCCTGACGAAGGAGAAATTTTCCTGTGGATGTACAGAAAAATATCTTCATTTCTCCTGGGATTCCTGGGGATGGAAAGTCTGAATCAAGGTTGGAGTCACCATACCAAGGCATGCCAAATACCTCAGAACTTAGAATATTTTCTTCCAAGCCAAGACCTTACACAAGTAATGGAGTTCACAGGATATGTGAGAAAGACCAGAACTTGTCTACATAGACACAGCTTTTGCTTTCTTTGTCATCACTTGAATAATTTCAGCCAGATGAAGAACGGAGAGAATGTATGAGGAGGGAACAGAGCCTGCCCTTTACTGGCTTGCCCTGGGCACAGAACTTAGGCATGGTTGTCATTAGAAAGCATGCAGCCTCTTAAATCCAGGTATGTTCTGTAATAAAATGCTCTCTCCTGCTCATTCCAGTTATTTGAATTAAGTACAGTTGTAACTTAAAGGTTACTTAAAGATAACTTTAAATGCAAGTTAAAGATGTTGGAATAAGGATTTCCAGGTGATGTTGAAGAGACAGAAAGTGCCTCTGCACAGGGGAGCTGCTCATGTCCTCCACAGAGGAAGCCTTGCTCCATAGACACACGTTCAGTAAATGGGAATAATAAGGACTTTGGCATTTTTATGGAACTGACACAAATCCAGTGAGTTCAATAGCAAAGTTGGAAATGCAGCCAGTACTCCTGCTGTTCTCCTGGCCTGTAGGAATAGAAGCTGCTAACTAGCATTTGGAACCTCTGGTGCCATTTTGTGTATGATGAATAAAGGAAGGTAGATTACATTGTTTTCTGGTAGTCCAGTACAGGCAATGCAATGTTTTCTGTTCCTAGAGCACAGACCCTTGCTGGCAAGGGAGACTGTATTTTCTTAGGGTTGCAGAGCTGAGAAGAGCTGGGTGCTTGCTGAGAAGACCAGGGTGCTCTTCTACTGCTGTTTTGTCCCTTTTCTGAAGGCATGAGTGGATCAGTCTGATGGGTTGTTCATCTCATGGCTGGTGCAAGCAGCCATGTGAAAACCCCAGAGATCATGGTGAAAACCAGCTCTTTGTGTTGGTTACACTGCCTCAAGTTGGTGCTGATGTGTGTGAGGGGGAAGAGTCCCCAGTCCTTTGCTGTTCTGCCCTCAGTAGGGCTTCATTGTTTGAAGGATTTTACAGTGTATTAGAAAATGAAAATCGCTATTTTTGGACTTGGCTCTTGCAACCCCACTGAAGAATGACACCTATTCTGGAGTCCATCCAGATACTGTTCTAACAGCAAAACAGAGAAGTGGTAGGGCAACTAAAATAAAGCAGATGTTTAGCAGGGAAATAATTTACAATTGGCCAGTTTGATGGTACCTCTTGACCCTTTCAGGGCTGTTCAATAAAACTAGCAGTTTCCATAGCAACTACTAAATTACTTGGTGCTTCAGAGATCTGTGATAAAGGAGGTGAATCATTGTAGGGAAACATGGTGTTGATGTTTTTCCCCTTTGCATTACAAGAGTAATGATCTGGCAAAACTTGCTAAATGGGACGCCCCTGCTGAAGAATTTTTCCCACGTTCACTTGGGCCAAAGAGATTTATATGTTTAGTACTTTTGCAAATTTGATTTTTCCCCTCTCCCCTGTCATCAGCTTTGTCCTTGGCAGGCAGAGCTGGCAGGGTGAGCCAAGAGGCAGGAGATGTCTGCAGTAGGTGTGTGCTGGGTTCTCTGTCCCAGCCCTGCTGAGCATCAGCTGCTCCTCCAGGGAATATGGAACAGCCCCCCACTGCAGGTACTCTGCTATCCTGTGCTCTAACTGTGTGAATTTCATCTTACTTTTGTCTTCTGGGGATTGTACTGCTCAGGTTTTTTTTCTGCTTCACTGGTAAAAAAAGATGTAGCTTAAGATCAGGGCAGTCTTGAGAATGGACCCATGGAGATGGGTGGTAAGGAAGTGGTTTTGGGGCTTGTTTTTCACAAAGCCCACTGTAATTCTGGTGGCTCTCAGGATGTATTTCACTTCTCTTTGAGTGTTTGGTTGCATGCAGAGTGTTGCTCTTGTGGAGTCTGTCTGCTATGTTGGAAAAACTGTGTTAAAATCCTGAAATGCTACTTTAAAATATTGTACTTCACTCATTCTTGTGAGACACAAATCATCATTTGCTGATCAAAGTTTATCTGACTTCCAGCAGTTACAGAGGTTTTGAGTCATTTGGGTGAATTACCTTCACCAAAGTTCTTAAAGGGTTGTTAAATGACCTCTGCTGTATCTTGTCTCAGTGCAGACAAGAGTGCTTCCAAAACAGCCCTAAATGCTTTTCAGATTCACAGCAATCAAACAGCAGCTAAGACCAGGAGGAGGTAGGATAATTGGGAAGTGCAAGATACAGGGATTTTACAGATGGAGAGTGAAGCCAGAGAGGAAGCCAGAGGAAGAGTACCTGGACTGGGGAAAAGGACTAAATTTACAATTTAAATAATAGTACAGTGCTGAAAGTAAATTAAGCACCAGGTAATAATGGTGTTCAAACCAGCCCTGCCTCTGCCCCAAGCTTCCTTGAGAAGCCACATACAGGTGTAGGCTAATTAATTTAGTTTAAGTTTTGTATAATACTGTATCTGTTAAATATCTAATAATATCTTACAAAGACTGGTGTTACTTCTGAGCAGGATGAAAGTGGCCCATCTTTTCTTCTACCATTTCTAAAAGAAGCTGTTTAGCCAAAAATTGTGCCAAACTGTCCCTGTCCTCCTCGTGGAGGAGCTGTAGCAGATGCTGCAGTGCTGTGCCTGCTGGCCTCAGGCAGAAGAGGCTGGTCCTCTTTTCCTTGTGCTGTGACAGGTTGGTTGTTACTCCTCCAGAGCACTTTCCTTCCTCCACTCATAGCTGGTTCTTGCTGTTAAGTGGTGGTTAAGAGTTGTTGCTGATAAAGACAGGAAGATTGACTGCTGGCAGCTGCTGTTAGAAATGGAGAGGGATGTTCTCTGAAGAGGGGTTCCAGGATGTAGCTGCTGTTCCTAGAGTAAGCCTGAAGGATGTAAGAAAGGAGCAGCAAGGATAAGATCTCTGTGAGAAGCTGGGCTGTTTACTTCAACTAAGTAAACAAAGGTTTGACTCTTTATTTACTGATTAAATTCGATTTATTCCAGGTGGGCAAGTGAGCTGTGCACAGAATCTCATTAGCAGGTATTGGAAGCACAGTTAATAAGAATGATTAAATGCTCTTTGGATAGAACCAGGCAAGATATTTTACACACAAACCCATCTTGTTTTTCTCTATATTCTCCATGGGTCTTAGAGGAAATTCCCATTTCTATGTAGGGTAGTTCTGTAGGAATCTTGGAAACAGGTAGAAGATAAAGAAACAAAGCTGCAGAGACAACAAATGTGTTGTGCTGATTCTCCAGGGCAGGCTGACAGCTGTGGCTCAGGTGTCAGCCAGATGTGGGACTGTGAAGGAAAAGTGTTACCTGGGGTACAACCTTAATTTTGGGAAAGCAGGAATTCAGCTGGTGTGGTCAGCAGCAGTATTTATGCATGTGCTACATGTGTTCTGAATTAAAGTGCAGTCTTCCCTCTCCTCGCATTCCTGAAATCCCACAGCAGAGATTTGTCCGTATTTTTCTCTAAAATTTGGCTGTAAAACAGTTACAAGGGGAGAGGATGGATCCAACCTGGTGCTTGGCCCTGGGAAGCTGTGGCAGCTGTTCACACATCCCCTCCCTTGTGCTGCTCCCTTGCAAGCTCTGCTCAGCCCTGGCACAGCTGGCACGGGCAGCCCTGGGGGCACCTCTGACTGCACGAGGGGTGTGCTGCAGACTGAGAACAGGCTCTGAACGCAGCAGAGATTATTCCTGCTGTTTTTGGCATCTTCTCCTGCTCTGGCAAACCAAGGGAGCATTATGGAAGAAGCATTTTCTGTGTGTTTGCCTTTCCTGCCCCCATGGCCGACTGTCCAGGATCTGAGGCTGACAGCAGCACGAGGGTGGCTGGAGTTTCCTCCCCTGTGTACAATGGCAGCCTTTGTCTAAGACCAAGGTGCTTTTTTTCAAGTTTTCCATGTTTGTTTGACAGGAATTTTCTGCTGCAAGCTCTTCTGATGCTGTTCCAGTTTTGCTCCTCTGTCTCTGTTATCCAGTTAATGTTGGCCAGCATTGTGCCATGTCCATGAGCCTGTGGGGTGAGGTTTGGTGGCAGGGCAGGGTGGCCTGTGATGGCTGTGGGGATCCTGCAGAAAGGGAGGAGGCACAGGAGCTCCTGAGCAGGGAGGGGAGATCCCAAATGTAGAATCTGTTGCTGCATTCCTTGTGGGCAGGACCTTGACTTGGTTTTATTTGGCAAAATATTGGGGAGCTTAAAGGTCCTATTCATTATTTACATGCTATGTCTTTTAAAAATACATGTACTGTATTTTTATCTTCATTGTATATTTTTATTAATTATAAACCAGTTACTGTTGCCTGAAACAGTTCTTGCATGTTGATATCAGAAGATTTAATAAAAATTTCAGCTCCCTTCTTGATATTGGCCATTCAGTAATGACATTTGCATTCTAATCCTGTTTGAGATTGCACAGGGAAATCTAGCATTCAGGGTCTAGCCAGTTACCTAGATGGGATCTCAAATGATGAGATCAAAAGAGCTAATAAGCATGTTTGTTTGTGTTCCCTGGACACTGCAGCCATCAGTCCAGTGGCTGCTTCTAGTAGGACAGACAGAAATTCTCTTTTTACATTAAATGGGCTATAATAAACACAGTGGAAAATACTGGAGTGTACAGAAACTACGTGGGTCAATAAATTGGGCAGAAAACCTAGGACTTGTGCTCAGAATTGCAGAGAGGGGCTGTGCCTGCCCAGGCAGATGCTGACTGTGCCCCAGAACTGCCCTGTGCTCTTCTCATGCTCATACAAGTTTGGTAAAATTATGTTGAGGGTAGGAGAAGCAGTAAAATCTTAATTCCAGCCATGAAAACATGGGATGTTCTGAAAAGCTTGGGGCAAGTCTGCAAAAATGGGTGGCAAAACGTGAATGAGGTAGGAAGATTTATTCCCCTTTGGGTGCTGTGCTGGGAGTGATGCCACTTCACCTGGCTGCTTCTGTCCTGAGGCCAGCAGTGTGAGCAGCATCTGTGTTGTGCATGGCTCAGAAGTCTCAAGTGCCAAATATATTTTGCCAGTTAATTAATTAGAATAATTTATTTTTGCTTCCAAAATATCAAGAGTGCTTTCAAAGGTATTATGGATAAGAAGTGCTGTCTATTCCTTGTGCTCCCTCCTTCCCTTGGCTGTATGAAATTGGTAGCTGGGCAGAAGCTCAGCCTGGCTGTGAGAGCCTGCACTGGTGTTTGATTCTCAGAGATGTGTGGGAATCTCACTTAACAGCCTCTCCAAGGTAGAATCAGGTACTTGATGAGATTGGCTGCTTTGTAGAGCTGCTTTGGACTCTTTAATCCTCTTCCCTTCCCAAAGGGTTCCTGCTGGCAGGAGCCGCTCTCCCTGTCCTGCAGGCACTGGGTGTGCTCAGGCTGGAGGGGTGGCTGCAGGTGCTGGAACCCCTGCCATGCTGGGACAGGGGGGGTAGGGACAGCACAGCTGTGTCCATCCTGCTACAACAAGGACAGGAGAAAATAATTCCCATTGGGGGAGATGCATCTGGTGCCAAATTCCAGCTGAGAATCAGGCTTTCTTCTTGCACAGCGCCTTGTTCCTGGAAAGTGTGGTGCAGAGACTGCAAAAATGAAAGGGATGGTTCCAGCTGTCTGTATTGAGACAATGAGAATGCAGAGAGCCAGGTTAGAAAACACCTGCTGTTTCTGTCTTGTCTTTAGTGAAACAGTGTCTCTCTCCTTGCTTTAATCTTCTTAAAAGGAATTGATAGTTTTTTCTTATTTGGGATCAATGGAAAATTAATGTAATTGTTACTGTAGAGTGAGCACTGTAGTATCTTCACATAATGTGATTTAAAATTTAAAGCTCTCTCAGCAGGGGAAGGCTCTGTCTGTGTCGGGACCAGGAGCTGCTCCTTGGCTCATTCCTTCAGCTGCAGCTGCTGGCTCCCTGCCTTCCCTTTTCCTCTCCTCTTCCAAAGGGTGATTCTCACCATTTCCTCTTTGCAGACTTTTCCCCTTGATACAGTGTCTTCATTCCAATGCTAAACTAACTTGTGAGTGCCTCTTGGGGAGGAAATAGGTGATGTGAATGCTTTTTATTTATTTAGTTAAAGGTCCGTGGGGAACACAATGTGCAGAAAGCATTCTTGTGTATGCTGGAAACTGGAAGAGGAAGGAAGGAAGGGTTTTTTGCAGGAGAAAAATAGGCCAAAAAATGTACTTTCTGCTATGATTAATAGGGTTCTCTTTTGGGCTTTGAATGTTGTGTTTGTATTCAAATTAAGTAGTTTCCAGGGGCACTTCCAGGAATAGATGTGGGAGCGGATAAAAGCCCTTTCCATAAAGGATGTGCAGAATGTGCGGAACTGAACTGGACATTTGTGGGTCTTGTCTCTTGTCACCTGCAGCCTGTGTGTCCTTTCCATGTGCAGGGTTCAGGGAATGGGGGTGGTGTTTGTGAGGTCCCCAGGACGAGGTGAGAGATGAGAATTTGACTCCAAGTTCTTAGAAGTCTGATTTTCCATTCCATTCCATTCCATTCCATTCCATTCCATTCCATTCCATTCCATTCCATTCCATTCCATTCCATTCCATTCCATTCCATTCCATTCCATTCCATTCCATTCCATTCCATTCCATTCCATTCTTTCCTATCCTATCCTATCCTATCCTATCCTATCCTATCCTATCCTATCCTATCCTATCCTATCCTATCCTATCCTATCCTATTCCAAAACTATACTGAGATAGACAAAGGCTACATCAGAAGGCTTCACAAGAATGACTAATAAATACCCATGACTCCTCAGAGCCTCGACACAGCTGGACCATGATTGGTCATGAAATTAAAACAATTCACATGGAACCAATCAAACATTCACCTGTAGGTAAATAATGTCCAAGCCACATTCCAAAGCAGCAGCAATCAGATAATTATTGTTTTCACTCCTCTCTGAAGCTTCTCAGTTTCCCAGGAGAAAATCCTGGGCAAAGAGGATTTTTCAGAAAATATCATGGTGACAGATGGGGGGGGGGGGGTTCCATTTGCCAGCACTCAGGATGTGCCAGTGGAGCACAAGGTGCTGAAGATGCCCACTTGGAGCTCAGTGCTGGTGGCTGTGTGTCCTTCTGACCCAGGCAGGCACAGCTGTCCTGACCAAGCAGCCTTGTGGGCTGGAGAGGTCCCAGTCAGAGTCGTGCTGTGTCCAGCTCCCTCTCTCATCAGGCAGTAAAGAAACCAATTAAATGGTAATTCTGCAAAAACAAGACTTAATAGTGTACAGCATGATTTAGGTGACAGTTCACACTCTGCTGGGAGGACTTGTGCTTGGTGGCTGCTGCATGTTGTTAGTTCTTTGTATTTTCTTTGATTTAAAGCTTCATGCTTGTAATCTAGTTAACAATGAATTGGGTTTCCAGTACAGTGGGTTATTTGGTTCAATAAGAACACATTTATACTAAAGGTTAATGAAAAGCATTTTGCTTTCATTGAATTCATTAAAAGGGGTTCTACAATCAAGACTTACTAATGGAAAAGAGATTAAATATTCATGTCTCTAAATTTCTCACGTCATTTCTGATTTTCCTTAATCTCTCCCTTCCTGGACTGGAGTCCAAAAATGCCTGAATGCTCTAACGAGTTCAGAAATTAATTAAAGAATTCTCCTGTTTAAGTAAAAAGACTTCCCAGATGTATACCTAATGTATCTTGAGTGCAGATCTCTGTGCTATTATGGACCAAGAGAGAGTCATGAGGTCCTAGCCAAGAGAGCCAATCTCAAGGAGCAGAATTGGTTCTTAAAGCACTTTTAAATAATACAAATAATGCTTTCTCCTCTTTATTTGTGCTATTGAAATAGGTTTGAATGAACTCAAAATGCAGCAAAATTTGCATTAGAAGGGTATCGGCTGGGCATGAAGATAAAACCTGAGTAACAGGCATCAAAGGTGCTTAAAGATTCAAGACCTTTTTATAGCACAGTGTCAGATGTATGTGCTACAAATGCTTGAGTACTTTGTAAATGCTGGATTGTGGTTTCTGTGGTCTTTTCCCCCAGTATCTCCCAGGCAGCTCTTGATACCCTTTGGGCCAGGGCTTTTCCTGTGCTCATTGTGTGAGCAGGGTGTGTGTCTGAAGTTCCTGCTTTGTGTCTAGGTTCCTGGTATGCCAATTTGTGCAGATTTGGGAGTTCTGTATGGGAATACTTTGCAGCTGCATATTGATGTTGCTGATGTAGAAATGGAGATACATGGTGATAGGAGATACAAGTTACTTTGAAGGTATTGTAGGTTCCCATAAATGGTTTTCTGGAAAATGAAGAAATGAAGAAAAATGGTCTTGTAAACAGTTTCAGAATTATGAGCGTCTTTAGTCTAAGAAGCTTGTACAGATCAATGTACACATGTGTATGTGTGTGTGGGTTGTGTGTGTATATATATATATTATATATATATACACATATACATATATATACATATACATATACATATATATACATATACATATATATACATATATATATGTATATACTTAGCAAGTGGGGCAGTGCTGGACCATGTCTGGGTATGAATGGAGAAAGAAGGCTCAGCTCCTGGCTGCATCTTTCTGTTGTGTTTCATTGCAGCTTGAGCTCTCAGTACATTTTGGGCCCTGCTAGTGCTGGGTGTTGATATTGGACTCATTGGCAAGAGCTGATGAGAGAGGAAGTGAGTTACTTTTATGCTGTGTGAGCTGAGACTGGAAAGGAGGGTCTAGAGAAAAAGCATCTGGTTATAAGTAGTTAAAACTTGTATTTGGCCATATCCAAGTGGAAAGCTTTGCTTTACTAGAAGTGACCAGCCCTAGTTCCCAAAACAGTTCAGAATTCTTGCTAAAGCTCAAAAGCTCAGAAGGTGATCACATTGAGTGGGTCCACGCTGGTGGGGTTCACAGACCAGACTGCAGTGTCAGTGGCAGTGATTGTAACCTCGTGACCAGAGGTGCCATGGTGTGGTCTGTTGCCCACCAGCACGAGGTCAGGAGCTCTGTTATTTGTTCCTGTTTGTGATGGCTCAGTGATGGGCATTGTCAGGAGCTGTGTTATTTGTGTCTGTTTGTGATGGCTCAGTGATGGGCATTGCTTTCCCTCTGTTCCTGCAGGAGATGTGTTACTTGTTCCTGTTTGTGTTTGTCATTGCTTGGCCTCTGTTCTTTCAGGAGCTGTGTTATTTGTTCCTGTGTGTGATGGGCATTGCTTTCCCTCTGTTTCTGCAGGAGCTGTGTTATTGTTGCTGTTTGTGTTTGTCATTGCTTTCCCTCTGTCCTTTCAGGCATACTTCCGTCAGGGCGTGGCCCTGCAGTACCTGGGACGCCATGCAGACGCTCTGGCCGCCTTTGCCTCGGGGCTGGCGCAGGATCCCAAGAGCCTGCAGCTCCTGGTGGGCATGGTCGAGGCCGCCATGAAGTCTCCCATGCGAGGTAAGCACGTGGGGAGTCCCAGAATGTGAGCACAGGAGAACCTGGAGGGCTGAAGGGAAAGATTTCAAGATTTGGCTTCTCTGCCAAGTCAGGAGGATGCCAAGAATGGAGCCTGAAGGTACAGAAGGAACCAAAACTATCTTGCTGGTTAAGATGGTGATAGCCAGCTTGAGGGGCACTGGAGATGAATCAAACTGGGTTGGTACTGCAGTTCCCATGGAGTCCTTGTTCATTTTTCCTTTTTCCAGTATCAGTGCAGGCAGAGGTGTGTGCTGCTGTGGCGCTGCCTGTGTTGTTACTGGAACAACTTCCCATGATGTTTAGGTTGGGAGCAGCACATCTGAAATGCCCCAGGCCAGTGTTTGCCCCAGAAGAGCACATCAGCAGCTTTTCTGTGGTACTGCTGTCTCTGAAAACACAGCATTCCAGAAGGCAAAAAGGCTGCTCTGCTAATTCGCTTCTGTTCAAGCAGTGTTTGCAATCACAGAGACCTTGAAGCCATATGAGCTGTGCAGTGTTTTTCTCTTTCATCGTGTCCCCGTTTCCAAGATTTTTTTCTCTAGAGGAAAGGGGTTGTCTCCTCCTAGCTCTGTGTTTCTTGCAGGCTTTGTGCTGCAATGCCCTAATGCTGTTAGTCAGGAGGGAACATGGCAATTGTCCTCCTCAGCAGATGGTGCTGGGGGCCACAGGGCTTAGGAGCCAAGGAGCACTGAAATGAAAAAATATCCTTGTTGGTATTTGAATTTTTACAGTGTTTTTCTCCATCCTCAAAAACGAATTCTTCTGGAAGTTTCTGTCCTATACAGCAGTTACCTGGGGAATGCAATTTGATTTGCTCCCCAAAGGTACTAAGGCTGCTGCTTAGATTGCAGGCTACATGGTATTCTGTGGGAGCATCCCCAAATTTGGCAGGATGATCTCTGGCTGACTGCCCTGCAGCTGTGTATCAACTGTGCTCCCTGATGCAGTTAGACAAATTGAAGCAGTTGGGCAGGTCCAGTGCTATCATGCCACAGAAGCACTGCCCCCTGTAGAAAGAGCAGCTTCTTTCTGCAGTTTTGCTCACCTCTCTTAGCACAAATCATGTGCTTGGGTATCTGGACAGGCACAGACTTTGGAGACATTCATCTGAAGATTTGTACTCAAAAAGCAAGAACTGCAATGCTCTCAGACACTGCAGATGGCCCATTTCCAGTCTCCTACAAAATTCCACAGATATCTTCTGTATTCCTTCTGCCATTAGGCCAGACTTCGGAGCTCAGGATGAGACTGCTCTATGCTGAGGCTGCTCTAAGCTCTATTTTTATGCTGCCTTCCTGAAGTGCTTTCTGCAAGGCAAACAGCAGCTTGCCAGGTGATCTGTCTTGATGTGCCACATCTTAGATGGTACCTTTGAGCCCCAAGCTCCCTTAATAAATCTTCGTTAAATCTGGGCTGTCTGGCCCTTAAGTCATGTGTCATCTGTTTATAAAAAAGTCAAGATGAGTTTGAAGGTGATTCCTGATGCAAATTGGTTTGCTGAGTACCTCTGTCTTTGGTTTTGCGCTTCAGAGTCCCTGGAGCCCACCTACCAACAACTGCAGAAGATGAAGCTGGACAAGAGCCCCTTTGTTGTGGTGTCCGTGATTGGCCAGGAGCTCCTGACTGCAGGCCACCATGGGGCCTCTGTGGTGGTGCTGGAGGCTGCCCTGAAGATTGGCACGTGCAGCCTGAAGCTGCGGGGCTCAGTGTTCTCTGCGCTCAGCAGCGCCTACTGGTCCCTGGGGAACACGGAGAAAAGCACTGGATACATGCAGCAGGACTTGGACGTGGCCAAGAGTTTAGGTAAGAATGCTCCTTTCACTCCTGGAGTGCTGGGTGGGCACTGATGAAGCAAATCAAGAGCTAAGTTAATGATCAGCATCTCTCTGGAATGCTCTGTGGGTTTTCACAAGGTGCTAAATCTGATCTGAAGCTTCTGAAATGTGCAGCCTGCAGGTTTGTGCATCCCTGTTTGCCTGCCTGTGTGAAGGGGCAGATGATCAGTGAGTGTGCTAAGGTTTTACTGGGTCTTCTAATTACCTGATGTCATGTATGTGAGAATTGCTTTTATTCCCTGTGTTGACTTGGGCTCAAAACCCTACATGTGTCTTAAATGAAGCCATCTGCTTTTCCAAGATGGACAAAAGTACTTAACCTGAGATTCTAGGGCAGTAGCCAGGGAAGGAACAAATCAGTAGTGACACAATAATGAAGAAAGAGTGTTTAAAAATAAACAAATCCAAAAATTCCCCATGAGTTCAGTATATTCTGCACAACAGTGAGAGCATTTGGCTTCATGGGATGCTGTAGGAGAGCAGACAGGTGTGAGACAAAGCCCTGGCTGTGCAGAGCTGGAGAGACAATGCCCAAAGGCTTGAGCCAGGACTGTTCACTCAGAGCATAGGGACTGCTCTCTTTGAGATGGTTGTAGGTGTACTTTGTACATCTGAGCTGAGCTGTGCTGCAGAATTGCTTTCTGGAGAAAGCTGGCGTGCTTTGTGCTTATTCTAGGCCTTGGCCATTGTCTGACCTTCACAATGTCAAGCAAGGAATAAACAGGGAGGAATGGAAAATTGCCAAGTGTTAGGCCACAGAAGAAAGTAAAACAATTCTAAAAATAAGATTGATGGCTACTTAGAAGTTTCTGAAGGCCAGCAAAGAGAAAAGTTTGGCTGTGTATTAAACATAAAGATGAGTTTGTTCTAATGCTGGTTCTCACATCACAGCATCACTTGTACCCCATGTTTCAGTCTTCCCACTGGATGCTTCCAGCAGTGCCTGTATTAGCTAATCTTTGTTTTGTTTGCATGTGACACAGGTGACCAGACAGGAGAATGCCGAGCTCATGGAAATCTGGGCTCTGCATTCTTCTCCAAAGGAAATTACCGGGAAGCCCTTACTAACCACAGACATCAGCTGGTGCTTGCCATGAAGCTCAAGGACAGAGAGGTAGGAAGCCTTTTAAACAATCAAACCTGGTAGTCTGCTCTGCATGGTTTTCCAGAGAGATCAAAATTACTTGTCTGCTCTGTTTTACCCCAAGAATTTGAGAGCTGTGACTTCTCCTCCTGGGTATCCACTTGTCTTTTGTTGAGGAAAGTCTTTGTAGATAATGATATGTGAGTGTGAGGGGCAGGATGCTTGGGTTGCCCATTTGCCTCCCCCATCTCTGGGCTCTGAGCAGGTCCTTTTGCCTCCCTGTCCCTTACCATCCACATTCCTACAGCTCAGAGGCTCTGGGCTCCAGGGCTGGGAGCTGCTGCTGGGTCAGTGTCAGTACCACATTGCTGCAGCTGAGCCCTCTGTCCTCAGCACATTTCCCAGTGTTACAGGACTGGGACTGACTGGACTCTGCTAAGCTGCCTCTTAAGTTTTGCCTTTTCCTGCCAAGAAATGGGCAAGATCCCTATCCCCAGTGCTTGCATAAAATACACTTAGTCTAAACACCAGTGAGAGCAAAAAGAACCCATGTAAACCTGAAAACAAATTGTGCAGGATCTGCTTTGCCTTGACCATTCAGTTATGCTGGGCTCCCTGCCAGTGCAGGGAAGTGGCTGCATGGCCTGAGGAGGCTGTCCCAAGGCATTTCTACTGAAAGTTCACTGTAAGGACAGAATCATATTTTAGTGCACAGATACAAAACCTATCCCCTGCTCCTGGGATTCCCCTCTAGTGTGAATGGGAAAATGGAGACTGATGATTGCAAGGCAGCAGGGCAGGTGAGAATTCCTGTAAGCACAAGGGGTTTTGGGGGAGATCTAAAAGCTGAGGAAGATCAATTTCCCATTGGCAAGTTGTGGAAAAAATCTGCTAGAATTTGCTAAATGCTTTACTGCTTTACTAACTTGGTAAGTTAAATAGCAATGAGCCCTGGAAAAATGCATCTTTAGTAGATTGTGGAAGAACTGTGGCTGGGGAAGGGACTTGTTAGACATTTTCTTGATTATTTTACCAGCTGGAAAACCTCCTGAATCACTCCTGATTTCCTTGTTTCTGTTCATGAAGAGCACAAAAGCTGTTACTTGTCATTGTTTGTGGAGTTTTCTTGATCTGGGTCCCTGTTGCTGCTGACAGAGTAACGTGTGTGGCTGCTGCTCTTCTGTGGGGTTTCTTGCCCCATGGAAGAGCCCCATGGGTTTCATCCCCGTTGTGGGGCATGGAGGCAGCAGCAGGGGAGTTGATGTGCTGGCCAAGAGCACAGCAGCCCCAGAACCCCAGGCTGGCCTGGGATGTGGGGTTGGAGCATTTTCCTGGTGTTCAGCCCACTGATTTAAACAGATCTCGCTGAGGGGAGTCCAGGGAATGAGGGCTAATGGTAATAGTCCTTAGTTCATGACACATCTGGGCACATAATTAACAGTTATTGACAACAAATGACTACTTGGTTTAGCAAGAAAGCTGAGCTTCTTGGATTTCCTGTAGGATGTAACCACAGGAAATTAATTTGGCGCTTTCTGATGACATCATCTTGACCACAGAGCTTCCTCTGAACAAAAAGCTGTTTTTCTTGGCCTCCTTTGCAGACATTTTTATAATGCAAATGTTATAAAGTTGCAGTAGGGCTGATGTGAATTCCAGCAGAAGGGAATTTGGTGTGTGACTGTAATGAGGTAATTGTTTTACCCCTGACTGTACAAAGAATTGGCAGAAAAGGTAAAAAGTGCTCCTTTGTATGGGATACTGCTGTCTTTGGAGGGGCTGTCAGGTTCCGAGGCTGCTGGAGCAAATGTTTGCTGTGTTGTGCTGCCCATAAATGGAGGAGGAGGTTGCAGAGGGTCTGTTTGGAGCACAGCACTCAGGTCTGTCCTCCCCCATGCAGACCTGGAGAAGGGGAGCTGTCAGCTGAGCAGGGAGGCATCTCAGCTGCTCACAGACACTCAGGATTTTACATGTTTTTCCTCCTTGGCCCAGGGAGTCTGTGCAGCCTCTGTTACAAACACAGGCTCTGTGTCCAGGCAGGCCATTTGCTCCTTCAGTCAGTGTGGGGAGAAGTCAGAGCTGTTTAGCTGTACTATGTCCAGAGAGAGCATGGGGCAGGTGTCACTGGGATTTGGCATATCTGTCGTGTCTGTAAGAGGGAATTTGGGGGATTGAACACAAGGATGGGTTTGGTCTGTGCAGGTGAGAGAGAAGACTGGTTCTTAGTGAGATGCTGTGAAGGGCACCATGAAACAGACACCTCAGGTAAGGAATGGGATGGATTTTTTAACCAGCTTCAGCAGCTGGTCAGGAAATTCAAATGAGCTAGTTCTGTGGCCAGTCCTGTCCCTGCTTCAGCCTTGTCACTGGTGGCAGGGTGGGCATCACTCATTGTGTGCCCCATGGCAGCAGAACAAAGTGTAACCATCCCATCCTGAGTGAGGAGAGTGCTCACAGCCCAACTGAACTCACAGGGAACACATGGGCAGGGGGCTGCAGGACCCTGCTTGAGGCCTGTGGCACCTCAGGAGCTGATCTTGGCACCAGCTCCAACTAAGGCCCATGCAATTTGTGCAGAGGTGGAAAATCAAACTTTCCTGGGCTGGTGGGGCCCTGGTCTTGTCTTTTCCTCACTCAGAGCCAGCTGCAGGCTGTTGGAGTTCACCCTCTCCTGTCCTGCAGGAAGGAACTGCTGCCTGTGCAGGGGTCATTGCCACTGAGCAGGAACAGGAGGGTTCACTCTGAGCAGACCTGGCTGCAGTGGAGTGAAATGTTGTCTTTATTCCTTGCTGATTGATTGAGATGGATAAAGAGTCACAGCACTGTCCTGGAGCAGCAGCAGCCTCATGTTCTTGTGATGTTTTCCATGCTCTCTGTGTCTGAAATGTCAGCACTACTGTCCAGCAGTCCATGTGCCAAGGAAATCCCATTCTGCTAGCTTGGGCTGCTGCTCTTTTTTCCAGTCTCTGCTTAGTGCTCATGAAAGTGCTGGGAGTTGAACAAAGAGAGGTTCCCCAAAGCAGCAGCCAAGGTGCTGGAATGTGCCAGAGGAGGAGTGGCAGATGATAGCAGGGAAGACTGCATCACATTATTTAGCTTGTTGTCTTTTTCTTGTCACAAAAGCTGGCTCTGATGAGCAGCAGAAGCTTGCAGCCTGTTTCTCCTCAGAGTGGTCTAAGGGCTGCAGTTGCACCAGCCCATAATGCAGATGCTGAGTGTTATGTCTATATTCTATTTCTGAATTAATTGCTTTGGTTTTAACAGCAGGTAGCCTAATCTCCTGGAAACCATCAGGTAACTCATGTAGGTAGGATGTGTTGATGCCACATCACAAGCTGTGATTTAGACAAGGATTATGCAGCTGATGAGCTATGCCAGGATCAGAGGAAAGAATAGAATCAAAATGTAAATGTGAAAGCTTTCAGTGCCTGTAAGATTAGTCCCCTGTGTCCCTTTTCATTGCTAGCTGCTCCTCAGGTGTCCAGAACTGTCTTGTATTAGGAATTCTGTAGGGCCAGAGTGCCATGTAGAGCCAGTGATGTGTGATTTCTTGGGACAGGTTGGGGTGACCCTTTTTGATGACCCTTTTGAATGTTCCTTCCAGAGCATTTCATATAGAGAAGTAACACTTGAGTTTTGGATGGACAGGAAAGAGAAAGCTGTGGAGCTCCTTGGGTGCAGTGTGCAAACCCTGACAAAGGCTGTGCTTGAATCCTGCCATGCAGAGCCCATGGACACCACAGGAACTCTCAGTCTCATAGCTCCCTGCTCTCCTGGGCCCTCAGACGCCTTCGATTACAGCCCTGCTGTTCAGAAATAGCAGGGCAGCGTGGCAGGATCACAAACCAGCCATCATGAAATGAGTGCTTGTGCTGCCAGCAGGGAGCTCTTGGGGAGGATGCTGCTGCCAGGAAGCCACTGGGTGCTGGCAGCCCCTCTGTGTTGGCTGCCAGGCATGCTCTGAGCTGAGCTGAGCCTCTCCCTGGGCTGCAGCATCTCTGCACCATGCAGGACTGAACACAAGGGTTGGGTGAGAAAGAGGATTGTCTGCAGCCCTGAATTCTCCTAGGTGCAGCTGAGCAGTTTCTGGTGTCTCTTTTCTCAGCAGTGCGGCTGAGGGAAGGGAAAGAGCTGAGAACTGTTATAGGAGCCTCCTTGAGTCAGGTCTAATAAGCTCTCAGAGGTCTATAACACACCCAGGATAGCTCAGCTGCCCTTGGAGGCATAAAAATCAGCAGGATGGCTTTTGTTGCAGTGTTGGAAACAAAAAGGTTTAATAAAAGGCAAAATAATAAACAGAGAAATACCAAGCCAGGTGCAAAAGGTCCTTGCTCCTGGTAAAACACCTCACAAAAGTGATTAGTTTCTTTGTTCACTTCTTTTTCTAGTAAATTGCTCAGGTGGAACTTTTTGGCTTCTGTCCAATTAGCCATCCTTATGTTTGAGGTGAAGTCCCCTAGGCCTGTCAGTGGGGTGGCTTTTTCACCTAATTGAGGAGAGAAACTTCTGGGCTTCTTTCCTTTTTGAAGGGACAAAGGATAGTTTTGTCACTCTGTCAACAAAGGACAGACTGATGGACTGTGTCAGTACTGTCTTGGGTTGACTGATGATGACCAACAGCTTGCAGCCATCATTCCTGGCCTGGTTTTGAACGGATTTCCCCCCACCTCCCTCTGGAAGCAGCTGTTTGTGGTGGAAAAGGTGCAGACCTGCTGGGGCTCAGTGCCCTCTTGTTACTGACCCTTGTATCAGCCTCTGGCTGCTGCCCTGGACATCTCCACGAGCATCTGGGGCTCTGGGAATTCTCTGCAGCAGGTGGGTGTTCTCAGTAACTGGATGAGCCAGGTTTTGCTGTCTCAAGATGCTTTTTAAAACGATTGCAAATGTAAGGCAGAGTTCATGTTTGCAGCTTCAGCAGATTTTGTTCAGAAAGGCTGACTATGTGCAGGAAATGGGGATGATGAAGATGATAATTAGAACTGGGTAGTTAAATAGCACAGAAGAAAGATGTTTATTAAGCAGGCTTTGGTGGGTTTTCTGTGTCACCTTGCTCTGGCATATCTATGAGGGTTCTTGTGTGGCAGGGGGAATAGCAGAATGCAGAAATTCCCACTGGAAAGAGAAACCATGGGCTTGTAGCCCAGGAGATTCCAGAATCTGGGTGCTCTGCTTCCTGATACAGAAGGCATTGCCATGGATGTACCTGGGATTGCTGGATGTACCTGGGCCATGGCTGGGAGGGGTCACCAAGCCCTGGCATCCCTGGAGAAGGGGTATTATTGAGTATGGTTACTGGGGCAGACAATCCTTGCTTGGATTTTGTTGGGAATTTGAACATTCTGTAACTATCTGAACATCTTTTGTGAGCATCTCACAAAGTAGTTATTTAGGTTTGCAGTGTTGGTCATTTTTCCCAGTCCCCTTCAAAGCAATGAACTCAGTATAAAGCTCTCACATTTGGTAGAGTGCAGCTCCTCGCTTCAGGCTGTGCAAATCAAAGATCAAATTTCACCCTCTTGTTTCCAGAAGGAGATGCAGAAGGAAAGATAGATCATTCCTTTCTAATGAAATCTGTGAATTCTGTAAAGCCAAGGTTTTCTGCCCTTTCCTGAGGGGAAGGGGAAATGCTTTCCAGGTGTCCCTCCAGCCCTGCTTTGTCTGTAAAGTCACTTCTTCAGTCAATAGCAGGGCTGTATGGATTCAGCCTTCTCCCTGACCTTGTATGAATTCTGGTTTGGAGCAGCAGAATGGGGATTTTTTCTGTTCTTCTGAGTTAAATCTCATAGAGGATGTGCTCCTTACCAACAGTTTTGGATTGTGTAGAATCCCATCCATTCATGAGCTGCACAGGAGGGAGCCCATGGCAGTGTCCCTGCCTGTGGGATGGATTTGTGTGGCTCTCAGCCATACAAAGAGGTGGTCTGGCCCTGGGGCTGCCACATTTTTCAGAAAGGAAAAATCTGAAAATCTTACGACCACAGTTGTTTTGTTATATTTGCAAACAATCTGGAAAATGAGGACAGGATATAAATACCTTACAAATGAGAACTGGAAAGAGTCTTCAGGCTAAAGCAGTTTGTCATGCCTGGAAACATAGGCTAAGATGTCAGAGGCAGGCTGTGATGAGGAAATGATTCCAGCCTCTCAGTGCAGACAGCAGTGTTGCTTTATTAGGGATCCAGGGCAGACTGCCTTGTACCCTGGAGGAAGGCTGAGTGCCAGCTGCTGGGAGAACACTGATCTTTGGAGTTCATTTCTAATTCTGGGTCCACTGGTGCTGTATTACAGCTCAGACTGAATCACCTGTGTGCCTCAAAGGATGAGTTCAGTGATGCGAATCAGCCTTAGTGCCTGACCTTCAGCATTTGGATTTATATCTGAGAGTATAAATTCTTTGCCTTTTTCTGTCCTTAGCAGATATTTTAGAGTCAGCTTGACAGGATTCATACAGGTTTGTCTGGTTTAAAAGTGATAGGATTAAACAGAAGGAAGAGAAATCTGACTGGTGCAGGAAATTTGGGAATGCACTAAAAGGCCATATGCTTTGTTTTGTTTGGACTTGTGACTCCAGAGGGAAATGTAATACTTCCTGAGGATCTCCTTTAAATGTCCCCATTTGACCTCCACAGCACATGGATTTTAGCTGAAGGAAATGCAGTCTTCTGGTTTTACTTTCACAGTGTCTGCAAAGCTCAGCTTGCTGCTGAGGCCTGGACCTGGCTGCAGGAAAAGAAACGAAGCAGAAAACTCCTGCAGGAGCTGCAGCTGCAGCACTCTGGGTTTTCAGGAGGTCCACCTCAGCCAGGGCTTTTCTCCTCTGTATTGAGTTTGCAGAGAGGGGATGTCCAGCTTGTGAACAAGAGTAGCAAGGGTTGGCATAGGTCAGCACACTGCTGTAGGAGTTGATGTTTTCTTTGAACTTGTTAGATCCAACTTTGTGACTTGCTGGCTTATTCTTCCTGACTTTGACCAGGGTATGAGTCACTCCTCAGGGTCACCACCATGGAGAAGCTTGTGGTTTTAACTGAGGAATACTTACATCACCACTAAAAATGTCAAGTCAGCCATCCTCCCTACAGTGATTGCTCACAGCAGCCTTTCAGATTATGTCCAGAAAGAGACCAAATTTGGGCTACTTGGGGTAAAGATAGATCAACCCCAGGTGATGGGTAGGCTTGATGATGAGATCTCCTTTGTAGTGTTCTTGGGCTGGTGTTTTTTGTGTGATTTCTTTGCAGAATGAGTGGAGCTCTGCAGAGCCCACCCAGAAAGGCAGCCCACTCCCCAGCACCACAGGGTGAGGGGTGTTGCACCAGGTGCCACAATCAACAGCCTGGTCAGTATGAGTGACAGGCAGATTTACTCCTAAAAAATGGAATTAAATAGTTGTTGCTTCAATTTTCCAGCAAAACCTTGCTAACTTGGTCAAAACTATTTGCAAAATTACTCTGTTGAGGGTATAGCTCAGGTTTACTTTTACAAGTGTTCTAGGCAGAAACAGGCACCTTGCTCCTAAATGATAAGGGAGGAGATGGAGTCAGTGAATTTTCCACTGGAATGGAGCAGCCTTATTTTGATCTCCAAATGAGCAGCTGAAAGTCAGCATTCCCCTTGAAGAGGAACAACTGTGAATGGTCTGGCAGTCAAACCCCCAGTGCTGCTCAGGTTTGCCTGGATTCATGTACTTCATGTGATGCTTTTGCCATGGAAAGGGAGAATGAGAAGTCCTCTGAAACATGAACAATTTCCTGAGCAAGTAAAACCAGAGAGGGCTGGGAGCAGATTGTCAGCACAGTCCATGGCAGGCTCTATTGTGAGCAGTAGCTCTGTGGATTTTACCCATTAATCAAATGGGAGCCAGGACCATCTCTTTATGCTGTATATTTTGAGTCTTTCTATTGTGTCATTAATTCCTTGTTGTTCTCTTTCATTTGCTAGGTACAAAGCTCCTTTCAGGCTTTCAGATATTAGTGCTGCTGTTCCATGGCTTTGGCTTTTTTGGGGGTTTGCTCTTTGTTAAAGACTGAGATTTTCTACAAATAAATAAGGATATTGATTGCCAGGGATATTGATTTCAGTATATTTTGCCCTCAGTAAATAATTGTCTAAAAGCAAATCCATTCCTTCTTTGTGTGTATGATCATGTGTGAGAGGGGAGGGTATTGCCTGCTGCTTCCTTTCTGATTTTCTAAAGCATGGCACACAAAGGAAACAGCTGGATGTGGCACTGGCACATCTGCCTCACCTTGAAAGGAGGAGAGAAGGACAAGTTTTAATTTTGATGGGGCATCTGCTCTGTTTGGATGTGAGATTTGTCTTTGTGCATAAATCCGGCATTGTCCAAGCCAGGCTGAGGCATACCTGAGGATTCTGAAGAAATGTTGAAAGGGCTTAATAGAAGTGGAGCTAAAGTGCAATTTACAGCAAATTATCATTTTAGCAGGTCCTGGAAGTACCCCCATCATAGTGCTGTCCTGTCTGTGTACATAGCAGCTCCTTGGTCCTTACCTGTAAAACAGCTCCTGTAGAGAAAGAGCTGGGATGTGTCCCTGGGGTCAGTTATCCTGAGCCTTCCTACCTGGAGCAATTCCAGCAGTGTAGGGCACAGTGAGGTTTTACTGAGTGAGTTTACCCACAGCACTCAGCCTGTGCTTTCAGAGCTCTGTGTGTGTGTCTGTTCTGGAACAATCTGCTCCCCTCAGAGCACTGTCAGTGAACCAGCACAGCTTTGCTTGCATTCAGGAGCAAGGGCATGCAGGTGAGGGGTGATGGGGGCAGATGAGGAGGTGCAGTGGCTTTCAGGGGTGCTGCTGCCTGCCCCCAGTAGAGCTGGGATGAATATCCATGGTAATTTGCTGCATATAGCTCCACTACATCTGTGGGATCAAGCTGCTATTACTGTGTGCCCACAGGGAGAAGGGAAGTTGAAAGAAGCAGCATGAAGCAGGGATGCTCCATCTCTGATCAGTCTTAATTAATGTCTGTGTTCAGGGATTAAGGGTACCTTACAGTGAGATACCAGGCAGAACATTTTCCATTACCTTGTCCGTTTCAAGATGATTATGGAGTGTTCTCATTTAAGCAGGCTGTGCACTCAGGTGAAGGCTTGTTTAAATGTAACATGATTGGGAAATGACCATTCTCCAGCAAAGGTGAAATACCTAGGGAATGCATCTCTGTATTGTCAGGTGCCATTCTGTGATGCACATCTGTTTAACATCAGACTCTGCCTTACTCAGCTGAAAAACCTGAGCTGGCTGTTGCTTCTGAGAGAAAGACTGCACTTAGGAACCTTTTTCAGAACTCCCTTCTGTGCCTCAGCTCAATGGCAGAAGAATCTGCTTTCTATTAAAGTGATAAATTGCTTAATTGGAGGTGTAAGCAACCCCCACTGTAAAATTTGTCTTTGTCAGATACATAAAACATTGATTTTCTTTGTTTGCTGTTGCAAGCCCCCTGTGGTATGGAGCTGCAGTCTCACATCACCCTGCTACCAAGCAGAGGTGTGTGCTAGCAGAGATGGAGTCTGTTTGCCATGTGGCAGCTGTGTGCTCTCCCTGCAGTAAGGAGGGAACACCCCATCCCTCTTGGGGCTGAGCCACTTGGGGTTCCCAGTGGATCCTGTAATGTGGAGGATTTTATTAAATACACAGTCATGAATTTATCTTCTGGATAAATTCATATTATATATATTCCTAATCCCTTGAAGTGAGTCAGTGGAGTCACCCAGCAGATGTTATCACCAAATTGTTCCTAAACACTGCTATAGGGGCAAGCTGCCCTTACTGCCCCCAGAGCACACAGAGCTCTGATGGGTATCTTGTGAGAATTGCTGCTGCACAATCAGCCCCAGCCTGGGGCAGCCAGGAGTGCCACAGGTTGTCCTCATGCTGACTCCCAGAGGATTGAGAAGGGCTGTTCTCAGGTCAGGTAACAGTGGAAGCTGGTGCAGAATAAAACATGAGGACCATTGGAATGAAGGACACATCAGAGGTGGCCTTCCTGCCTCGTCTGTGTGTCTGGGTGAGCCACAAAAAACAAAACAACCTCAGCTTTGTAATCAAGTTGTGATATTTTTCATCAGTTCTTCACCCTTTATTTTCTATTTCTCTTTTTGTCTCCTTCAACTTACTTTTCTTTTCTGCTTCACTAGTCCTCCTGCCACATCCTTGTTTAGATAATCCAGCCCTGGGCACTCAAGCATGTCAGCCAAGTGTTTTTGCATGCTCTGAGAATGGTTGCCAAACTTGTACCCTTCATTCTAGGTCTTTAATGTGAGCCTGGGCATGCTCTTGGGCTAAGGGATTAGGAGCCCTAAGAATAAACATTTCCAGCCTCACAAATTTCAATTCCTATCATCTGCTTCCCATTCTAGGAGACATCCTAAAGATTTCTTCCCATGTGCGGGATGCGCAGTCCCTGCTTCTGTCAAGTTTCTCTTGTGCACACACAATCTGAGATCTGCTGCTTTCCATTTATGCCTCTTTTCCCCAGCCATAGCCCATTAACATCATCTGAGTCTCTGCCTGATGGCTTTTGGCCAGAGCTCATCTTTTCAGCGATCTGCACGCATGGATGTCCACTTTTTTTTTATTTTAGCAGCCCCAGGAGACACCAGATTTCACTGACTCCTTGTTTTCCAGAAAGGCATTTCTATTCTCTTCCCAGCAATAACAGAAGTTCTGTTGCTGGTGGTGGCCAGTCTTGCAGAATTTCTGAACTTTCAGGCTGGGTGAGTTCTCACAGCTTTGTACAGGGTTTTTCTTGGCCCAGGGGGTGCTGCTGCCTTGTTCCACAGCAGTGGGCATGATGCTTCCTTTTAGGATGAAGGGGGCTCTGATGCATCTTGAGGCCTGTAATGGGCCCCGCTTTGGTCTGGGTCTGTAGAAGATGGCTGCTTGTATCTGGTTTTTTCCCTTTTCTTCCCTACTTAGATTGCAAGTGACTCAACACTCTGTATATATTAAGCTTCATGAAGATTTGTGTAAAAATGGAGTCCAATTCAGAGCAATAATTTTTGTGTTGGTTTTGTAACAGCCTCCAAACAGGCCCCCACAAACTCTCTAAGAGCTCTCCCTCACATTGTCAGCCAAGAATTTATGTCACTGTGCTGCTGAAGAGCCTGTCCAGGGCCAGACCACCCCAGTTCTGCAGCCAGGGTGACCAGCATGGAGCAGGAGCCAGTCCCAGCTCTGCCTGTGGCCACGCCAACAGCAGCTGCTCTGCTCTGGCTGTACTGAGGAGGAGCTGGGGCCGCTGCCAGGACTGCCCAGGAGCTGTGAGGGGCAGCCCTTGGCCAGCTGCTGCCCTCACCCTGACAGCTCCTTTTGGGAGGTTTGGAATTGGGTCACAGCTGGGCAGCAAAGGAGATGCACATGCAGGAACTGCAGAGGAGTGGGGGTCAGCACGCTGGGGTGAGCAGCCTTGCTGAGGCAGCAGTGTGTGAGGAGCACATCCCTGCCCTTGGCTCCTTGCCCTGCTGACTGGTTGGGAGCTCTGGCTCTGCCAGGTGGAAGGCAGGTCTGCATCCTGGGAGATGCAGAGGGCAGAAGAATCTGATTCTCAGATAATTTCTCTTATTAAATACAGCTGTTTCTTGGTGGTAGGAACTTGGGTTTTCACAGCACTGTATTTAGGTAGGGTGTGCCTAAGGGACAGAGGATCCAGCTACTGAAATACTGTTGTCTTTGCTGCATTCCCAGGATTGTGTGGGGTGACAATAAGAGCTGTGCTCTTTGGAGCATGGTGTACTTGGTGAAGCAGAGGTATGGAAAGATGTTAGTAACTACAACAATCACTCTGTCTCCTGAGTAGTCTCTGCATCTTTGCAGTGCTGTCCTTGCCCTCTGCCAGGTACAAACACACACTGCATACATCAAAGAAAGAGGTAGTCCAACCCACGTCCTCCTGAGGCTGCCCCATCCCTTCCTGCTGCCTCCACAGAAGATGCCCTGAGCAGTTTAGAGCTGCAGAGAGCAGGTTTTCTAGTTGATAGTCACATTCTTTCACCAGAATGGCCTCTCATGGTTTTGATTTCTAGGACTGGGGCCATCTGACTTGTTGCCATGAGTGCTTGTACTTACATGGTCTCCCTTTCCTCTGCAGGCAGCATCCTCAGCCCTGAGCAGTCTGGGCCACGTGTACACAGCCATCGGGGACTACCCCAACGCCCTGGCCAGCCACAAGCAGTGCGTGCTCCTCGCCAAGCAGTCCAAGGATGAGCTCTCCGAGGCGCGGGAGCTGGGCAACATGGGAGCAGTGTACATCGCCATGGGGGACTTTGAGAACGCAGTGCAGTGCCACGAGCAGCACCTGAAGATCGCCAAGGAGCTGGGCAACAAGCGGGAGGAGGCTCGAGCCTACAGCAACCTGGGCAGTGCTTACCACTACCGCAGGAACTTCGACAAGGCCATGTCCTACCACAACTACGTGCTGGAGCTGGCCCAGGAGCTGGCTGAGAAGGCCATTGAGATGAGAGCTTATGCTGGCCTGGGCCATGCAGCTCGATGTATGCAAGACCTGGAGAGGGCTAAGCAGTACCATGAAGAGCAGTTGCACATTGCTGAGAGCCTGCAGGACCGAGCTGCTGAAGGCAGAGCCTCCTCCAATCTAGGTAAGGTCCTGACATGGAGCAGAATTTGTCATGGGATGCTGAGAGCTGCTGCTAAGATAGCCAAGATCTGCTGTGTGCTGTCTTCTTAGTCACCCCAGTTTCACCAGGCTGCCTTAATAAATTAAACAGGCCCTTGGCAGATTGTATGCTGCTGTACTGCATTCCGTGTTCAATTATTAAATTCCTTAGAAAAACACTAGAAAGCACAAACTCACAGCAAAAGGGAAATGAAAAGATAAAATGCATTTGAGGAGCTCTTCAGGAGTTAGGAATAAATGTAATTCTTGCACTAATGCAAGAAGTGATGTGGCTTGTTACCTGGCCATTTCTTTGGGAGGTTGTCAGCACCATATGTCGATATATTGCTGCCTTGTTAGTTGAGAGACACGTGGATCAAATCCTAACTAAGTTTGTTTTCCAAATATACTCATTGAAATACTAGGGTATAGGAGTCTTACATTCACCTAAGGAGCAGCATTGGCAGGCTGGGAGAGGCCGAGTTCCATTCAAGTGAAGCCTAATTTCTCCTGCTGCCTCACAGCACCAGATGTGGGAGTTACCAAGGTTGCATTTCCATCTCTGCCATGGCTGTGGCAGTTGTGCTGCCAGTGCTCCAGCTGTTTTTTGGGATGTGTTCTCAGTTGGCTGAGAACAGCAAAGCAGGGCTGGTGCTGGGATATCAAAATAAGTGTTTGTTGGCAGCCCCTGAATCCCAGCCCTTGCAGGCTGCCCCACGCTGTAAATCAGCTCCTGTTTCTGCTTGGCAGTTGGCACTTGGTTCATTTGTAGATGCTAATTGTACTCTGATGTTATCAACAGCAGGTAATTGAAAAGAACTTGATGAATTACTTAATTTCTCTTAGTAGCTGAGTCTTCAGGAGCTGAATGAAGAAGATAAGGGGAACTGCAGAAAACAAAACAATCACAGCTTTTTAATTAGTGTTGCAAATCTCCTCCTTTACACAAATTGAGGCGGATCCTTGGGGCAAAATAGGTTTGTGATGCAAAAATGCTTGTGGGCAGCTTAGCATGAGAGAGCAGTGAGCATGAGCAAGGTTTCTGTTAATGTGACAGCACCCAGCAGGCAGGAGGGCTGGCAGAGGAGGTCTTGCATGAGCAGCAAAGCACAAACCACATTCCCCATCTCTTCTCCAGTGTGGGACCTTGTCTTGGGGACCCTGTGGCTGCAGTCCTGGGGAGACGCAGAGATGTGAGAGATGGACTGCTGCAGCAGAGAATGTTTCTCAGTGTTGGATTTTAGCCTAAATATAACTTTGAGTTGGTATGCTGACTCAGCCACTCCACACTTTGTGTTAGAATAGTTCTCTGAGCGCGGGGTCTCACGTTTCAGCTGTTATTTGGCTGTATTTTTTGTCTTCTCTGTCAGAGTTAAGTTATACTGGAGAAAGGGAACATGCAGTTCTTGTTGAGACACTCTATTATTGTTGTTTAAAATGCATCCAGTACCAATCAAAAAGTCAAGTTTTAATTGTCTCTTTCATCTAATCCACATGCAAAACAAAACCTCATCAAAATAACCCTGCTGACAGGCAAAAAAATGTATCTAAATGTGTGTTTCTAGGCCAGAATGTTAGAGTTGGCCTCTCTGCTGAAGCAACAGACATTTTCTGTTGCATTTCCCTAATGCAGATGGAAAGCACCCTTAAGCGTGTGATCCAGTGTTAAGCAGGGCAGACATGGAGTGTAACAGAGCCCAGCTGCTGCAGTGTTCTGCAGGGAGATACTCTGTACTCTGGGATGAGGTGAGCAGGAGGTGATGGACTGAGGATGAAGCACAAGCTATCAGCCTTTCACAAGACGTGCAGTTTAACCAGAAGTTTCAGGTTCTTAACCTTTGCAAAGCATCTGGTATTTCCAAACACTCAGGCTCCATGTGGAGACCAGGCTTTCCAGCCTCTGCAGTTTTAATGGTTCTCACTATGATGAAGAGAAGACAGTTCACATTATTAATAGAACACAATTTAAAGTCTCTTGGTGCTGCCTCTTTCCAGCTCCAAGAGAACTTCTGTACTTCTTTTCTGTACTTCTCATGTGCTCATCATGTTGTCCAAAAATGGCAGATATTTTCTCTTTAAGCTTTTGCAATTAATGTCAAAAAACATTTGCAGGGCCTCCTTCAGTGGCTCCCAAACCTCCAGGCTTGTTCCCAGGTGTTTGCAAAGTAGCCACAGGCATTATTAGCACAGGATTTAATTGAAGTGTAGGTGGTATCATCAGCAGAACCAGAGCTCCCGTTCCCATGTCTCATAACAAATGCAAGATGATTCGACTGAAATTGAAAAGCATCTGCAAGTGCTGTCTCACTGAATGTGTTGAGTCTGAGCTCTGGAGCTACCAGGTATCACTTCTGGAAATAAACAGTGATTTTATAGGGCCAGACTGTGTCTGGTTGTTGTGGTGAATGGATGCTTTTGTATAACATGAAACCTAAACCTTCCCTGTGCTTTCCCTGTCAGAAGCAAGGAGGCAGAAGGGCTGAACAAATGGCAGGGAAGGGGCTGGGCTGCAGGCAGCCCTGGCGTGCAGGATGCTGCAGAGGTTTCGTACAGAGCCCTGTGTTTGTTGAGCTGGTTTCTGCTGTTTTCCAGGAATCATTCACCAGATGAAGGGTGACTATGACACGGCGCTGCGGCTGCACAAGACACACCTGTCCATAGCGCAGGAGCTGAGCGATTACGCGGCCCAGGGCCGGGCCTACGGCAACATGGGCAACGCCTACAACGCCCTGGGCATGTACGACCAGGCCGTCAAGTACCACCGGCAGGAGCTGCAGATCTCCATGGAAGTCAACGACCGAGCTTCTCAGGCATCCACACATGGCAACCTGGCTGTGGCTTATCAGGCTCTGGGGGCCCACGACCGCGCTCTGCAGCACTACCAGAATCATCTCAACATCGCCCGGGAGCTGCGGGACATCCAGAGCGAGGCACGAGCCCTCAGCAATTTGGGCAACTTCCACTGCACACGGGGAGAGTTCGTGCAGGCGGCTCCATACTATGAGCAGTACCTGCGCCTGTCCCCAGAGCTGCAGGACATGGAGGGAGAGGGGAAGGTTTGCCACAACCTTGGCTATGCCCATTATTGCCTCGGGAACTATGAGGAAGCTGTTAAGTACTACGAGCAGGATCTTGCCCTAGCAAAGGATCTTCATGACAAGCTGAGCCAAGCCAAAGCCTATTGCAACCTCGGCTTGGCCTTCAAAGCCTTGATGGACTTCAACAAAGCAGAGGAGTGTCAAAAGTACCTGCTGTCCCTGGCACAGTCTCTGAACAATTCCCAGGCCAAATTCCGAGCTCTGGGGAACTTGGGGGATATTTTTGTCTGTAAAAAAGATGTACATGGTGCAATAAAATTTTATGAGCAGCAGTTGAGCTTAGCCCATCACGTTAAAGACAGGAGGCTGGAAGCCAATGCCTATGCAGCCCTGGGCTCTGCATACAGGATGGTGCAGAAATGTGACAAGGCTTTGGGTTACCACACGCAGGAGCTGGAGGTGTACCAGGAGCTGGGGGATATGTCGGGTGAATGCAGAGCACATGGTCACCTTGCTGCAGTGTACATGTCACTTGGGAAGTACACCATGGCCTTCAAGTGCTACGAAGAGCAGCTGGAGCTGGGGCAGAAGTTGAAGGACCCCAGCATCGAAGCCCAGGTCTACGGTAACATGGGCATTACCAAGATGAACATGAATGTCATGGAGGAAGCCATTGGCTACTTTGAGCAGCAGCTGGCCATGCTGCAGCAGCTCAGCGGGAACGAATCCGTACTGGATCGGGGCCGAGCCTATGGGAACCTGGGAGATTGTTATGAGGCTCTGGGAGATTTTGAGGAAGCTATAAAGTATTATGAACAGTACCTGTCTGTGGCTCAAAGCTTGAACCGTATGCAAGATCAGGCAAAGGCCTACCGAGGCTTGGGCAGTGGGCACAGGTAAGGAGCTGCACGTGTGTTGTGGTGTCAGTGAAGTACAAGTGCAATCAATGCAGTGTGGTGCTGATGGGCTGTGTCTGAGGGCCTCACACACACACAAAGTGATGTGACACAGGAATGAGTTAGAGTCCTGTGGATGCTGAGGACTCTGCTGACAGCTCAAATTGTGAAGTATCCAGAGAGGAGGAGGAGGTTGATTCAAAAGTGCTGGGGATGTCTACTGGGGGAAAGCCCCTGGCCTCCATGGGAAATGGCAAAACACCTTCTTTCAAGGAAATACCGACAAAATAAACACTGCTGTTTTCTTCCCTTGTAGGGCCATGGGAAGTTTACAGCAGGCTCTGGTGTGCTTTGAGAAGAGGCTCGTAGTGGCACACGAGCTGGGGGAGGCATTTAACAAAGCCCAGGCTTACGGGGAGCTGGGGAGCCTGCACAGCCAGCTGGGCAACTACGAGCAAGCCATCTCTTGCCTGGAGAGGCAGCTGAACATCGCCCGGGAGATGAAGGACCGAGCCCTGGAGAGCGATGCCGCCTGTGGCCTGGGCGGGGTCTACCAGCAGATGGGCGAGTACGAGACAGCCCTGCAGTACCACCAGCTGGACCTGCAGATCGCCGAGGAGACCAAGAACCCCGCGGGGCAGGGCCGCGCCTATGGCAACCTGGGCCTCACCTACGAGTCCCTGGGCACCTACGAGAGGGCTGTGGTGTATCAGGAGCAGCACCTCAGCATCGCGGCGCAGATGAACGACCTCGTGGCCAAAACCGTGTCCTACAGCAGCCTGGGGAGGACTCATCATGCTTTACAGAACTACTCGCAGGCTGTGATGTACCTGCAGGAAGGTGAGAGGATGAGTTGCACAATAGAGAATGTAGGGTCAGAAGGGTGGGAGATCTGAAGACGGGGAGAAGTGAGGTACTGTAAGCATGGATCAAAAAAGATGTGTTTGACAGTGGCCTTTGATCACTTCTGGAAATACACAGAAGTGCAGAAGCTCTTGCAGACATCCACAGCTACTGCTGAGCATCTGTGAATAGCTGTCTGTGGAGCTGTTACAGCCATCCTGCCATCTCAGTTGGAGCCTTCTTGGTGTCCTCTGGACAAAGCATGATCTATGCCTTCCTCAGGGCATCTTAGGTGCCTCAGAGCATGAATCTGGACTGCACCTAGCAGAGTCGCTTTGTAGAGCTCATTTGTGCCTGAAGGTGTAAACCTTCTCTATAAATGGCATTGCATACCAGGATTTGGGTCTGGGAAAATCACAGAGGATTATGATTAATCTCTCTGATCCTGAAAGGTCTGTTAGGAGAGATTTATGCCTTGCTCTTCTTACATGTTCACCTAGGATTGAGACAAAGTGGGTGAGTTCTCCTAAAGTATGAATGAAAACAAGTGCTGTTGATAGAAAGGTGAGAGAAATTCAGCCTGAGGTGTCCAGGAGCTGTCTGCCACTGCTGAGTGCTGGGGCAGTGCTGGCCTGGGAGCTATGCTGCTGCAAGGGGGTGCAGCATGCAGGCAGCAGCTGATCACACTGTGGGCTCTGATGCAGCAGATGAGCAATGTAGCTGGAGTGTATGAAGCTGGAGGCCGAAGGATGTATTACATCAGTTAGTTTGGTTTTCTTGAAACTGACCTTGGCAGGATTCCAGTAGGCTGTTGGAAGGGGAGAAATGAAACACAGCTCCTTCTCCTGGTGTGCTGCAGAATTCCTGCGTAGCCTGGGAAGGCTAGCTGCTGCTGAGCTGCGTGGTGACAGCCAGGGCCCTGCTCACCAGGCTGGGGGAAACCAGAGGTGCCTCAGAGGAGGTGTCCCTGTTGTCAGCAGGGGCCACCAAGGCGGAGGTTTGGAGTGTGTGGAAGCAGGGACAGCACAGAAAGTGCCTCTGGAAGTGAAGTGAGCTCCAGGTCGTTCAGGCCAGCCCCTGCCCTGTGCTCAGCACATAAACCATGCAGAGCCTTCCAGAGGGCTGGGGAGAGCTGATGGGAAGCAAGCCAGGAATGTGGCAAGAGGTGTCTTTTCTGGCAGTGTTTGACAGCTCAGTGTGATTTTGTTTCTCTGTATGGCTTTTAGGGTTTAAAAGTTGAACTTTCACACTTACTGAATGTGTCTCAGGGGCTGGTGCCTTAACCTCACTTATGGAGGGCTCAGTCCATGGAATTGTCTGTCACCTCTCATGCTGGTGCTGATGTGAGGGCTGGCAGCAGCTGCCCAGCACTGGCACTGCCCCACTGGTCACCCTGGTGCTGTCCCTGCCCTGCTCACCACCCCACCACTGGTGCTGCCCTGCATTTGGTCTCGGTGCTGGCAGCTCCACAGCTGTCTCTACCTGCACAGAAACCCCCTGGGATTGAGACCACAGCCCCTTCTCCCCTCTGGCACTTTCTCACTCTGATTTCTTTCCAGGACTGAGGCTGGCAGAGCAGCTGGGTCGCAGAGAAGATGAAGCCAAAATCCGTCATGGCCTCGGCCTCTCCCTGTGGGCGAGCGGGAACCTGGAGGAGTCCCAGCATCAGGTACGCCATGGTCTGCCCCGTGTGCTTCCTGTTTTCTGGGAAGAAAATGTCTGGTGTGTCCCAGGGAGGGTGTGAGGCCGAGCTCCCCATCCTGAGGGGATGGCTGCTGGCCCTGGCAGGGCTGTGCAGTGTCCATGAGGAGGTGACTGTGGCTGTTTTCCCTCCCAGCTGTACCGTGCCTCCGCGCTGTTTGAGACCATCCGCCACGAGGTGCAGCTGAGCACTGACTACAAGCTGTCCCTCTTCGACCTGCAGACATCCTCCTATCAGGCCCTGCAGCGAGTTCTTGTCAGCCTGGGTAAGAGATGCCTTCAGATGCTGAGGCTGAATTTGTGGGGTGGCAGTTCCTGATGTGTCCTTTGCTCCACAGCTTTCCAGCAGCACAGCATTTCTGTTCAGGACAGCAATATGGGTTTCTCTCTTTGGGTTTGGGGCACCTCTGGTTCCTTTTCTTTGCTTCCCCCATTGATTTGCCTTTCTGTGGTTCATTGTGTTATTGCCTGCAGCAAATATATTCTGTGAGACTGTGCTCCAGTGCAGAGACTGCTCTTTTGGGAAATAAGTGGCACTGCTTGCCCAGGTTGGGATTGGGATAGCAGCTGTCCCTGTTCCATGGATGTGGTACTTCAGAGCACACTTGTGTCAGGTGTGAGAAATGGCTTTGTCTTTTCAGGTCACCATGATGAGGCATTGGCAGTAGCAGAGAGAGGACGAACGAGGGCTTTTGCTGACCTGCTCGTGGAACGTCAGACTGGGCAGCAGGACTCAGATCCCTACTCTCCTGTGACCCTTGACCAGGTCCTGGAGACTGTGAATGGCCAGAGGGGACTTGTTCTCTACTACTCACTGGCTGCAGGTTATCTGTACAGCTGGCTGCTGGCTCCTGGGGCAGGTGAGCTCCTTTTTGGACACAAGAGCCTGGGAACAGGGAGAATAGGAATGAATTTGGGACTAGAGTGAATGTAGGAGGGAATCATTTCCGTCTAGTACCTTAAAGCTGAATAGACTAAAAGCTATGGCATAGCCACAGCAGTAATGACTCAGAAGTGCTTATTCAGGACTTTGATGTTCACCTGGAGATGGAAGTATTTAATATTTTCATTTTTCAAACCTCCAATCTGTCTATATTTCCCACAGGGCAGAACAGAAGAGTAATGAAATTCCAAGTGTGTTGGCTCAATGAGAATCTTCTCTGCTTAAGAATCCCTACTTTAATTATAGTTCTGTGCTTTATTCTTCCAAAAGCTTTTGAGGTTTATTCACTGAAGTGGATTGCAGAAAACAGAAGGGCATCCCCACTTCCTGATATGCCATTGAGCTGCCTGATCCTCACATGAATGTGGAAACACTTATCACAGAGGAGCAAGGAGGATTAATTTGAAGAGGATTGCTTTTTGCAGACAGCTGTTATTCATTATCTAATAAAGTGATGACTGTAAATTTTAACAAGTTCTTTCTGGATATAATTTAATAATTGCAGTCCTTCATCATGACAAAGCTAGGGAGATAAAAAGCACTATTTAGACTGCATGAAAAATGCTTCAGAAAGGGAAGGAAGCACTAACACATGCCTGATTTAGATGGGATGACAGTGGTTGGAAGAAACACTTTTTGGGAGTGTTTTGCAATGTCTGAGTGAAGATGGGATTGTCCTGCTCTGCTTCCAGTCACTAACTGGCTCTTCAGGGCTGTAGTTTGCACAATAAAATGCCAATAATTCTATAGTATCACTATCAGGCTAAGCTTATTAAAATTATATGGATAAAGTGTAGGATTTGCCACTGGGCATCATGATCAATCTCCTCCTTGCCCAGAGGGAGTCTTGGAGAAAAGCAGTGTTTGAGTCCATGGTTTGTGACTGCCTCTTTGAAGGTTCTGTCAGGTGATGGGAAGGGTACAGGCTGTGTGTTTTGTTCAGGAAACTTTGCTGGGAGCCCTTCAGTAGTGACTCTGGTCCAGCCATGGTGACGTGTTCTTGTTCACTGACAGAGGGAGCAGCTGCAGTGGCAGCCCAGTGTCCTCATTGTCCCACTGATGTGGGACCCTCAGAACCCCTTGGCTGTTGCTGTGTTTGCTGCTGTGGCTGCAGGAGGAGTTGCTTTATTCTTTGTTCCTCTGCTCTTCTCTGACTGTGTGTAATAATTGATGCTGCTAAGGCATCCAGAGCAGCTTTTTACTGTTGATCACAGGCTGCAGAATTAATTATCTCAGGAAGAATAGACCAGTCTGAAAGCAGGAAGGTTTTATCTGCAGTTGCAGTGGAATTCTCAGCAAAACAGGAAGTGGCCTTTATCTGGTTTACCCATTGTGAAATGCTATCTTTTAATAATTCACTGTGCTTTAATCCATCTTCTTTCCTTTTATAGAGTGAAATCACTGTGTGTGATGTGAGGAGATTCTGCTGTAGTAACAACACTCTTGTTCAGCCTTGTGTGTTCAGTTAATTTTCTCAGAGGCTATTAATAGGTATATTTCATGTGCATCAATTGAAATGTGAATTACTCTAGTAGGGGCTTGTATGGAAGATCTGGTTTATAATTTATATGAGTGCTGCAATAGCAAAGGCATTCTGAGCATCTCGTAAAAGCTCTCCTCTGCCTTTGTGCCTTTGAGCCATTATCTGCAAAGTACAAACCCAGATTTTAAAAACAAGGCTGGAAATACTGGAGAAGTTCAGTGGAGACCTGGCATAGAACACTTTGCCCCAGTTTTGCTGTGAAATGCCACATGCTTGGGGCTGTGCCATCTTCTTAGACAGCTGCTGGCAGCACTGTTGTAGCCCTGCAGAAATAACTCCTGGTTCTGGTGCCTTGCAGGAATTCTGAAATTCCATGAGTATTATCTGGGTGACAGCCTGACAGAAAATGCTGGGGACTTCCATGAAGCCAACGGCGTGGCCCTGCAGACACTGACAAACTCAGCACTGGAGCAGCACATCTCCAGCGTGAGGGAGGCTCTGGGGGTGGATTCCTATTATACCAGGTGAGTTGGCATCAGGGGTTCTGAATTTATAACATTTTGGGATGAACTAATTGACTGAGAAGTCTGAGAACTGAGAGTCAGAGAAGGGGCAAATATTCAGTGCAGCAACAAAAAAAAAAGGCTTTGTTTTTGTAACCATTATTATTTTCCTGCCAAACAACTCCATGCACATGCAAATAAGATCCAAACCCACAGGCTGTGTGGTGAATCTGTAGATTGGATGAGGAGGCAGGTGCCATGTCTGACTGCATATGGGCAGATTTCATCCTGCTTAGTTTCCAGTGTAATTAATTCTCTTTCAACGATTTGCTTTGAAAAACTGCAAATACCATAGAAATTCTAGCCACCCCCAATGTGACTTGTGGCTATAGCTGAGTGAATAATTTAGAACCCACATGTTGATTGTTGAGTCTTACCCTGCAGACATGCACACAAGATCCATAACTGAAATCTGCAGTTGGGCCTCATGCAGCAGTTTTGCACATACAGTTTTTAGTTTCCTTAACTGTTTGTCACCACAGATTCTCCTCCTGGCAAAGGCAGTCCTTCAGTCTTCAGGTTCTGGGATGAGTTTTTAATTTGCTGGGATGTCAGCTTCTTCCTCACCTTGTGGTAGTGGTAGGGGTGTGTTCTTTGGTTTAGGATTCTGGGTTTAATGCTTGTCTCCAAGATCCTTGGACCAGTGCGGTACAATCATATACAGACGTTCTTTCCCCATGTCAAAATCACATGCAGGGGATCAAGCAAACAAATCTTGGCTGTTCCACGTTGGTGAGCATCACTTTCTACTTTGAAACCCCTTTCCCTCAGCCCTGCTGATTCCACAGCCCCCCAGCAGAAGCTGCCAGGCTCAGTCCCAGCCCCAGGCTCTGCCCACCAGGGTGTGAATCTGCACAGCACATGTGAAGGAGCTTGACTACTCAGTCCTGGCTTGCTGGAGGGCTCTGGGGTTCAGGTTGAAGAGTTTTTGTGTCCACGCTGCTGTGAGCAGGGTCAGAGGCAGTGCTGAGTCTCCAGAGCATGGCTTCACACTCTCTGGAGGGGAAGGGATGCACAGGATGTTCAGTTCCACACTGCAGCCTTCAGGTTCTGCTAGAAAGGCTTCTTTTCAGCTGGTCTAATTAATCCTTAAAGTAATGCATTCTTGCAAAAAAAAAGAAGTGTAAGGGATTTTAAAATCTGCTTGAACTTGTGTCAGAACAGACTCTACTCTCTTTAGGGAGAGCATGTGACCTGCTCTCTTGGGTTCATGAACTCAAGATTTTTGCCTCTTTAAGGAGCTGTGAGTGTTACTCCAAACTGTGCCAGGACTCAGAGCCGAGCATGCCTCAACTGGAGGAAAAATGTGCAGGGTGAAGCTGTTGACAACATTTTCTTCTTCCTTTTTCCCCCTTCTGTTAGATTTTTTTAAATCCCCGTCTGTGGTTCAGCTGTCCCCATTTCAGTGTTCATGAAGTGATTGGCTTTTGTCAGGACTTACCAGGTTATAAATCATATTGATCAGGAAATTCACTCACAAGAGATCCATGATCCATACAGCAGCAGAGATACAGCTCTGGTTGCCTGCACAAATGGAGATTTTGTGTTCATTTAATTCCTGTGCTCTTTATTGGGAAACATGCCCTTGAGAAGAGGCTTCAAGCTGTCAGGAACCCAAAAAAGAAGCAGAAATGGGATGCAAGGAGGCTTCATCAGATCCTAGGTTTATCCTAAATGTACAAATTCCAAGGTTTGTGATGTGCCATTGTTGTGGTTTAGGAATGGTACTCCCCAGTTTGGTTCTCCCACTGAGACTCTCCAAACCCCAATACTGCTTGCTTCCTTCCTTCCCCTCTGTCCCTCCTGGTGGCTGGAGAAGAGAATTGGAGGCACAAAAGGTGAAGATCGTGGGTTGAGATAAGAACAATTTACTGGAAACAGGAATGAGACAAGGAAACAAGCAGTAACAGCAGCAACATTAACAACGAACGTGTACAAAATAGAGAGAATGATTCACGTGCAAAATTCTCACTGAGCCCAACCCAGCCCACCATGAACACCCCAACTGCACTGAGAAAATTTAGATATTAATGTCAGGAGACTGGGAATTCAGAATTGTTGGGCTGTTTCTCTGTATTGCTGCTGCACTTGGGGCATTGATAGAGCAAATCTTTGTGTGCTTTCCCTCTTTGTGTAACAGGAGTGGCAGCACAGCTCCCTCTGCTATGTGAAGGAAGTATGTGGAGCTGTGGAGATTTGGAAAGGATGTGCTCACACGTGTTCTTAGGCAGATAAGGGTTGAGCTGGTGTTTCCTGCAGACTCAGCTTTTCAGTGTTGTGCTGCAGCTTTAGAAATCCCTGCCTGCAGTGCACAAAAGGGTCCTGCACTCCCACCTGTGTGTGCCACTCAGTAAACATTGGAATCCTAGAAGAGGAGGAAATGAGGCTGGTATTGTCTTATATGCCTGACAAAAGGCAAGCCAGGGAAGATTTGGCATCAGTGTTTGGTTGAGCTTCTGTTTGAAAAATATTTTTGCTCAGACTGGCCAAACATTTGTCATCAAGCTGTTGCTCTTTCTTGCATCAGTGACCCTTCATCTCACTGATTCCCCCCAGAGCCTGTGCTAGCAGCGAGACAGAGAGTGAAGCTGGGGATATCATGGACCAGCAGTTTGAGGAGATGAATAACAAGCTGAACTCAATGACTGATCCAACTGGCTTCCTGAGGATGGTCAGCAGGAACAACCTATTGAACAGGTGAGAATGCAGCACTGCTGTGGGGATCAGCAAGCAGGAGATGTCTGGGTGATGGGCTTCTCTCCAAACTGCAAGTTTAGGTGCAGCCAGTGCTTGAGGTCAGAGCCAGCAAGGACTGGTCCCCATTGTAACTGATGACTGTCAGAGGAAAAGCTGTTCTGAACTTGCTCTTCTCCTGGCCAAGGGCTGATTTTGAGACTCCAAGCAATTGTTTTGTCCCTGCTATGTGTGAGATGCAGAGCCTGGAGCTCTCTCCTGCACATTTGTTACAGAAATACATGTTTCTGTTGTTCTCAAGTGTTGTACCAATTAAGTGGGAATATGCTGCATTTCCAGAGTTACAGGATTGTACTAGCTGCAAATCTCCACTCATTTTCTGCCTCTTAAACCTTGTTCTCAGCCTTTCACATGACTGTGCTGATTAGGGCTTAAGGCAACCATTTGGAAAGAAAATTGAGGACAGAATTTTTCCAGTGTGGCTGCGTGATGCAACCCAGGGTTTCTGACTGGATCTGTGCTCGATTGTGGTTTATGAGCACAGGACACCATAGGCCTTTCTCAGCTGGAAAAGAAAATGTGATCAGCCTGGAGTGTTGTGAGCCACCACTGGAGCTTGTGAACTGTTACAGCATCCCCACAGAACTGGGAGCTGCCTGCTGGCACCAGCAACTGGCCTGGTTTTCTTTTCAGAATGCAGAAGCATATCTGTTCAAGCTGCTGCACTGATGAAGGACTACGAGTACTTGCTAGTTTTGGATCACACAGGCAGATCCCCAGAATTGCTGAGGTGTTTTGCTATTTTATCAGCCTTAGAAAGAGAGGAGATTGTCCTGATTACAGGGGAAAGTAAGATGTGGTTCTGTTCCAGGGAATGCTAATCTTCAGGAACACTGCAGTGGCCAACCATGCCACATCTGTCTTTCTGCTTCACAGGAGCCACATACTTTACTTGGAATCCAGACCTAAGAGCTTAGCTCAGGTGTCTTGTCAAGTCAGTAGTTTGCAGCTCTTAGGAGCAGCCCAGGGATGGGGCATCTTGGGTATTTAACTAAAAGCACCCTCAGAAGAGAAGCAGGGGAAGCATTAGAAGCAGCCGTGTCTGTGATGTTCTTGCAATGAGCACTGAGGTGAAAAAATAAGGAGACACTGCTGGATGGCCTCCCTGCCTGCCCCTCTCCTGCCTGTGCAGGGGGACCTGGGGATGGAGCTAACACTGCCACATCTGTTTGCAGCTGGCTTGCTGAGCTCTGAATTCAGGGTAGGTGCTTTTATGCAGAGAACAGTAGGTGATACTTGTGGATCCTTGAAAGGATCTACAGGGAGCTCAGATCTGGCTGTTTTCTGGAGCTTACTGCAGCTTTGTACAGTGTGTGTGTCAAGGCCCTGAATGTGGATTTAGGGCTGCATCTTTAGGAAGAGTCTCTTTGAGGAAGGATTGATGGGTATCCAGCTTCCTGAGGCTGTCAGACCCCTCAGCACCAGCCTGACTTCCAGCCCTCTCAATGGCCATGGGGAGTATTAACTCGTCTAAAATCCTAATTAGTGCTAAGGCAGGAGCAGCTCTGTGCTGATTCTGGGATGAACCCTCCTTCTGCCTGGGCCCAGCCACTCATCCTCAGCAGGCAGAGCCAGCACCTGTGAGGCTGCTGGGTCACTCTGAGCCTGTTCTCTGAGGCTTTGCTTTGTTCCTGCATCCCCAAGACAAAGGCAGGGAGCAGAGCTCAGCCCTGCCTGTTTGTGCTGTTTCTCTGCTTGCTGCAGGCTGGGCTGCCTGTACAAAGGGTTATAAATCAGCAGCACTGCAGAGCCTGAGCAGAGGCTTCCAAATGAGAGATTTCACTGTTCAGACATCAGGGAATCCTCTGCATTGCAAGAGCAAGGTGCAAATCATCAGTGCACCTTTTGTTGGCTTCTTTGGGGGGAAAGGATGGGCTGGGCAGGGCTTCTGGTCAGTTCCACTTGCCACAAGAGATCTGTCCATCCTCCCCTGTGGATTTGCTCACTCTTTGTGTACACACACACACACACACACACACACACACACAGAGGCAGGAGATGTGAGAGATTTATGGTGCTTCCTTGGATTAGTTCTCATAAAAAGCAATCTGAGTGGTGAAGAAATAAATCTGGAGCTGCTTGGCTGGGAAACTCAAGATGCAGGAGGGCTTTGCTGATGGGAGCAATGAAGCCCCAATTCCCTGCAGTAAATGAGAGTGTAACAATGGCTGAATGTGGGCTGTGGGGCTGGCAAGTGCTGCCTGATGGCAACAAGCCTCTCAGGGAGGATTGGGGCACAAGGTCCTGGAGACCACTGGATATCCCTGCACAGATTTTTTTTCCTGATCTGATGTTAAAATCTGTGCTTCATAAAGCTGAACCCTGCAATCAGGTGCTGCAGTGAAGTGGGGCAGATGGGTAGGAGGGGTGCAAACAGCACCAAGCCTGTGCTGATCTCCTGTTGCACAAATCCCCCAGATGAGTTTCCAGCAGCTCTAAGCAGCAGCAGAAGCAGCATACTCATACTGTCACTGGAATCTCTGTGTTGGTGAGCATGGGCAGTCAGACACCAGGCTTTTGTTGGCATTCTGAGGTTATTCCTGTGTGCCCATAAGATGGAAATTCCTTGTGGGTGGTAAGAGCATTTTTCTCTTCAGAGAACTGTAGGTTTTAGGCATGATGTGAGCTGGGTCAGAAGGCTGGTAGCAGCAGCTAAGGAGAGAAAGAGAGGGGAAAAAGCAATTTCTGAGTTTGTGTGTAGGTATGTATCAGAAATGGCTGGGATAGGTCCCAGGCCTCCCTACCTCTCCTTTGAGGTCCACCTGCTAAAAGTTTTTGGAAAGTTACCCTTTTCACATAAAATGGTCCCAAGCCAAGGATAACAATTCTGGGGAGCACAGCTGCTGGACTAGTGAGCCCAGAATGGGGCAACTTAATTTCCAGCAGGGCAGACATTTGTGGCTGCTGATGCCAGGAGATCACGTGCAGGGCTCTGTGGGACTATCAGAAATGGGCACCAGGTGTTGCTCAGCGGTGCCTGAAGTGCAGAATTTTGATGTCTCGTGGTTTGCCTGCTGTCACATTTCCTCTGGCATCACCAGGTCAGTTTGTGCAGATCCTCCTGTGGCTGTGGTCAGTTGTCAGTGGGTCTCATGCCTGCCTGCACACAGCTGTGCCCATAGGTGTGCAGGAGCAGCTGGGAGCAGCACTTGAGGCACTGGAGCGTGGAGAGAAGCTCCAGACAATGTCATGTGCTGTCTGCAGCTGATTCATCCTGCCATTAGTGTCACTGCTCATTGAGGTGTGAAGCTGAATGGGAGATTCAAGTCCTCCATGAAGCATCTTGGAGAGCAGAGTGCCCTGGGTGACAGGGTCACTGTCAGAAGTCAGGGCAGCTCAGATTCCTGCAGCTAACCTCTCCCTTGGCTTTTGCCCACAGGAGCTGTCAGAGCATGACCAGCCTGTTCAGCAGTACCATGTCTCCTGTAAAGGATGGAACATCATCACTTCCCAGGAGGCAGACTTCTTTCACCAAGCCCCCCCTCCGTGCTCTCTACGACTTACTGATAGGACCCATGGAAGGAGTAAGGCTTTGCACAGACACCAAAACCCTCTCAGTGTGGGAAAGCAAGAACAGACAGCTTGGGGCTGGTTTCTGAAGTGTGGTATTTGCACAGAACAGTCTGGGGTGGAAGGGGTCTTAGTGACCACCTAGAGACAGGGATCTAGTCCTGAGTACTTTTTTTATTTTTGTGGGCTGCCAGTGTTTAAGCTGGAGCAAATTGCAGTGCTTTGAAGTTACTCTTTCCTGGAGTGAAAACTAATTGTTTTTATGATACACTAGAGGAATAAATTTCCACAATTCCATGGGATCAGGAGCAGTTGCCACATTTTGTGCCCAGCTGCATGTTCCCTATTGACTGCTCTCTCTGCTTCACTTCCATCCATAAGATGCTTCCTGGTTAGATCTTTTAGTGACTCTGGGTTGGTGATGATTTCAAGTGTCTGGAAGTGCAGGCCACAAATCTGTCTGTAGATGGTTCACTGTTCAGAGGAAATGGCTTTTTTGAAATTCAATATCAGAAAGAATATTCTCTGACAAAGGAAAGATGATGACAATACTGACAAGGCATGGGTGGTTTGGGTTAGCCAAGATTTCGGGCTGGAGCAGAAGGGGCTGCAGAACCAGGGCGAGGCTGGGCCCCACATGGGCTGAGGCCAGGGTGCTGACCCAGAGCAGACAGGTCAGTGCCCTCAGTGCTCCCTTGTCCCTGTGGAACTGGCTGGGCACAGGTGAACAATAGCCCAGCTGCACAGGACGTGCCCATGTGTCACACAGAGTGGGTTCTGGTGTGGGTGCTTCCAAACCTGACACAGGATCAGAGCAGAGCCTGGTGCTTGGGAAATGCAGCCAGGGATGTGTGTGCAGTGAAAGGGCCAAACTAATTCTCTGCTGTTTCTTTTCAGGGTTTGATGCATTCCAGTGGGCCTGTGGGCCGCCACCGCCAGCTGGTCCTGGTTCTGGAGGGAGAGCTGTACCTCATTCCCTTTGCTCTGCTGAAGGGCAGCTCCTCCAACGAGTACCTCTACGAGCGCTTCAGCCTCATTGCAGTGCCCTCCATCCAGTCACTGAACCCCAGCTCCAAGGTCTGGCCCTGCTTTTGAAACCTCTCCTGGGGGTGCAGGTCCTGGTACATGCTCAGAATGCAGCAGCTCTGTCCTGCTGTGCCAGACACAGCAACAGAAACCACAGCCAGGCCACCCTGGGTGTGAGGAGCACCCTGAGCACCACAGCTCTGAAGTAGGTCCTGATGTAGTTCCTGTAGCACTCAATCACCCCAGGCATGCCAGGAAGGACAAGGGGATTGGATCATTTGGAGATCCTCCTCTAAAGGATTGCATGTGCTGGGTGTGGAACTACATGGCAGGCTACAGAGATGTAGGTGTCTGAGATCTGTGCTGAGCTTCCTTGCCAAGCTGACTGTCCTGTCACATTGCTGCTCTGTTCACTTCCATTTATGCATCCTGATGTCTCAGGACACCAAAGCTATGGGGGAAAGCAAATCCCACAGGTGGATCCTGCAGAAGTATCTTCATGCTGAGGTTTGGCAGCAGCATTTCTAATGCCCAGCTCTCTGGGAGAATGCACCAAATCACATTTGCTCTTGCTGGGCAGTGTTTTGTGGCACATCTTGGTTTGCTCTGGGTTAAGCACAGTCAGTGGAACAGCAGAAGGGTCTGAATCTTGTCAGCATTACTGCTATTCCATTCAGCAGCACCTGCTGCTGGCAGTGCTGACACTGATCTTGGAAATACAGGTATGAGGAACACTTAGTGAGTGATTGCAGGTGCTGTTCCAGTAATGTGAGAACCTGGAATCTTCTTTATGATTTTAGCTCTGCTGCAGCCCTCAAAGAGACCTGGGCTGTATCTGTGATCTGGGGATAGAAGTCTTGACCAGACTCAAACAGAGGTGTACCTTGTTGAACAGAAGAAACTAAAGAAATGCACTCTTCCTGTAATTATGACAACCAGACTTATGTTTAGAGCCAAAGGGACAGGGTATTTTATTTCCAGCACAAAAAAACCAGATCTTTGAACCCCATTTTCTCTTTCTCATTCTCTCTGTAGTCCCATGTGAGGAAGAATACTCCTGCTTACTCCAGTTCTACCTCAATGGCAGCTGTGATAGGAAATCCCAAGCTCCCTTCAGCAGTTATGGACAGGTGGCTCTGGGGACCTATGCCCTCTGCAGAAGAGGAAGCCTATATGGTGTCTGAGTTACTTGGCTGCCAGCCCTTAGTTGGCAGCTCATCAACAAAAGAGAGAGTCATGAGTGCCCTGACTCAGGCAGAATGTGTCCATTTTGCAACCCACGTCTCCTGGAAACTGGCTGCCTTGGTCCTGACACCCAACACTGACAGCAACCCAGCCAGCAGCAAGAGCTCCTTTGGGAACCCCTACACAATCCCAGAGTCTCTTAGGATGCAGGATGATGCCAGTGATGTGGAGAGCATCTCAGACTGCCCTCCTCTCCAGGAGTTCCTGCTTACAGCAGCTGACGTGCTGGATCTGCGTCTTCCTGTCAAGCTGGTGGTTCTTGGCTCTTACCAAGAGTCCAACAGCAAAGTCACTTCTGATGGAGTCATTGGCTTGACAAGAGCATTCCTGGCTGCTGGGGCTCAGTGTGTCCTTGTGTCCCTCTGGCCCATTCCTGTGGCTGCTTCCAAAATGTTTGTGCATGCCTTCTACTCCTCTCTCTTGAACGGGATGAAAGCCAGCGCAGCCCTGGGAGAAGCAATGAAAACTGTGCAGAGCAGCAAGCAGTTCTCCCACCCAGCCAACTGGGCAGGTAGGAAGTCTTCTTCTGGACAAATCAGATGGGTTTCTAACTAGGGAGCTGCCAAACTATGTGAGCTAAGCAAGGAGCAGTGCTGGTAATTGGGAGCAGTGTGTGCCTTGTGTTTTCCCGGAATTCAGCCCCTGTGTCTCAGACTCTGATTCAGCTGAGTGTGGCAGAATGTCAGTGTCACAGGACTCACCAGCATTTCACTGGGCACAGTAGGTGGGTCTGGATTGGGTATAATTAGAAGCAGTTGTGAGGTGAAGTGTGTTTCATGACTGGAAAGAAATAAATTGCAGTACAACAACTCCTTCTCTGTGTTTGAAATCTCCAGGCTCACACTTCCAGTGTCTGTGGGATGGAGTCAGCTGGAGCACACACAGACTTTTTAATGGAAAATTTAGTGACACTTCCACAGGAGGCAGGAGAATCAAGTGGCTGTGATTTTTGTGACATAAACCTTGCAAGGCTTATTCCTTTGGTCATTTTAGGAGAAAGGTTTCTCTTGCTTCCATTGGCAATGTCTCAGCAGCGTCAGCTCCTTGTGCAGTGCTGGTTCTTGCTCCTTCTCAATTAGATCTGTAGTTTGAGATATGGAATGACAAAGTCTTGGAGTTCAGCAGTGCTGTGACAGGAATATGTGCAGATAACCTAATTTTTCTTCCTGGCACGAGGCCTGATTTTTGAAAGCTGCAGGCATTCCCCAAATTGATTTTTGCACAGGCAGCAGAAGCATGTTAGTTAGCTCAGGAAACTGTGGTGAATATGGCTCTGGTGAGAACTGCATATGGCTGGAGGACTGGGAACTTGTTAACATGAGTCAGGCTGACAGTGATTTCAGGCATGTTGTCCAGCATCAGGATGTGGTTCAGGTAGTACCAGCTGTGAGCTGAGTTCAGGTTACGGTCCACAATTCAGCTGGGATTTTATTTTCCTTCCAAGACTTTTCTGTCTCAAAAGAAAAGACCACTAAAAAGCCCCAAAAGTGACCACTTTCTAGGCAGAAAAGAAAGTGTGGACACAGTGCTTGGCATTGCCAGCAAGCAGAGGCTTTCAGCTGCTCAGGCTGAGTACTGCCCCTTCCATGGCACTGTGCAAGTTCATCCCACACAGTCCCTGACTTCCACCACTGACCCTTGGCACTGAGTCTTGGACAGAGCAGCAGAGCCAGGAGCAGCTGCATCCCCATGGACAGAGCACCAGAGCCAGGAGCAGCTGCATCCTCACTGCATGAATGAGAAGGGAAATGTAGAACTCCTTGTGCTGGCATCTGGGGAGTCTGGCATTGAATGGGGCATGAGCCAGGGCAGGTTTCTGACCAGGACAGCAAAAACTTTCCATGTCCACAGTTCTGTTTTACAGCCACTGCTGGCATGTGTTGATTTCTGTGGCTGCAGAGGAGACCTGGAGCATGCCTGGACAAGTTTAGCTGCAATCCAGTGGTTTTCTGCTTGCTTGAACAGGAAGACACTATTGATTTAATAGCAGGGGACAGCAAGAAGTATCTAGAAACTTTCTGGAAGTTCAGTCTGAATGACTGGGCAGGGAGTGGGCAGCAGCTCTGGGAAAAGAATGTCCCTATGCAGGGTACAGTGAACCATCATTCACTGGTCTGAGGGCAGAGGACATCTGTGTGTGATTTGAACATTTTCCATAACAACAGGAGGTTGACTGTCTCTCATTCTGAATCCTGCAGGCTTCATGCTTATTGGGAGTGATATGAAGCTGAACAGCCCTTCCTCACTGGTAGGACAGGCCCTGACTGAGATCCTGCAGCACCCTGACAGGGCCCGGGATGCTCTGCGTGTGCTCCTTCATCTGGTAAGGGAAGGGAAGATCTGTCACAGCCACGAGTGGCACCACAGCCCACTCAGTCCTGAGACACCCTCACCTGAGGGCAGGAGTGGAACCATGAATGGAACAGCCACTCCCTGATGTGCAGCCACTCCCACTTGAAAAAAAAATATATACACCTTCATCCTCCCTCCCCTGCCATGATGTATCCTCTTGCAAAACTCTGGGTCAGTGTGGAAAGACTTGGACACCTAAGGAAGTGTTCAGTGCAAAAAGAAGCAAAGTAAGCAAAATCTTGGATTGTATTGCGACAGAATCCTCCCCAGACCCATCTGGTTTGCATTAGCTGTTGAATTGGGTTTCTGCTTAAGGGGTAAGCATTGGGATTAATTGTTTATACAGGGAAATAGCTCTGAACATGGCAGTCATGGAAACACAGAGCACAGTCACTGCTGTCTCAGTGTGTTTGGAAGATAAGAGGCCCTTCTGTCCCCATCTGTGCCACCAGTCTGTCCTGGGGAACAGTGGGACTGAAGCCAACTGCCAGGTGGCTGCAGTGATCACTCATGACTTCTAATACTTTTCTTCCCAATGCATCATCTGCGGTCTCACAGGAGTGTGAAGTATCCACAGAATGATGGAAACCTGTGAATATTGCTGGCCTTCCCAGTTGCTGGGGTTTGTGGACACTCATCTCTCTCTCCTGTTTGCTGCGTGGCTGCAGGCTCTTTGTCTGGTAATAAGCAGCCTGGAACCCCAAGGTGAATCATCTTTAGGGAGAAATGCAGCTGCCAGGCTTACAGGAAGCTATCCCAAACAAACTGCTACTTCATTTCTTGTGGCATTATTGTTCCCAGCATCCCAGAGAACATTGACACTCATCACTGTGATGTTGCAGCTGTGAAAGCTCAGTTCCTGGAGCTTTTCTTTCCAAGGCGCTAATGTCCTCTTGTGTGAGACAGGCCAGGATCAATCTTGGATTTGCTGTCTCCCAGCCTGCTGTTGCAGTAGAAAGAAGCAGTCAGTAGCAGCATCTTGTACAATAAGGTGTTTTATTTCCCCACAGGTGGAGAAATCATTGCAACGGATCCAGAACGGGCAGCACAACTCCATGTACACTTCCCAGCAGAGTGTGGAGAATAAAGTTGGTGGCATTCCAGGCTGGCAGGCACTCCTCACAGCAGTGGGATTTCGGCTGGACCCACCAGCCAGCGGCCTCCCAGCAGCAGTGTTCTTCCCAACCTCAGACCCTGGGGACAGGCTGCAGCAGTGCAGCACCACCATCCAGTCCCTGCTAGGTGAGAGGAGCAGCTGTGGGCCCTGGCCAGGCAGGCATCAGCCTTTCACACCTTTCTGTGGTGTCAGCATGTGAAAAAGGGATGTTTTACATCAGTGAAATCAATGTATTGGGCTAGGAAGAAGTTCTAAAAGTAAATGTTAACTGAAAATTTGGCCACAGATGAGAATCATTGGCTGCTGGGTTGAGTAAGTGTGATGTGACTGTTCCTCTCTCTCAGCTCTCAGACAGGAAATCTGTCATCAGATGCAAACCCTTTGCTTTCTGGAAATTGCTGCTGCTTCCAGAGCTGTCCAGTGATGTGGGGGAGAGGTTTTAGCAATTAGCCAAGTGTGTGTTCTGTTGAGGTTTGTTGCATTTTTTGCAGTCAAACAGATACAGATGTTTCTGCTGATGTTTTTCAGGTTTGCCTAACCCTGCACTTCAGGCACTTTGTAAACTTATCACAGCTTCAGAAACAGGAGAGCAGCTTATCAACAGGGTGAGTTGGGAGGTTTTCCTCCAGTACCAGGTTCCAAATGGCTCTTCCCAGGTCAGTAAATTCAGAAATATGCAGAATGGTTGATGCCCTGGTGTATCAACCCAGAGCTTGCTAGGAGACTTGAGGGTTGAAATTCTAAACTTGCCTGTTTGTGTGAATGAAAGTGTGTCCGGAAGGAAAATCTGCAGGTGGCTGCAGGGCTGCATGGCCCTGGGACTCCCTGTTCAGTGACAAGTGAAGGCATGATCCCTCCAGCAGTGTCACCCCTAACTGCTGTTTGGCCATCCTGCCTAGGCCCACATTAGCTGCTCATTGCCCACTCAATTTACTGAAGTCCCAAGGTTTGGTTGACTGTGGACAATGCAAGGTCTGTCAGAAAACTCCCTGAGCCTGTGCTGCTCCTGTGTGTGCTCACAGCTCCAGGGAAGGGATTTCTGGTCTTTAGGAGAAGGGCAGTGCTACCTGTGGTGATGGGACTTCTCCCTGCTCCCCTCAGCCTCCTTCACACTCTCCCCTCTCCTGTCTCTGGAGCATGCCTAGCCTGACCTGACCTTTCTCTGTGCCACCATGGCTGCTTCCCATTCCATGGTTCTTGCTGTCCTGAGTGCTCCTCTAGTGAGGTTTCTCTTCATCATTTGCCTGCTGTAGTACATGGACACACTCACACAGGGAATGGACCTAAATCTCACTGTCTTTCCCTTTTCCCCATGCAGAAACATTCCAGGCAATGCTGTGGTGGGGAGCTGGGATTGGTTTTGTGTGGTATCAGGCTGTTCTTGTTTTGGTCACATGGAAAAAAAAAAAAAGCCAGAGAAGAGCCCCAGCCTCTCTGTGACCTGCTGAGTAGCTTCTGGCAGCCCACTGGGATGAGCCTGTTCCAGGGAAAGGGTTCCTGTTAGGATCTGCAGCAGAGTTTGAGATGTTTCCAATGTCCTTGGTGGTGTTTTGCCTCTTGCCTTGGCTCTCCTCAGTGCCTGAGATGTGTGGTTAACTTCAGGGTTATTTCCCTCATGGCCACCCAAGGGAGGCCAGGTCCAAGGGGTGTGAAGAGGACAGGACAGCATTCCCATGGCACAAAAGGCCTTAGAGTGCTAGTGAGGTGGCTTCATGATTGCTGCCCTGCCTCAGATAATTAAATTACCCAAGGTAATTACCGAACAAAAGACACACTCACCCGTTCCTCACTGCCCCACAGAGTAAATACTGGCAGGGATATTGCAAGTTTTCTTCCATAGCCCAGACTCCTGGCAGAGAACTCCCTTTTGCCCCAGTCTATCCCGTTACATGTTGGTTTTCAGCAGCTCTCCCCTCCATTGTGGTTATTGCTATTTTCCTCTCCTGCGTCTTGGCAGTTCGTGGTGTGAGCAGCTGAGGCTCTGCAGTCCCAGAGGAAAGCAGACTTTGTTCCAGACAGAAGCAGGAGGTCAGACATGTCAGTCCCTGGGTGCTGCTGGTTGGTTTTCCTCAGTGGGTGATCAGCATCACAGGGGAGTGAGTGCTTTTGGCATTAGTGAAGCAGCCTGAGCAGCTGCACTGCATAGAAAATGCTTATTTTGAGTGCAAAAGAGAAGGCAGGAGCCACAAAAGAGAGAACTTCAGATTACTGCATGTGCAAGGAAAAGTTAGTGATTTCTGCCTGCACTGAGTGCCAGTTCTGTGTCCCAGAGGAAACTAGAGAAGGGCTGGTTTATGTTCAGCCTCCTGCCAGAGAGTGGGCTGGCCTGAGTGTCTGCCTGCTGAGTGTCTGAGCTGTCATGAGCTGGGCACTCCCAGATTCCACTGCCTGTTCCCATGCTGTTGGATTCCCGGCTCAGACCATTCCCATTGCTCCTTTCTTTCTCTGGACAGAGGATTTTGCAGTCAGGGTGCTGGCCTGGCCATGGATGTGTCCCTGCAGGGTTCCTCAGCACAGGCACTTTGTAGCACAGAGTAACCCATGTTCTTTTCTCCTCTTTTCCTTTCTTGTTGCCTGCTGCCCGAAGGCTGTTAGAAATGTGGTGGGAATGGTGAGTATGATGTGCAGGGGGGGACCCTGAGGTGCAGGGTGCAGTGCTGGGGTCACTGCACACCCTGCCCTGTGCTGCACCCTGTCTGCACCCACTCTCAGGCCTGGGATTTGCTCCACACAGCTACTGTGGAAAAAGGCCTGTGTAAGCTTTTGTGGGTTCTGAGAGATGGGTGGTCCTGAGGTTAGCTGCTCCCTGATTAATGGCTTTCCATCCTTGCTGCCCTGGCTGTGTTGGTGAATTACACGGGATCCTGGCATCTTAATTTGTGTCAGATCTTCATAAACACATTTTCTCTCTAGCTTGCTACTCCTGTCCCTTGGGCACAGTTGAGAAACTTCTTTCCTGGAGGCCATGGAGATGTTAGGAAAGTCTTCCATGGCTTCATATGACTTGTTCTGCCCAACTAATGAATTTCTTAGGATTTGCATAAGGAGTATGGCTCAGTCATGGAATGGGCTTTAGTAAATTTCTGTGAGCAGCCCCAGAGTGTCTCTTTCCTTTTCTTTCCCTTCACAGATGTTCCTGCTGTGCTTCCTTCTTGCTCAGTTTCCACTGGCCACCCCCAGCCCTCACCCCTGGTCTGTCCCTGCCTTTGCTGCTCTTCCAGGCTGTCTGATGTTGCTGTCCCTGAACTGTCCTTCTTCCCAGACCTTCCCATCTCACTGCTCTGTTCAGGAGCTGAACTGGGTGTCCAGGGAAAGGGTGTGCAGAGGGCATTGCTTTATCAGTGGCTGTAGGAGAAGCAGTGATGTGACTTGTCAGGAATGGCTAATGTCTGTATTGCTGTCTTCAGCTGCATCAAGTCCTGGTTCAACTTCAAGCAGGAGAAAAGGAGCAAGATTTCCCCTCTGCACCAATCCAGGTCTCCATCAGTGTCCAGCTCTGGAGGCTGCCTGGCTGTCATGAGTTTCTGGCAGCTCTAGGTAGGAAAACACTTTGTTCTGTTGTCTCTCTAAACCCATTGCAGGTGTCTCATGTGGGGGTTTGAAACACTGATAAGGCTCACGGCTTCACATTTGTCTGCCCCCTGCAGCTCAGCCTGCATTTGGCATTTGCCAAATTCCAAGGTCTGTGCTCTTCAGCTCCATTTCTGTGGAATTAATAATAAATCAGTAATAAATTGTTTGGCATGTAGGACATTGTCCCCTGAGATGTGTTTGGTATATAATTTCCTGACAACTCCAAGTAATTTGCAGCTACAGAAGTGTTGACAGGAGTGATTTGTTAATGAGTGTGTGTGATCCCAGTCCAGCACCCCAAAGCTCCCAACACCTGGAGAAGGTGTGCTAAACAATAAAAAATAACAAACAACAAACTGCACATGAGAGGTGAAGTCATCCTTCAGAGGGTGCTGCAGGCTGTCATACCTCTCTGTTCTGTCTGTGTTACAAATGACATTACTCTTATTTGAGACAGAGGGTCTTTCTGTGAGCTGTAATTTTCTGTTCCATGTCCCACTATAGGTTTTGACCTTTGTGAAGTTGGCCAAGAGGAGGTCATTCTGAAAACTGGGAAACAAGCTACCAGGAGGACCATGCACTTTGCTCTACAATCCTTGCTGGCACTTTTTGGTAAAGCTGCTCAGTGTGTTTTTGCTCGTGTCATCTGATGATTTGATCAGAATGGCTTCTGCTGAAATCTCCCACTTGCATCATTGCAGAGGTCACACACATGTCACACAAACCAGATTTGATACACCGACTGGAGTAAATGTTATTTTTGTATGGGAAAAACTTGTCTGAGCAGAAACTGGAGATAGAGTCCAGCAACTGCAGGACAAATAAATCATTCTTTGTGTTGAGAAATAAAATTATAATGAACTGACAGTTTCCATCTAGGACATTTGGACAGAGGTTCTTGCCTGGGCTGTGCACTTCTTTTTCCTTACCTAAGTATTAGTTGGTTGTTCTGAGGCAGCACAGAGCTTGAGGGCGTGTTTTGTAGCATTTTCTCTTAATTCTGATAGAATGTTACCTGGTTTTATTTCATTTTATGGTCTGTCTGGGAGCATGTGCATACTGTTGTCTTTTCTTTTTCAGATTCTACAGAGCTGCCCAAGCGCCTTAGCCTGGACAGTTCCTCATCACTGGAGTCACTGGCTTCTGCTCAGTCTGTTTCCAACCCTGTACCCCAGTATCAAAACCCTCCATTCTCTCCTACCTGTCCAGACAGCCTTGCCTCAGATGCCATTTCTGTGTACAGCCTGAGCTCCATTGCTTCTTCCATGAGCTTTGTTTCCAAGCCAGAGAACATGCTGGATGGGGCAGGACACAGAGGGAGGCAGGATTATGAGAGGCCCAAGAATATCTATCCACACAGGTCTGCAGCTCAGAGCCAGCTGTCACCACAAGCCACTGCAGCCAGCAAAGATGAGGAAGAGTATGAAGGTTTCTCTATAATCAGCAATGAGCCTTTGGCCAGTTACCAAGAAAACATAAAACCAAGATTTTCCCCTGATCACAAACAGCCCAAAACTAGTCAGAACGGAGGCATTAAAGCATCCATCAACTCCAAAGGGAGCATAAGTACTCCAAATTCTCCTGTTAAAATGACTCTCATCCCCAGCCCAAATTCACCTTTCCAAAAAGTTGGGAAACTTGCAAGTTCAGATACTGGGGAATCGGACCAGTCCAGCACTGAGACTGACAGCACCGTCAAATCCCAGGAGGACAGCAATGCAAAGCTTGATCCACAAGAGTTGGCCCAAAAAATTCTGGAGGAAACTCAGAGTCACCTCATTGCTGTTGAACGCCTTCAGAGGAGCAGCAGCAGCCAGATCAGCAAGAGCAGCAGCTCTGAGGATGGAGCTCCCAGCCCCGGTGGCGTGTCCGCCTTCCGCTCCTCGGAGACCAGCGCCTTCAGCCGCCCGCTCAGCTCCAGCCACAGGAACCAGGCTTCTTCACCCCTTGCCATCAAACCAAAGCCTCCAACGAGGAGCTCATCCCTTCAGAAGGTGAGCTCTGGCTACAACAGCCCCACCATGTCGGAGATGTCAAACAGAGAAGGCACAGGTCAGTACAGTGGGCAGCCGTCTCCGGGTTGTGACTCGCATGGGTCCTTAAGTGAGCAGCCTCCCTTTAAACTCAAGTATCCCAGCTCTCCGTACAGTGCTCACATTTCTAAATCACCCAGAAATATCTCTCCGAGCTCAGGGCATCAGTCTCCTGGTGGCAGCACTCCATCTCCTGCTCTTTCCTATTCCTCAGCTGGTTCTGCTCGTTCAAGCCCAGCTGATGCCCCAGACATTGACAAATTAAAATTGGCTGCCATCGATGAAAAAGTGCAAGCAATTCACAACTTAAAGATGTTCTGGCAAAGCACTCCCCACCACTCCACTGGTCCAATAAAGATTCTCCGAGGAGCTCCTGGAACAATGACTTCTAAGAAAGATGTCCTCAGCTTGCTCAATTTATCACCACGGCACAGCAAAGAAGATAGTGCAGAGAAGCTGGAACTGAAGGACCTGTCTATTGGGCAACACCTTGCTGCTTCACCACAGAAGATCCCTCCCAATGGACACAGATGCCCTGAAACCACAAATTCCATGGCATCAGCTCATTCCTCACCTGGCAACACTCTGGGAGCTGTGCGTCCCCTGAGGCTGCCAGCTGGGAATGGGTATAAATTTTTGTCACCAGGAAGATTTTTCCCTTCCTCCAAATGTTGAAATGTCCCAAGTACCAGCTCATGACTTACAGTCTTGTTGAACTATTTGCTTGTGCCCACTTGCCTTTACCAAAACAGAACCAGTAGCTGAGCAGCCGTGTCCATGCCCTCAGCTGGCAGTGCCCAGGGATGGGACAGGCTGGCCTGCTGTCACTGTGGGGGCACACGGCCTCACACACATGGGGGTTTTGTTTCCCTTATCAGGACCTTGGCCAGACTCACCTGATAACAGGTTCTCTGTAGTATTCAGTATTTGCAGCAGCAGGTGCAAAGCATCTGCTTGTCTGTTCATTAAACACTGGCTTTTAAGCCACCTCCTTGTATTTCTTAACCAGAAGTTTTACAGCTGGCTTTTTGTACAGAAATTGCACATATCAGGGGTTGGAGAGGAAAGGGAGAGGAGGCAGAACATTCCTGTGTACCACAAAGAACATGGGTACAAGTCTCTGCCTGGAGAAAGATGAGCCATTTACTCGACTGTGTGCCAAGGCTGACAGAGGAGAAGACCACATGCCTCTAGATACCTCTGCCAGGTTGGCCAGACCAGAAACTGCTCTCAGTAAAACTCCATAGCAGCAGGATCTGGCAGTTCTGGTGCATCATTTAGAGACTGGTGAAACAAAAACAAGAGGAGAGAGGTGCTCCATTCTAAAATCTGCATCTCAGGTAACTTTTGGAGGGAAAGCCCTCAGATGAGACTTTGCTGGTTGGTCTGCTCAAAGGAAATTTTGGGGCTTAACAAACATTTGACAGGTGAGCCTGTGTGTGAGGTAGTGAGTGTGTCAGAGAGACAAGTTCTGGTTTTATTGAGTGCTCTGGTCTCTCTGGCACACCACATTGTGAAAGTGAACTTTTTATCCTGGCAAGTTTTGGGCAGTACTTACATCTCTGTCTGCTCAGTGAGCACAGAAAAGAATAGCAGATGCTGCAGCTCAGAACATTATATTGCAGTTCCACAGCAGGCAAGAATGTGACATCAGTGTGTGTGATTCAGACATCACCATGCCAAAAAAATCCTTCCTTGATCCTGCTGAGCCAGGGCTCACCACAGGCAGGTCTGGGAGCCTTCTCCTTGCTGTGGGGGGAGGTTTCCTTTGGAGCAGGAGTGCCAGTGTTGGTGCAGCTGGAGGCAGAAGGCGAGGCAGCAGGCGGAGGGGATGGATGCAGAACCTGAGTGCCCTCTGACATGTGGAGGAAAAGGGACCAAGAGCACCCCCAGGGCGACACAAACAGTCAGCTTCCCTAGGCTAGGTGGGGTTTAGGAGCTGGGGCAGGCTGGAGATGGTTTCTAGGTGGCTGTGGGATGCAGTGCTGTGATCAGGATCCCAGTGATGGTTTGCATGCACTGAAGCTGTGGGGTGCAGCAGCATTGACCCCACCATGTGAGCTCAGATCCACACAAGGTATTCCCAGGCTGAGAAGTCAGAGCACTGTTTCACCAAGGGTTTGATGTCTGTTCTGCACTCCCAGAACTGGCTGAGTGACTGAAGGCTAATCACTTCACCTCTCCGTGCCTCGTCTTCCCTTTCTATCTAAATGGGGATAGTAAATACTTACCTAGCTACCTCACAGAGGTGTTGTGAGGCTGAATTCATTAGGCCCTGAGTTTTAGCTGGATCTGAAGTCAACTTCCAGTCTTGCAGCTGGATGGAGAGTGCAGGCAGCTCTGTGGACATACCAGAGTATGTTGCTGATGCAGAGAATTGTACTTAGCATGGCTGGATGCTCTTGTTGTAAATGTGGATCTGATAATTTGTGATTTTCTAAGGGATCTTGGAGGAAAAGCATGGTAGCAGGACAGAGAATTCAGTTCTGATATGGAAACATGAGAATGCTTAGGCTCAGCTTACTCACAGGCATAATCAGATGCGTGCTGTGAGAATATTCTGGAGTCTGCTGGTTTCAGGAGAATTGTTTTCCTTTTCATTGGGGCAAGAAATGAACACAAGCACTAAAGGCAAAGGATACTGGGCTATGTTGTTACAGCCAGCTAACAAGGGAGGGGAGATCACCAAAGTTTTCAGTGCAGAGAGAAGGAGTAGTTACCTACTCGTACACAATGTAGCAGAACAGTTGAGTCAATCTGTTCAACTTATTATGGTGCAAGTTATTTGTCTGTACCTGACATCTTCCTGTGATGGATTGGTGCTAAACCTTCGTGTCATTTGGCAGGAGAAATTAGAATAGTGGGCCAAAATGAGTCAGCACAGCATCTGCCCCTTGTGGAGACAGAGATGCTATTGATCGTGCCACTTGCTGTGGTCACAGGACTGCTGAGAGACTTCATGTGACCTGCTCTGTTTCTAACCAGCATAAACTTTTTGAAACGACATCCCAGGAACACCCAGGATGGAAGTGGGCAGCTTTTTGTTTATAGCAACAGCAAATACTCCCTGTAGTGCTGCATAACACGCCAGAAATAAGCCTCTTTGTTGTAGTTTACTTCCATAACTAAAGGATCTTTTAACCTGTAGAAATTCTATGCTGCCATTTTGTTACAACCCATTTCTGTGCTCCAGCAGGTTTCATGCTGGCTTAAAGCTTTCAGACAGAGCTAAATCGGGGTGGGGGGTGTGGGGGAGTGGTTCTTCTGTTGTTGTTTTTAAGGAGGGGGGAGCATTAGAAGCAGGGAAGGGTTCAGATGTAGAGAAAGTTCAGTATTTGGGGAATTTGATGTTGTATAAATATGGAAGGTGAGTGTCACTAGAACAAGTCTTTTGGGAAATAGGTCTCCGTTGACTTGGCACAGGTCACTTCCATTGGCTTGCCAGGAGCCATGAAATGCATGCTTACTCGTGGCTGGGAGACACTGCACACCTTGTCCCTCACTCCTCCACCTCCTGAATGAGAAACAACCCCTTTGTGAGGAAAAAAAAAAAAAAGAGTTTTATCAGGTTTGCCCAATTCGTGGAGAAATTCAGGAAATGAAAATCACATGTTCTCCATTTGCTGTTAGAATTCCTTCTGTGGGTTTAATGCATTTGTCGTTGTTGTATTTGTGCATGGTACAAGTGACAACACTGCGTAATACAGTGAGCAATAACAATTAGGTATTGACCACTTTCACATGAAACCTGCCACATGCAACCGTTCCCCAAGGCCACAGAATGTTTTGGTTTTGCCCTGTACGTTTTACTGTGTGAGATTTCAGATTTTTTATTGACTGTCTTTAGGTCCAACTAAATGGGAACAGTAAACAACCCCTGTGATCAAAATCTAGTTTAATTTGATTTTGTTGGTTAGCCTGTACCTCTGGCCTGATATTGGTTTTCCTTCTGTTTAATCATACCTTACTGAAACAAAAAAAGCATTGAGGGGGTGCTACACCCATGCATATCACTCCAGGCCATAATTTCTTTCATTAGGGCAAGCTCGTTCTGTGAACATCTCTTCCAAGTTGCAGAACAGATCCGGGGGCACAGAGGTGTCTGAGAATCTGTTAGGAAGCATTGCTAGTTTCAGCTGGATGGTGATGATGGGTTTGAGCAGTTTTGGGTTCTTTGCATTGCCATGCTGCCCAGCAGGGCTGCACTGTGTGTGGGCACTGCTCCCCTCAGCTGCAGAAGAGCAGTGACCCAGAGAGGAGGATGCTCAGCAGAGGCTTCCCAGCAGCAGCCCTTCAGCACTCGCTCTCCCTACGTGCAGTGTTAGCCATGTTTGGCCTCTATGGACTTTCTTTGTAAATTAAAACTCTGTTTCCAGACAGCATTAAACTTTTTATATTATGAAATTTACCATGTAAAAAGATTTTCATATTTTTATTGAAATTGCTAAGGCATTTGGCCTTTTCTTCTTTGTGATTTCAGTGTCTATTAAAGCATGAGTTCTCTCAGTGCCTCAGTCTCTTGATCTGGAAGGATTTGGGGATGGGTGATTGTTGGTTCTCTGCTCTCTGCCCACACCCAGCTCCCCTGTGTGACAGTGTCCTGTGGCAGAGTGGGGCTGAAACTCAGGGCAGCTCTCAGCTCCCTCTGGAACTTCCCTCCCCTTTTTGTGCAGTGTTCCTGTCACCAGTGCTCACTGGAAATTGCTTTTCCTCCTCCTGGCACCTGGTGGGAGCACCAATATTTACTTTTATCTCTTGTAGAAGAGGATTAGCAGGGCTGGGAGGAGCTCTGAGGGTTGTGAGAGACCCCAGTGCAAAAGGGATGAGGGATTCTCCCCATACTGATGCCAGCTGGAACTTGATGAGTTAAATCTTCCTGGTGCCCTTGTACTGCAGGGAAGTGTTGGAGACACATGAAACTGAACCCACAGTGCTGGTTCTGAGCCTGGGCTGGAGCCCTGCCATGAGCAGCAGCTCCTGGGGCAGCGTTCCCTCCTCCAGAGGGGCTGTGCTGGAGTGGGCTCCAGTGGTTTGTGTGTGCCAGGCCTGGGCTCAGCAGGATGTGGCTGCTTGTGACACTGGTGTGTGGCAGGAGGCAGCTGTAAACAGAGGCTTTGGGCACTGAGCAAACACCACACAAATGTTGTCCATATGGGGAAGGAGCAGCAGCAGGGCCTGCACGCTGCCAGCATTCTGAAAAACCAAATAAAGGAAAATCCTGAATGCTTGGGGAAACTGATTTACAGCCCTGATCTCTGCTGCTCCTCATGGCCAGAGCCAGGGCAGGCCTGAGTCACCACTCAAGGACTTCCATGGAAACAGATGTCTATGGGAAGAGCCTGCTGAAGGTTTACAGCCTTTTATCTGGGGGAAGAGTGTTTGACAACCTGATTTTTATCTGGATTTCTGTCCTTTGGAGTGTGCCTCACTGGTTCTGGCTCCTGGCAAGAGGAAATGTAGAATTTCTCCAGGGAAAGGGGAGCTGGGGGGCTGCAGAGAGAGCCATGGGTCACCTCTGGGGAAAAGGAACCACTGGAACACAAGTGTGCACCTTGTGGTTGGTTTTTCTTTCCAGCTTACCTCATTTTACATTTGTGTGTGCATTTCAAACAGAGGGAAAGCAATAGCCTGCATGGCTGTGGAAAACATCTGGAGATAAAAATGAAAGGGAATTCTTAGGAACTAGAAAGCAAATCAATATATTTGAAATACATAAAATCAATACATTTAGAATACATTATTTAAAGTAAATCCTGCAGTTTTCCCTGAATTACAACTTTTGAGAACCTCTAAGTGGAAGTATATTTCCTGGCTACTTTGTTCTTAGGACAACATTTTGCCACAGGATTAACGTCCATCATTATGTAAACCAGGATAAAGCCGAATTCAACACAAAGAACAGGCCTTGGGTGGTCACATCCCTCTGCCCCTCTGTGGTATTCACATGTCCTCTGAACAGAGAGAAGCAAAGAATGAGCAAAACAATTCTTATCTCATTTGTTGCTCCTGTGTTTGTGAACATGTGCAATGTGTTGGATTATTTACCTGAAGGAATTTGGTAATTGGATTCTGCTAAGGATTGTTTTGTGGCATTCACAGCCTCCAGCCAGGAGCCTCGGTAGAACTTGTCCCTGTCACACTGCCCTGCACTGGCCGGATCACACCCCTGAGCTACCACTGCCATTCCTGTCCTCCAGGCTCCTCACAGCCAGAAGGGCTCCTCCACTTCGGGCTGATTTCTGCCTTCTTCCAATGCTTCTGAGCTTTCAGACCTGCAGACACCTTTAACTTTCTATTTTTTAGCGCCAGCTGAAGGTGGAAGCTCCAGCCCGGCTGAACCTTCTGCAGTTGTCAGGTCGTTTTTAATCCCTGTCCTTCCTGTGACTGCGATGGAGGCGAAAAGAAATGGTTTCACAAGAGGGCGGCATTGGCCGCGGAAACCGAAGCTGTACGGATTTTCTGTGGTTTCATTTGTGTGGCAACACAGGGGCAGCCCAGGGTTAGCTGCGATCCGCGGGTTTTTGCTAGAAGTAGATTGGAAAAGTGTAAAAGGGGATTTTAGTGTGCCAGAGGCAGAGGAGCGGGCGGTGCCGCCAGGGCAGCGGAGCCGGGCTCCCGAAATTCACCGACACTGCAACTCATCGCGTCCCGCATGCCGCGGGTGACCCCATCCGGCAACGGCGGCGTGAGGGCGGAGCGGCCAACCGGGGTGTTAAATCCGGCAGTGCGGAGGGTCCGTCCCGCTGCGCTGCAGGGCCGCGCTCGGCACCGGGAACCGCCGGCACCGCGCCCCAGACCGACCCCATCCCCGGTCCCGTTCCCCGCCGGGCCCTTCATGCCCCGCACAGGCGCCCGGCGATGACGTCACCCCGTCAGCAACGACGGGGGGGCGGAGGCGCACCGGAGCCGGCCCTGCTCGTTCTGATTGGCTGCCGACGGGTGAGGTGTGAGCTCGCGGGGGCTGCGCGCCCTCGGATTGGCGGGGCGCGGCGCGTGCGCTCCTCCGGGCGAGGCCCGAGCGCGATTGGGCGCGCGGGCGGGGGCGGGGCCTGGCCCGGGAGCGGCGCGTGCGCGGAGCGGCGGGAAGATGGTGCTGATCAAGGAGTTGTGAGTGGGGGCGGCGGGGCCGCGCCGGGGCCGGGCCGGGGGGAGCCGAGCGGGCACCGGGGCCGCCGCCACCGCCGCAGCGCCCGCCAGCGCCCCGCCCGGACCGCGACCCCGCGGGGCTTTCCCAGCCGCGCCCGCCGCCGCCGGGGCCCGCCCGCGCCGCTCCTGCCGTGTGGCCCCGGGGTCGCCGCTTCCCCTGGGGCGCGGAGCCGCTCGGTGCGGCGGAGCCGCCGTGACGGGAACGGGCGCTGGGCACGGTTCGAGCGGGGCCGGGCGGGCCCTGCCCGCAGCGAGAGCCGCGGCCGCGCACCGGCTGCTCCGCGAGCTCCGCGCCGGGAGCCGGGCTGGGCCGGGCCGGGACAGGACAGCGGCGGGGCCCGGGGGCTCCGTGCCCGTTCCCCTCAGCGAGCGGCGCCGGTGGCAGCGGGGACAGCCCCGAGCGGGGCCGCTGCCCTGCCCTGCCCTGCTCCCGGCTCGGCAATGGGCAGATCCGTGCCCCGGGGGCTCCTGCCAGCGAAGCTCGGGCTGGTTTGTTCCTCTGTCCCGGCTTTTGCTAATTATTTCAAAGTCCAGTGACTGTCAGTGGTAGTGCAGGTAATGTGTAGATTGAAAAGTTTATAAACAAATTTGGCATTACACGAAGTTATTGTGGCAGAGCTGGAAGTAGATCTCAGATTTCCTGGCTCTTTTGTGCGGGTTCTAACATGTTCCATCCCTTGTGTTTCATTTTGAGTCTGGCATTGAACTTTACTTAGTTTTTTTGGGTTATATCCAAAGCCTTCCTGTCACAGAGATTTCTGAAGGGAAAACTTGAATTGGCTCCTTTTGACACTTCTTTCTTCAGCATCTGTCTTATATCTGTTATCTGCAAGTGAAGTCTACGGATTCATTTTACTGAGTTTTCTCTTTTCCTCTTTCAGCCGAGTGGTTTTACCTTGCTCCGTGCAAGAGGTATGTCCTGATCATCCTCCCTGCTTTATTCAGGGCTGGGAGGGGATTTTGTGTCAGAAATGTGGCCAGCCTGAGTGCAAACATTCCCTGTGCTGTGGCTGCACTGACAGAGATGAGTGACACAGGTGTGGTTCATGTTCTGAGCAAGGAATTTCCAAGGAAGCAAATGCAGCACCGAGCCTTCCACTGCCGGCAGTGCAGTTGTGCCCTGTGGCAGCACTTTGCTGCTGATCCAGCACTGAGGGACTCCAAGCCTTTTCCTGAAGCCACAGGTGAAGGAATTGTCTTCCCACATCCTGAAGCCAGCAATTCAATGGCACTGAAGTGCGGTTCAATGAGTCATGATAGGACCTCTGTCATGACAGGGTGCTGAATGTGCTTCTGAGGGAAATATCACATTTGTTCTGTAGGGTGCATTTCCTGGGTCCTGTAAGGGCATTTAGTTGGTTGAAAGTGTGAACTGGGAAGGCTCAGAGCTGGAAATCAGTCACTCCAAAATTTATAAACTCCAGATTGACATTTCTTGGTGCACTGAAGAACAACAAATGCACTTAGCTCTTGGGATAGGAAAAATGAAATTATGATGTGCACCAAAGTGTTGGGTGGCTGTGGAACAGCTGGGGTGTAGACCTGGTGTTTGTGAGCTGCAGATATGTGTTGCCAAAAAGTTGTCAGAATTCACTAAAAATCTTTTCTGTGGTGTATTTTATTTTGCTGATAGTCTTTTTTGTACTGCTGAATTGTCAGAGAAAACAGCTAATTGTTTTTAACATGTTAAAAGGTTTTGGCAATTTTGATGCTAACATTTGACTTCTCTTCCCTTTGCAGTATCAAGTTGGGCAGCTTTATTCTGTGGCAGAAGCTAGCAAAAACGAAACAGGAGGTGGGGAAGGAATTCAGGTCTTAAAAAACGAGCCTTATGAACAGGATGGCGAGAAGGGACAATATACTCACAAAATCTATCACTTAAAGAGGTGAGAAAAGTCTTGTAGTCCCTTGGTATTGAGCAAGAAATGTTGAAAGGTGAGGTTTAATTTGCTGAATGGTGCATGAGTGCTTTGGTGAGTGGGGAAATGTGAAATACTGTGGATTTTAAATATGTGGGGTACTTGTTTGGGACAGCTGAAGGAATTGTTGCTTGCTCTGGACAGGAGTCAAGAGATGAGTGGGACATAAAGTTCCTGCTGCAGGTCAGGAGCTGCTTGCCAGGGAGCTGGAGGTGAGGGCTCTGTGCTGTGCTCCTCCTCAGGAGGTGTCTTTGCTGCTCTGCAAGAGGAGGGATAGCACAGCACTCCCCATGATCACACAGCTCACTCGCAGTCACCGTATCATTACCTTTCCCAATTTTTCTCAACCCTGTCATGATCAGAAAGTTTTTTTGAGTTCCTGTGTATTTCACTGCAGGTGCCAATGTACATCACAACCCCTCAAATGCTTGGGTAGAATGTGCCTTTCTTATTGGAGTGGGAGGAATCAATGAGGAATTTGAGCTGGCAGGATTTTAAACACATTGTCCATGTTTGTTTTCCCAGTAAAGTCCCTGGGTTTGTAAGGATGATTGCTCCAGAAGGTTCCCTGGTGTTCCATGAGAAGGCCTGGAATGCATATCCCTACTGTAGAACAAGTGAGTGTCCCCCTGTGTGTTCTTCTGTTGGTGTTTTAATATGTGAAACCTTTCAGAAGCAATTGTATCTAATGATGCTCTGTGTTTTCTTTTCCTTTGCATTGCACGTGTTTTCCAATGACTCCAGTTGTGACAGTGAGTATTTGAAATCCTACCAATCATATTTTGGGGTTTTTTGAGATATATTTTATCTGTTACTGCCATTACAATTGTCTGGCTCCTGCCTGTCAGATGTGCCTTGCTAGGACTCCTGGTGTAGAGTACAGCAAAGCAACTCCCCGTGCTTTATTTGTCTGCATGTGGCTGTAATTAGAACTGTAATTTGTCAGAGAAATTATTTCATTTTCTATGTCTTCTTTTATGCCTTTAATTATGATGCATAATGTCTGTCCTGGTAATTCATAATGCTAAGAAAAGTGGGAGGGGAAAAGTGACATATCAGACGCTTCTGCACTCCTGAATGCAGGGAAGTGGAATCAGTCCCTGCCTGTCTGAAATGCCATTGCTGTAAAATGAATTCCTGCCCCAGTTAAAATGGGGTAATTGGGAGCCTAAGTGGATCAGCACAGCTCAGGATTTGGGTTTGTTTTTTTAAGATGCATGGGAGACACATCATTAAGATTTTTTTACATGTTTTGGTGACATGTTTAAGGACAACTTTTAGTTAAATGTTAAACTGCTTTATCTGCTCCCTTGCAAACATGCTTTAGATTGTTACCATGTGGATGTGACACAAGTGAGTTTGAGCTGTTGAGCTTGACTCACTGTGGTACCTGAGCACACAGGTGTGTGCCCTCTGACTTTTGGAATCAGCAGGGCTCTGTCACTGACTTTACATGTACAGTTTGGTGGCAGCTGGACCATTGTGATCCAGTTTATGATTGTCATTGTGCTGTACAGTAACATCTAACTGCAGGATTGATAATTGGAAAATTACTTGAACATTGAGGTAAGGAACTTCAGGGTTGAGGACAGCAAATGGCAGGATTATTTCTACTGGTGTGCACAGGTAGAGCTGGATTTCTTAAACATGACTGGTTTTAATTTAGTACTCTAAGATTATCATAGACTTATTTCTATGTGTAGGTAAGGGGCTGTTTCTCTGGTAATTTCAATATATTGTGTTTCTAGTAAGGGATTAGTAGTGGCATGTGTGTAGATACCATTTATCTAAACTTACAGCAGAGAGATGTAATCAAACTTGTGCCTTTTGCTTTTAATTCTTACAGAATGAATACATGAAAGATGATTTCTTCATAAAAATTGAGACCTGGCATAAACCAGATTTGGGAACAACAGAGAACGTGAGTTGGGGTTTGGATACTAAGCCTTAATGCAATTTGTGCAGATCAAGTATTTTATACCTGGTGATGGTGGATAATTACTGCATAAAGTCAGTGCCTGACCAGTGAGTAAAGCAAGAAAAGCATTTCTCAGGTCCTTGCAGGGTGGTCAAGCTGTCTCATCTAAGGAGGTCAGGAGAAGGGGTTTGGATTTTCTGTTTATAGGCCAATACAGATGCTTAATTTTCATGCAAATACTTAAATAGCTTTTCAGGAGGTCCTTTTGTTAATTCCATTTCTTTTACTGTAGATTTGCTACTGAGAGTTAGGCTGATGAGTTTATTTGAAAACAGATTTCACAAGAGCACTGGAGTTGATCTGTGAATGCTGTAGTTAAATACTGAAGCTGCCTCTGAATTATCCCAGCTGCTGATGTTCTTGTTTTTTCCCCAGTCAGTCACTTTGGTTCATGTGTCGCTTAAAGAAAATTTTGATCTGTAGTGACAAACATTTACAAACCATCCAGAGAGGAGTAGTTGTCAGGCTGTGTCCAGTGCTTGGGTGAGCTGTAGCTCTGGATGTGCTGCACAGGAGGGGATTGTTCTTGGGCAGCTCCCCTGGCTGTAACTGGGTTTAGTGTGCTGGACAGACCACAGGTGTGGAGCTGATTCCATCCTCTGACCTTCACACACCCTCAGACTGCACCTGGTCCACCTTCAAGGCAGTCCTGTGATTCTGGGAACCTGTGAGATCAGGTTATTGAAATCTGCATTTTTGCACTTGGAATTCTTACACCTTCTTTCTAGCTCAAAACTTCATGCAGATTATGGAATGGTTAATGACTCTTAATTACAGCTTGATTTCATTAGTGCTAACAAATGTCACAGATGAATAGAGCTTAATCTTAAATGCAGGTTTCCTGAATGCACAAGAAGTGAAGTCTTTGTGCTGGTTTGAAATTGATTAGTGAGTGAATTAAACTGTAATTGTGGAGATCATTCCCTTTAGAAAGGCAGAGGAAGAAGGGATAGGTTTGGAGAATGCTGCCTTTACAGCATCCTGAAAAACTCCCTGGCACACACATGTACTGCACCAAGTGATCACTGTGGGATTCCCAGCATGGGAATAATTCCTTTTTTTTTTTTTTTTTTTTTTTTTTCTTTTGCAGGTTCACAATTTAGATCCAAACACATGGAAGAGTGTTGAGGTTGTCCACATTGACATTGCAGATAGAACTCAAGTAGAACCAGGAGTAAGTAAATGTTCTGTTCTTGAGATTGAGATGGAGCATGCAGATTCCACTTGTGCTTTGTGTTTTTAGTGATTAAGTTTAAATGGAGTGGATTTCACCCAACAGAGGCATGAGAAGTGTCTTTAACAGAACCATTCACTGATGTGCCTGCCTTCCTTCTTTGGTTTTACTGCAGATTCTTTCTGCACATCTGGATCTGCTAGGGCTGTTGCCTGGTTTGTTAAATTTTAACAGCTGGACTGTTGGATGTGTAATAGTTTTTGGACAGCAGGGAAATGATAGGCACTAATATGGAGACTGTGTTTGCACAATAAATGTGATTGGTTTTGTGCAAGGAGAGCCTCTTTATACTGTTTAACTGTTGTTTTCTGAAGGTAGATGCTTGGATATCCTACATTCTGGGAAGAGGACTTCTTTGCAGGAAGTCCTTGGAACTATTTTCAGTACAAAATCCTCTTTTTTATTTTGTGTATTTGACCTACAGAGTCTCAAAAGTGAGTGCAGAGTGGTCTCATCCAGAGTCTTAAGTCTCTTCTGATGTACATTTCTACATTGTTACATTTCTACATTTTTGTTTCCTTTTTATAAACTTCTAGCACCATTTCCATGGTATTTGCAGATTCAAGCTCACAGTATAGTCCATTTTTGTGTAGGAATACTTGGGACTCATTTTCACCATGTGATTGAATTTTTTATTTCCATTTCATCTCCCAGAAACTCTGTTTTGCTAAGTCCTGACCTCATTCACCAAAGCTTGGCTTTGTGATTAAACTCTTAGCAGACCCTGGTAACTCTGAGTTACCTGCAGACTGACATCCTTGCTGGTTTCTTGTTTTCCCTTTCTGGGATGAGACATCAGGAATCCTCTGGGACCCACACTTGGAGTCTCTTCTGTTATAAAAGCCTGAAGTTTCTGGCCTTTGTCTTCTCTTTACTTCTTAGGACTTCAGGAGAGACACTTTCTATTTGTGCTGATATCTTTATCAAGTTTAGGTAATGGAACTTGAATTTTATTTTTTTCTTGGAAGTTCAGCTACCTCATAACCAAATTGCCAAGACTCATGCTCATTTAAGTATGTATAGAAATAATTGAGGTGACAGCTGTGACTTTCTTTAGATACACATTTAACCCTGCCTTCCCTTAATCATCTCCAGCATGCAGTCTGTGTCACTTTATGTTGTTTGTATATAAAAGTGACTTGCCAGGAGAGAAAGACTTTTTAAAGTGTAAGCAAAAATGAGCACTTGATGAACATCAGAGGAGGCTGTGGTTTTGGAAATAATTTGTAGAAAAGCAGAGTGTAGTGAAAACAAATTGAAATCAGGTTTATAGGTATTTTTGTACAAGGAAGACATTAAATGTCTTGTTTAGGTCATAGTGGATTTTTATTACTTGAAAGAAAGTTTTGAAGTTACAGTTTTGTCCGAAGGGATTTGGATTTTGGAGTTTGGATTTCTGTGTGCTGTCCATTTTTCTACAGTCTGAGGAAATATATTGGAATATAGGAATTGCTGTTTGTAGTCTGTAAGGAAGTGTTAAAAGATTCTCAAGTTGCAGAGCTTGATAGGTTGATCTCTCCTATTTCAGACTTAATTAATCACAACAGGCAGCTAAACAGCTCCATGTTATTAGTGCTGAACCTTGGAATCATCATGCAGTGACACATCCCATGGGACAGCCTGTGTACAAATATGATGTGCTTTTAGTTTTGTATCCTCTTTTCATGCTGTTTATAAATATTCATCTCTCCCAGCCTGCTCCCAGTGACCTTTACCTCCTGGCACCACGGTGTGTGTCCCTGATAGCCTGGCTGCTTCCATTCCCATTTGAACCTTGGCATTCCTTCAAAGGTGATCTGATCTCAGGCAGTGGTTCCCCTGATAGCTGTGCTGCAGCTGCAGGACTCCTCAGGAGATGGCAGTGATTGCAAGGCATTTTTTATTAAAAGCCTTTTAGCTAAACCTACCAAAACACAGCAGTGCCTGTCAGGGCAGTGTACAGTGGTGCTGGTGACTGTTTGAGTTATGAGAGATGGGAATCATGCACTGAGGTGGGAGTGTGGCATACTTGGATAAACCTGATTTTGGTCTTCTGGTGTGCTGTGAGTGAGCACTCACAGAGCTGTGGATGATGTTGGAGGGGAGTTCTGGTAGGTGGTGCCTTCCTCAGGATCTGTATGTGAGTTTTTTGCTTCATAACACCAGTAGTATGTACATTCTCCTGCTTAAAACACTAATACAGTACTGAGCTGGAAAGCCAGAATTTGTGTCCACCTGCCTAGTTAGTGTGATGCCACTCCATGTTCAGTTCCATTTTCATGGTTTGCAGATCAAGCATCAAACTTGTGTAATTGTCATTTTAGGTTCTAAAAGTTTTCTTAAAATCATTCTGTCCTGTTTTGAATTTTTATACCATTTGATAGTGAACCATGAGTTCTCAGGAGCTCTGTTACTGAGAATTGTGAAGAAGGGCCCAGGTTCTGGGTTTGTTGTGATATTACTTTATTGAATGTGGCTCACAGTCTCTCTAAATCATTATTAATAATGGATGGTTGCATTCATGCATATTATACTGAGATTTTGAGCAGAAACTGCCTGGGAAATGCTATTTGTGTATTTCTTTGAAATGGTTTTGCTCCTCTGTCCTGTTATGCTGCTGCAGGCTGATGTTTGCCTGTCTAGCTTTCCAGAGGGCTTCAGGGGTTTGAGCTGTAATATTTGCTCCAGCAGCTGCCTGTTTTTCTTCCTAAGAAGGACTTGTTGTTGTCAGGAGTTAAGCTCTTGCTGCACAGATATTTTCCTTAAACTCTGCAAAGAACTGTTGTTTATTTGTACTTTGGCTCCAGTCCAGTCTTCTTCCCTGCATGCTTGTAGGATTTGTGTGTAGAGAAGAGTTCCTACAATGCTCTCCTGTCCATCTGGGCTTTAGTCTATAAAAGGTTTTTCCTGTCCTTAATAGGATTTGGGTTAACTGAGTCCTAAAAGGTCTTGATTCAAAGCTTCTGTCTCTAGCATAGAAAACTCCACCTATTTCCTTGGAATTTCTGCTTTCACTCCTACATTTTACTCATAGTTAACATTTTCTTCCCCAGTATTTCCAGCTGTGGTTATTTTTATATGGGTCCTAAATGCAAGAGCACAGTTGCTTATTAGCAGTGTCCCTGTGCAGTGGGAGCTAGGATGGCAGGTGACAGCATCATGTGGACTTGAGTGTCCCTGGGGTACCCAGACCAATCATTCCACCCCATAAACCAGGCAGATCAAGGCTGCACATGGAGCTCAGTTTGAATGCCTCATGCCTCACACCACTACAGTGAGCTCTGCTTTGGCAGGATGCTCACACAGTGACAATAAATTCGGGCTTGTCTCAATGCAGTACCTGCTTTTATTTATAAAACTGGCACTAAGAGGTGGAATTCTTGTGTTTCTCTTTGGCATGTTGCTGCCCCAAACCAGCAGCAGTTCTGCCAACAATTAGTTACATAGAGCAAAATTGTTTATCCATTGCTATAGCTTGATTCACTACAATGTCTTCTATCCAGTGCTTGTGTGAAATTTTTAAAATGCAGTCAGGAGCAGGATTCCCTCCTGTTCTGCCTCCTTCCCTCCTGTTCTGCCTCCCCAGCAGGGGCCATGAATAGCTTTGGCATGCTGGTTGTGAATTATTTCCTTCTCCTCCTCTCAGGGGTGACAGACCCAGAGGGACAGTGCAGATGTCACAGTGTGCACAGCACAGGGCAGCCCTGGAGAGCTCTTGTGTTGTGTTGGGAGCAGGTGTGATGGAGGCAGCCTGGCAGCTGTGCTGCTCCCATCCTGCTCCAGCAGAAGCTTTACACAGTGGGATATTGAATCTGGTGGTGTTTTCTGACTCTCAGAGTGTTTTATGTTACAGGACTACAAAGCTGATGAAGATCCTGCATTATTCCAGTCAGTTAAGACAAAGAGAGGACCTCTGGGGCCAAACTGGAAGGTAGGAATACCTTCTACACTAGGAACTGTTGTTACAGCCTTAGGAATTCTTTATCAGCACAAGAACAAAGTTCATGGTTCCTTCAGAACTTGGCTCAGCTCCAGCTGAGGAACAAATTTTCTGTGGCCCAGCACATCCTTTATGTGACACCCCAGTGACACCCCAAAAGCAGCACAGAACTTGCCAGCACCCCCTGCCAGCCATCAGAATCTGTCCCAGGAGGGAATGAGCTGTGTGTGCACACCAGAGATCCCCACAGGAATTGAGCATCCCACTCCTGTGCCCTGGAGTGAATCACAGGGAGTCTGTCAGAAACAGCCACAAGTAACTGATTAGAATGTTGTTTTTCTGTAATAATCATATTTTATTATCATAACAACATTGTTAAATTGAATTAATTTACTATAAATTATGCTATTTATCATTCTAATGCTCTAAGTAGAATTATAATTTCTAATAATTAAACTTTTAAAGTATTAAAACTTCTTTTCTATTATCCCCTAACAGAAAGAGTTAGCAACTGATGAGGAGTGTCCCAAAATGTGTGCTTACAAATTGGTGACCATCAAATTTAAGTGGTGGGGACTGCAGAACAAAGTGGAAAATTTTATACAAAAGGTGAGTATTTCTGCCTTTTGGGGCTGTGCTGATGTGGGGGTTTGAGCAGGAGCACTGCTGCAGTTTCCTATTGCTCACAGCCAGGGAATTCCTGTCCTTTCCCCCAGCCAGTTAAACCATTTGTGTCTTGGTTTGCTGCAAGTGGGGTTTCACTGGAATTACCAGAAAAATTCTCTAGGGAAAAAAAAGCAGAGTCTTCAGGAAGTGGCTGTTCTGGTTTGGCTGCTGCCACCTTGGAGCTGGAACAGATTTTAACAACATTCTTTATAATTCTCAAGTAATGTGAATGGCTGAACTTTCTTGAAACTCTTTTTTGATAGTGAAATTTGTTCATTCTTTCCATATTAAAGGTGAGGTCAGTTTGAGAGATGAGGTGAATTTAAATTGGATCCAGGGGTGTGAGGGGGCTGAATCTGTAGCAGTGTGAAGCAACACTCACTTGAAGCTTTTAACTCTTCAAACTGAGCAGCTGCTATCACTTCACCAGCCTTTGGCCAGTCCTGCCTGTGATCTAATGCTTTTTTATCTTCTTAAAGCAAGAAAAAAGGATATTTACCAACTTCCACCGCCAGCTGTTCTGTTGGATTGACAAGTGGATTGAGCTGACTATGGAGGACATCAGGAGGATGGAGGATGAAACCCAGAAGGAGCTGGAAGCGGTAAGAAAGCTTTTTTTTAAGGCTGTGTGTGCTTCTAGCTGCAGATTTATCTGTGCAGAAACTGAGGCAAGTTGTGTGGTGTCCTTGCCTGTGTGTGTGTTTGGGCAATGGCTGATGGGCACTGTGGCCCCTTGGGCTCCTGCATTCTGTGCTGATTTAAGGTAAGTACCTCTGATGTCATTAACTGCAGGATTATCTCTGTGTTTATGGCACCACACCCACTGCAACAGTCCCACTCAGGGCCCTTTTGCAACTTGTTGGTTGGAACTCAAAGCTGTCACTGTCCCATTCCATCATGTGTCTTGCTTTGTCTCATTTCTGCTCATCACTAGATCTGATTACTTTTTCTCTTCAAGCAAGTTTGTGTCACCTGTCAGCTGTTCCACTTCTGATTAGCACACCAAACCAAAGTCTTCCAAAAAGAAAGTCAGTAAAATCAGCTGGGATCATGTCAGTTTTCCTGCTTTAGTGGCTGTGAGGGCCAAACCCATGTGGGTGATGTCTGGGAGAAAGCCCAGCCTTAGGGCACTGTCCCTGCTCTCTCCATTCAGAGGCAGAGCACCACCCCAGGCTGGGAAGGAAGCTTTCTTCTGTAGAGTCTTTTTAGGCCATGACCTTTTCCATGAACCTTTCCCATGTTCAGTCCCACTGGCATTTTTGCAACTCTTGGATTTGCAGTTGTATTTCCTTCCCATTTTGACAATTGCTTCATGCCTCAAACCCAGTCAGGTTACTCAGACATTTCCAGTGTCTTGGTTCTTGTGTCCAGGACACAATGTGTCTTCAGCTGAACTTGCTGTTTGCCTGCTTTGAGCCATGCCAGACACCTCTGACCTGGCTGCCCAAGGCTCCAGAACAGGAGCCCTGGGGCACCTTCTGTGCTCTGTGCCTGGTGAGTCTTTGCTCTTGGTCCCAAAGCAGCTGCAGCTCCTCCCTCTCCACTTGTGCCCTTCGGGGGCTTTCCAGGCAGTGTGGAACAGCCTGTGTTGTGCAGGGATGTTTCCTGCATTTGGAAAAGTGTTTCTTCACAGTCCTGTGCTGAGCTGTAGCACCAAATGCTCTTTGCTCATAAGCTGGAGGGTTTGGGTGAGCAGACCCAGAATGTGCTGTGGACAAGGTTGGTGTTCACTCACTCTTGTAGATCTTGTGCCCTCTCATGGGCATTTGGGTATTTTTGGCAATTGTTTTCTCAAATCAAGGGGATTTCTTCTCGAATTATAATTGATGCCTGATCCTGTTCCTAGAGCCACCAGCTCCCAGGTGTCTGTGGAGGAGGAAGCATAACAGCTGTCCTCTCTAAACTGACTTTTGCCAGAAGGGTTCCCTTTGCACATCCATAGTTCTTAATGTGGACTGAAACAGACTTTATCCAGTTTCTCTGAGCAAGGCTAGTGGCAGTGAGGAGTGCACACCAGAGGTGTGCTGGAGAGAGGCAGCAGAATTTTACATACCCGTGTGCATGGTGAGATTGTTCCTTTGTGTCTCTCTGGACTGTGGATGTTTTGTTTCACATTTCTCACTGGTAAGTAGCTCCTTTTACATATTTTTTTCCAAAACATTTGCTGCTCTTTTAGTTCTTACCTTAAGCCAAACCCAGCTCATATGTGTCTAACATTTATCCTCATTCTTAAACATCAAATGTATTTACTTAATATTTTCTCATTTTGCAAAGGCAAATTGTTTTTTGCAAATTGTTGTGTAAGATGTTAGTGTCAGGAATTTGGAATTTGTGTATTGTTGAAAAAGTTGGGTTGTTTCGGTTTGTTCTTTTTCACAAGATAAATGTATGATGTTACACTAACCCAGATTTCTGTGAAATGTGAGAGGAGTGAGGACCTACTGTCTTGGGGGTTTTCCAGTTATTGCAAGAGGGGTATTTACAAACACCTCTAAATGATGTAATTTCCATGGGATTATGGTGCAGTGCATTATTAGACAACCTAAGGGCAAAAAGGTCACTGCCAAATAATATCAATGCTAGTTTTATCCAAAATAATTTGTCATCTTGTTTCATATTCAACTACTCCATCCATTGTGCTCACCAGTAACTGCCATTACATCCCCAGTACACCACAAGGTGTTTTATGGCCAGGACCTCTGGGAGTGAGTGCTCAGGGGTGAGGTGCTCAGTGTGACACAGATTTGTCCCTGCAGTGCTCAGGAGTGGCCAGGGCAGCCCTAGGCAGTTCTGTGGTGCTGAGAGCCAAAGCTGGCACAAAGCAGGGCTGGCAGTGCATGTTCTTTCCCTGGCTCTCTTCCCCTCCTCATGAACACCCTTTCTTCCTCCTGCTCTGAGCTGATCTTTCTCTGGGTTCTGTGCACATTCCAGTTCTTTTGTTGCTCCTGTGCTTCATCTTCAGTCGATTTTTATAGTCAGGATCTCTACTTTTGTTACTTTCTGTTACTCTCTGAATCCTCATCAGTGTTCTTCCAGAGTTCCTCTATCCCAGTCCATCTTTTTATCACTGTTTATGTTTCACTTGGTGGATTCTGTCTCTGGCTGCTGGAGATGAGAAGCACCTCTGCTCCATGAAACATGCATCAGCTCATCAGTGCAGAGTAGGAAAGCATCAGGTCCAGAGCCCTGTGACCAACCTCTCTCATGCCTGTGTGAGGGTAGAGATGCCACACTGGGTGCCCTGAGCAGTGATTCCATGCTGGAGCATCGTAGGCTTGGTAAAAATTCCAGCAGCATTATTTACAGCTGCTCTCCAGTTCCCAGGTCTCCTTGCCAAAAAGAAATGCCATAGCATGGCCAAACCCCCTGAGCTGTAGCTGGAGCTGGCCCTGGCCAGGGAGAGGCAGATCCTGGCCCTGCAGGTCGTTCCTTGTCTCATACTAACCACAGCATGGCAGGTTCTGTGTGTGGAGCTCACCTTTTATTTCACTTCAGATGCGTAAGAAGGGTTCCGTTCGAGGCACTTTGGCTGCGGACGTCTAGAGGAGTTCTCTGTAGGTTCTGAGGCAAAGCGAGCTGTGTAAGTCAACTGCTGGAT